>NC_053451.1:55530373-55849546 GCF_015227805.2 Hirundo rustica | reverse complement strand
AAGACCCAAACAGCCTCATGTTCCCGCACATTTTGCAGCAGCAGAAAGAAACAAAATGAAAACAGCTCCTTAAATTATTGCATTTTCAAAAAGAATCATCATCTCATTGTGCAGATGGTGTGCGCCAGGCCCTCATTAGCATCTTGCTCTATTTTTAGTCCCTCTTCTTGCTGCACATGAAATCTGGCTGTATTAAAGGAGTTACCACAATGCCTTCCCCAAACATCTTTTGGGTCCACAAAAGGCACTCTTCCCCTTCCTGCCTGGGGTTTTAAGGCACAGCTGACTTCTCTGCAAATCAGCACCTGCTCTGCAACCACCAGTGCATTTTTTCCTGGGTAAATGGAAGAAAATCACCTTTCACATCTCTTTCCTCCATCATCAGCAATTTTTTGTGTGTTTCTTGTGAAATAAGTGGTTAATCCTGAAAGTGGTGGAGCTCTCCTTCTTGAAGTTTGATGAAAGGATGGCTGGGATTGCTTGAGGACAATGAAAATCAGATTCTGTTTGCTGCTAAACTGGAGCCCAGTGCTAAACCACAGCCCAGGATGCTCCTTTGGTAAACTTTTTTATTTCCAGCTGGTAAATGAATGACCTTCCTTGACAATTTTAATGTATGGGAGGAGTGCAAGCACAAAGTACCCTTTGCTCCTAACCTGTGGTGTTTGGGATAGGTTTCAGTCTGATTTTCCTGGAGATTTGAGCCTCCAAAAGAGTGGAGGTTGATGTGAGCAATGTAAGGATATAATTCCTTGTGTCCCAAAGTTGATGTCTAAATACCTGAAATGTATCACATCCTCAAAGTACCCTACTTTCACCCTCCATAAGAGGTCACCTGAGTAAATGCAGACACATCTTCCACTTGTCTAAAATCAAAGAGAGTAACACCCATGCTTCATGTCCAATGGGACAACCTGATTCTTGTAGTCCCTACATGTCCACTTCCATTTGCAGGTACAGCAGGGAATCTCAAGTGCCTCCACTCTGGATCAGATACCTCTTTCACTTTTTTTTTTTGAATTATTTAACAAGCTCGATGTCCCTTGCAGCTAAGTTCCAGAGGAACGAATGGTAATGAGGCAGTAATTTGTATGAGAGACAACAGGTCAGCTGAAGGTATTCTGCTCTGAGGAGAGGGTGGAGGTTGCTTCAATAAACCATGAATATTCATCTTGTATGTCTGGTCAGTTTTGATCACTCAGCTGTATTTTCAAGGCAATTCCTATCATGCTCCATGAGTGCCTGAAACAGGTTCTGGCAATAAGGAGGCAAAGGAAAACAAAAAGATCTTAAAAGGAATTGACAGGCAATAGGGTTAGAGAACCTGCCCAAATCTGATCTTTCAAATAACCAACCTGAAATTAAGTAATTAATCTGTGAAGGTCTTTGATAACTTATGCGGTAATGCTACAGTATATTCCCCATTAATTATCCAGAAGAAAAAAACCCAAACAGACAAAAATCGATGCCCAAAGCCTGTGAGAAATGAGGAGCAGATTCATGCTGTTTCCATTTAATGAAATGACAGAAAGATTAGAAAATGCCAAGAGCCCCTTTCTTTGTTTCCTCACAGGACCAGCTTTGGTCTAGACACAGGCCCAAAACTCTGATTCCTATGCGGATTTTCAAGTTCCGGTGACAAATTGCAGAATGGTGCTAAATCCAGCTCATGGATGACAGTCCAAGGAGGAATACAGGGACCTCTTTTTTGCCTTTGGTGATGATGACACTTTTCTCTTCAAACTATTTGTGAGTGTAGAAGATTAAATGTAGCAAACAAATTATAAGACAAGATTTAGCAGGCAGTGCATTTGGGCAAATTTTCTTTACTTCCTAGTATTTAATTTCAACTGCCTGATGATGCACCACCCTCTTCATAAAAGTAGTCCTCTAATGCAAGCAGGTGATACAAGCTGAGAATGTCAAATAGGATTTGCATGGCGTTGTGAAATGTTGTGAAACATTTTACAGATACCCACAGAAAGGTTTATTGCTGCTCCTTCATGAAATACCTCATCATAAGGATTTCTAGAAGATTGTATACACTGGTTCAGATTAAGAAATTTTCTCAGAGGTACCATTGCATGTTAAATGCAATGTAACACGTTAAGTCAAAGTCAAATATTTGGGTTGACAGTGGCCTGTGAATGAAAACAAATACAAATGTATGTCAAAACATGTATGCAGAAAAACACGGCTTAAGATTTGTACAGTAAATAACCTATTCTTATGCTACTTTCTTTACTTAAATTCCAATCTGGCATACCTTACCTTGTCTTCAAGTCTGTGCTTGACCAGTGGCATCCTGTCCTGTATCAGCAATAGTGCAGCCTGCAGGATCAGGGCAGTGATTGTTCCCCTGCTCTTGGCACTGGTGAGGCCACACCTTGAATCCTGTGTTCAGTTCTGAGCCCCTCACTATAAGAAGGACTCTGAGGTGCTGGAGCAAGTCCAAAGAAGGGCAATGGAGCTGGGGAAGGGTTTGGAGCACAAGTCTGATGAGGAGTGACCAAGGGAGTTGGGGTTGTTTGGCCTGGAGAAAAGGGGGGTCAGGGGGGACCTTATCACTTCTAGAACTGCCTGAAAGGTGGGTGCAGACAGGTGGGGTTGGTTTCTCCCCCAAGGTAACCAGTGACAGGATGAGAGGACAGAGCCTCAAACTGCTCCAGGGGAAGTTCAAGTTGGACATCAGGAAGAATTTCTTCATAGAAAGGCTGGTGAAGCATTGGAATAGGTTGCCCTTTGGAAGTGATTGTGTCCCCATCCCTAGAGGTACTTAGAAGATTTGAGATGTGGCACTGAGGGACATGGTTTAGAGGCGGCCTTGGCAGTGCTGTGTTAATGGTAGGACTCCATGACCTTAGACGTCTTTTCCGAACTAGACAATTTTGTGGTTCTGTAAGGATCAGCACTGTCTATCTATAAGAACAGTTTCAATTTCTCAAAGGATTCATTTTCTTGACATAGTAGCACAGTGATACCACTTGAATTTTAAGATGAAAAGGGCTTTTGCAATTTTGTCACTGATGCTCACAGATGGACACACCTCAGTGTCTCAGAGGATAATCTAAGCATTTGGATTACGTGACATAAACTGTCGTTAATAATGCAGTAGTCACCGTCCAGAAAACCCTCTCCTCCGTAGTCCTCTATCGAATTCCAGGGGTGCTCACCTTGCCAGCCCAGCTCCAAGCACTCCTTAGTGCACTCTTGATGTCTCATTCTAACTCACTGGAACTGGAAGGACGTCTCTCAGTTCCTTGCTGTTTTTCTGACTGCCCCGCGATTTGCGATGCCTTGCGCTCGTTTGCCTTAGGGTTTAGGGTGTCTGGCCTGGGAAATGACACTGTGTTATGACATGTGGCATCTAACACAAGGCTGAAGAGGAGCCCAGGATTGCCTAACCCTCTGGGGATATGAATACTTTTACAATTATGTCGACATAATACAAAAGTGGTTTGGGTTCACTTTTTCAGCTGGAAAAGGTTCATTTTAGAGGAATTTTTAAAAGGGCCTTTAAGCATTGGAAGCAGAGGAGATTTCTGCTTCTGGAGGAATAAGAATAGTTTTGTGGGGTGTTTGGGCTGGGGGCAAGGCTGCTTGCCAGGGAAGAAGCATGGTGTAGGTTAATGAGAGGATAGCCAGCTCTTCTCATGAGTGGTGACCCCATACCCCATGACACTGAGCTGGAGCTGCAGCCTGAAGGCTGTGGTCTGAGTGACTGAGGATCATGCTTGGGGTCATGTATCTCCATGAACACAACCAAAATCTCCCCTAGATGAAGTGATCTGAATGTGGTTATCACCACTGGATGAGAGGAGAGCAGTAAGCCATAGGGATTTTAGTGATAATGAAGATGCTTCCCAACATCACCACTGTTATTTTTTCCTTTCTCCAGAGACCCTGAAGCCTAAAATATTTGAAGCTCTCCTGATCACAACCTCACATGGGAGCTAGCCAAAAGCAATGTTTAACTACACAGCCCTTTTCTGACACACTTCCTCGTGAGTACAAATAACTCCTCAGTCCAGTTCGATTAGTGCTTCTCTGAGCAGAGACCCCTATTGAGTCTTTTAACATGCAATTATACTTTAAAAGGTCACTCTGGGAAAACTGTGCCATGAGGGTCCATGTTTATTGACTCCCTTCCCTGAGCAATTTGCTCAGTTTACATGTAACGAATAAAAGCTGCTCTTGGCTGCTGCCCAACCTGACTGGTCTAATAGCCAAGATGCGTCAGCCTTCTGCCAGGGCATTAACACTAAAACTAAAGGTTGCTCCAGAAAAACCTCTTGACCTAGTTGTGTCCTTTTCCTGTCACCTTTGCATTTGGACACGTTACCATATTCCCCATTTACCATAATCAGTATCAGCATTTCCCATTTTCCTTTGATCTGCTGATGAAGTCGCCAATCCTTGCACCTGAATTAAATTTTGCTATCATTTGTCCTACTGTCAATTTTCACCTGCATATTAGCTTCTAACTTAATTGTGATGGTTCAGATCTGTCTCTAGAACTGGCTGTTGTGTCTGCTCAAGGCAAACAGGAGAGGAGAATGGGATTTGTTTTGTTAGACAGTATATCAGCCTTGTAGATGGGTGTAATGTATGGGGTTAATTTAACTCCAGGATGGGTAGCTGAGCCACCATGGCTGAGCAAGTGTCTTAACCCGACAAAGTGGTGGGACTGTTGGGGCAGGAGGGCTTCTGATACTTGTGCTGGCTTGTGCTGTAGGCAGATCACAGACCTCCCAGCAAATGCAGTGTGAACTTAAGAGCTTTACAGGTATGGGTATCTCATGGCCAGATGGTGCAGAGGGGGTTTCTGCAGCAAGTCTGCACCTAGGCGACTATCAGTCACTAAGTCTGGAGGAGAGCTGTGCTGTGCCTATAGAGGAAAGTCATGTCACAGAGGAACTGAGAGCCCATCTCACCTGCCAGCCTTCGAGGCCAAAGGGGAAGTGCAACCACCACTGCATATGGAAATTTCCTAAGTCACGACAGGACTTTCATTTCAGTTGCAGTTTGATGAAGATGAGTGTATCTTGCAGAGATAACTCCTCTGATGTGTGGAAGCGTGGCGTTACGGCTCATATACAAGGATTTCTCCATATTTGAGTCAGGGCTCTTTGGTGTTCCTCTGTGCACAGCCATGGGCCCTCCAGGGTGAACACCCCTGTGGTGCTCACTGCAGGCCTCAGTGCCTGGAGGTCTCCATGGCTGACGATTCAGCTCTGGCTCATCCAGGCTTCCAGCAGAGAGAAGAGCAATCAGGAGGTGTGGGTGAGGTGTGATCCAGCACAGACAGTATGATCACGTGCTTGCCCTCAGTACATTAAGGACATATCTCATGCAGAAATACTTTTCCAACATGACTTCTCAGTGTATACTGTGTATACAACCACCAACACGTGCCAGTCCTGAGAGACAGGCTGTAAGGCAAATGAGTTTGCCATAATCCACAGCCTGGTTGTCAGCCTCAGCCAGTGCAGACATACGCTGTTGGAGGGCCCAGGTTTAATCTTCACTGGTTTTCAGCATGGGAGTTTATCACACACAGACACTGCACAATTGCGACAACAATTTACAGTCTGCCAGGAATCCAGCCAGTCCTCCTCATACCTGGGGCTGTCCCTGTCTTCTGCCAATCCAGCAGAGGAGCTGCATAGAGGCTTACCCAGAGGAAGCTGGATAAATCTCCTTGGCAGCTCTCACACTGGTCACACCATCCACTGGATAGTTACACTCTTTTTTTTTTTTTGCAGTCCTGATTAAGTATTTCTTAGCGAAAAACTTTGGAAGTGACAATGAAGTAGCTATGGCACGCTGAATTTCAATCCTCTCTGCCTAGTGAAATTCCTTTTCCAAGGACATGCCACAGGAAACTGCTGCCCAGAGGCAACAACAATATATTTCTGTTTCACTCAGGACTTTTGTAGCTGATTTTTTTCTTATTCAGCATTTCTTTGTGTAATCAGAGTAGACCTGAAACTGTCACTCTTCTGGATATCTCCCTCCACATCCCAATTAGGCAAAAACACAGGCCTCTCCTGAAGCTCACTGAAAGTAATGACCGCTTTCAGTATCAGCTGCTACTTTTAAAGATGCTATCAGCATCACTGTGTTATTATTTTATATTAGGATATTATACAATTATTCATTTGTGTCACTAGTTCCCAGAGATCTCTCTCTGGATCGGAGCCGTACTGTGGAAGCTGCAGTAGCACCCAGCCGTGCTCTGTAGTTCGCTGTCATTGTCAGAAGCCAGAGAGGAACCTGTAACCTGAAATAGGAAATATCTGATGGTGATAAGAACGGGCCTAAAGGTTCTGATGTGGCAGATCCTGTCTGAATTCTCAAAGCTAAGGGGGGGACTCACATTGATTTTGGCTGCTGCTGAACTAAACCACTCTAGAATGGTAGCATCCGGTTTTGTGGCCCAACTATTTGCCACAGTTTGCTGGGAAAGACCCAGACTGATCCTGTGGGTGTATCTAGTGGTCCTGCTGTGAAGGGCAGAGGCAGAGATGTGAGGCTTGCCTGCATCCCTTCCATGCACTCACACTGAGGAACTTGCAGCGCCTCTGTGGAGCCTTGCTGTCTCGTGCCCTGAAACCACCTCAGCCTAAAAGTCAATATCAGTAGATATTTAGAGAACAGTCTCAGAGTCATGAGAGTCTTCAAGCCAGGTGCTTGGAAGCTGTTATCTTCAGTGTTTGAAGCAGAGATCACAACATGAAGAAAATTTCTACATAGTCTGTGCTTGCCAGTCTGGATTCACTTTGAGCAGGTAGGAGATGTAGTGCTTTCCCCAGAGTCTGCTCACCAGGCAGTCTGATTGGAAAACAAAGATCCTTTCCAGACTTCTTTCATACATTACAGTGTTTACTTTACTTTTTTGAGTGGTCTCACTTAGCAGAGAAACAAAGAATATCTGAGCTTTTCCTAAACTCAAGCCAAAAGGACCTGGCTGACAGTGAAATATCTCTTGCTATGCAGACATCCAGTCTCAGCAATAAGAAAAGTGCTTTTTAGATCACCTGGAAACTGCCCTAAATCTCACATTTGCATTTGAATAAGTTTATTTCTTTGTCTAAAAGCTCTGATTTTTCAGTCTGTACTGCATGGATGTTGAAGCACTTCATCACTGTTGCTATGAAAGTTCAATGCCATTTATCTTCAATAAGGTTACTTGATGCAATTTCTAACAGGAAGAACCTCTCCGTCCTGGAGCTTTCTACATGATTAAGTGATGTATTCAGATAGGCAATGTCTCAGGAGGATTTTCCCTACCTGGAAGTCATAAAACTCATTCTGGTTGAAGGACAGCAGGCTTTTGCAATTGGTGTTTCCCATTTTCCTTCCACAACACTTCGTTACTTTCTTTCTTGGGGCCTGCCATCCTTTTGTTAAAGTACTGTGAGAAGAGCCATTTTTCCAATGAAAGTTAGTCCTCATTCCTCCCTTGAAGATGATCACTGCCTCCTTACCTTTCACATGTATTTTCTGGAGCGGCAGATCTCAAAGGGAGATAAGAAAGCTGTGCATTAGTCTATTGTCTGTGTGCAGAGAGAAAGAATGAGTGCTCATAGTCCTAGCCAAGGGTATGAGGTAGAGATTTAATGTGATGTTCTGCCAAAGATTTTTTGTGTGATTTTCAAGAGGTAGTTTACAGTCCTGGTGGGAGCTATGCAGGTGAAAGACAGCAAAACCATCAGGTGTCAGGACTTGGAGGAATCATTAACAGCTGAGGTAGCTGGGTACCCACCAAACCCAAGGGAGCTGGGTATTTGCACTGCTAATGCAGCATCTTTGTGCAGGACCAGTCACATGCAGACCCAGCTGATCTGATCACCTGCACTGCTCCAGAGACCAGGTACCCAGGAGAGGAGAGACCCTGTAGCCAGGTGGAAGGTGATGTTGAGAAGAGAAACTCTCCACGGAGCCTCAACTCCCGCTATTTGCTACTCCCAGGAAGTCCGATCGCTTTCCTAGCAGCCCCGCTGTGACTGCGCTCTGAGGGGTTCCTGTTGAGTAGTTTCTGTCCAGAGGATGAGCTCTGCCCTCAGGTCTATGTGTTCTCCTCTGGAGCCTGCAGGTGTTGCCCTGTGCTACCCTGCTGTGAAACCCTCTCTGTTTCTCCAGAAGACAAATCACATTTGTGCGTGAGGAGTTCTGGTGATGACACATGGCAATCTTTGTTTTCCACCCTTCACTCTGATGGCGTGAGCAGACTGAGTTTATTGAAAAAAATAATTCAGAACTTAAGCTTGTGTCTGAACAGTTCAAAATCTGCAGCTCTTCCATGTGAGAAGGTGTTTCTGATTCAATTGCAGAACAGACTTCTCCAATCAAAGTGTTTTTCAGGCATGTGTTGGGCTAGAAAAACAGATAAATCACCTCTACTACAGTGGTGTCAACTGGATTTAGTTCCTCTGATGCACAAAAGAGAGAGCCATGCAGTAGCATCCGGCAATTTATTATAAGGGACTCATTTTGCTACAACCCTAACTTGTCCAGAATTTACCACCTCTTGTTCCTTCAGCAGTTTACTGGCCTGTATTCATAAGGATGATATGAAACAGGGGGCGTGATATCAAGTCCAGTGAGAAGAGGACTACTGCCCTACTTCTCAACAAACCCCACCACCAGCATTGGTTCAGCAAGATCCTCTGTCATCTTCAAGATGATGAGACTCAGGGTGCTTCAGCTGATTTATAAGGAGTCATGGATACATGATGTGAGCTTAATTCATAATGGGATTGAGCTGAAAGCACCAATGCTGTTTTACGGCAGGTCTGACATTTGCATTCACAGTGTCTGATGAATAGTGCAGAAGAACCAAAGTAGGTTTTCTAGTGGGTCTGGTAGCAATCCATCTGTCTCAGCCTGATGAAATTATTGTTGCAATTTACTAAACTAAGCGCAAGAAAATCCATCTGTGAACAGAGATATATAAAAATCCTAAAAATGAAATCACAAACCCAATGCCAGTATTTTGTCTATGTAAAAAACAAACAAACAAAAAAACCCACAGCTGAAACCCCACCAAAACAAAGAGGGAAAACAACTCTCAGGTAGGAAGGAAAACAAAATTTTGCAGCAGCTGCATAGCAATTTTGAAGTATCTCATTTTCTCCTGCACCACATGAAGAGTACTTCCTTACTTCAAAGAGATGTAAGGCTGTGTTCTTCACAGGAAGGCAGGAATTGAGATTTAATGCATTATAGAGATGCAAAATATTAGAGTACAAAATTAGTTTCAGAAGCCCTGATTTCAGATTAAGTTTACGAAGCCAAGCTTCAGCTGCCTTCTAACCATAAGTAGAGCCGTAAAAAGTGTTATACCATGAACACTGAAAGAATGCTTGCAAACTGAATTTCATTGTTGATCCTACTTGCTAGTATTTTAGGATTTATGTCCTACTATGCGGAATATTTGCTTCACCTTTGCTTTATAGCAGTATAAGGTTGCTCATAGGCTTTGAATTATGACAGAATTAGAATGTGTTCTATGGTAGAAAGTCCTTAAATATATGTTAAAACACTTGCACTTCATGTTGAGATGCTTATGAAAGCAGGATTTAGGCAACCATATTTCATTTCTTCCCAAAATATGTCTTCATTTTTTTTGTTACTGGGAGTCTTACTGGACAGATTTTCATCCGTACTCGAATGTATCTTGATTTCTGAGATCCCTGCCAGAGCTGGGTTTTTGCAGATGTGGAGAAAACTGATAAAGGAAGTTACTTGCTTGGCTTCAGACAGCAGTGAGAATGATTTAAACAATGCCATCCAACAGGTACAAATGTGAGAAGGCAAGAACTGCCATGGGCTCTGCAAGTCAAAGGGCGAAGCCACAGGTGAGGCCTTGAGAATGGGCTGAGAAATGCAGCTATGGGATATGGGGAGAAGACTGAAAACAAAATGGAAAAGCTGAACTGTTGGTGTGGTCACAAGAAAGCTCTGGGAGAAGAACACATGGGGTGTGTGAAAGGCTGCGCTGGGGAGGTCACATTTCCACTATGCCTCCTTCAAAACTAGGGTGCTGGCAAGAGGTGGAGATACCCGTTCCAGAGAGCTGATACAGTCACACTCATCCTGCCAGAAATACAGTGGTCCTTCAGCAAGCACCATGCCCCAAAATACCTGCATTTCAGTGGATATTTCAATAAAAAATGGTGCCAACTAACAAGAAGTAAATAGGATGAAAAAAGGAATAACTGAGTAATACACTTCTCCCTAGAACTTGTGGTCAGGCAACGAAGGCATCATTACATTTGGTCTTCACTCCAGTGTACAAAGAGCTCAGGAAGTTTAAACTAGAGGCACTGGTTTTACTGATGTTTTATTGCTTTCGCTTTGCATCAATTCAGCAGCAGAGTAATTGTTGGAGGAGCTGGAGAAGCCAGTTTCAGTCCACAAAAGCACCAATGATTTATTTATTGCTTTCATTTAGGGAAAGGGCAGCATTTGCTGGTCATGAATATTTAACATCACAGGGAAAAAGCCAGCCACACTGAAACCCGCCTGTTCCAGTGAGGCACTGCAAATCAGCATGCCACCCTTGGCCCCCTAAATTCAGAGGTAGGAGGGCTGGGAAGTTATGCTCCAGTGCCTTCCTTACAGGCACTGAGACTTCCTCAGACCTCAGCTTGTGTGGTCATGTGCAGCCTGTTGAAGAGACTCTCACCCTTCTCTGACCCGCTATGAAAGCCCAGGTAAGGAGGTGAGGTGCATCTATGCCTCAGAAGACATTTTGCCTGCATGGCATTCACCTCAGGAATACTGCAATTCATTTGACTTCATGCAGCATTTATAATAACCCTCAGGAGAGTGATGCATGGGGAAGATCAGCATCAGAGTTTTTGCCTGCCCAAAGCTAGAGTGAGATGCCTTTTGAAACACAGAAGGACGGTTCTTGTTTCCAGCTCTTCCTTGGCTTTCCAAGGGGCTCCGCTGTGAGCCCCAGTCTCTGCAGCTACTAACCTGCCCAGCCCACCAGATGTTTCTTGAAAAAGCATTTGGGAGCAGCCAGACCACAGCCACACACAGGCAGAAGGGAAAACAGGAAAAGAGAGTTTCCCATGCTTCTCACGTGTCACACTATCTGTTGAGCCCCCTCCTTCTCAACACATCACCTACTGCAGTGGGATTTCACTGCTGCTGTTGGCTGTGGAGGAAACAGGCCTGACTGCAGATGGGAATGACTGACAGGAGATGGCCAGCACCTGCCTCCAACTTTCCCCCAAGGAACCATTCAAGGGAGAAGCTCTTAGAGAAGCCTGTGTCTTTTTGTGACCATCACTGTTTGTGAAACACCCTCAGGAGAAGAAAGTGACAGTCACCACTCACCACCGCCCCACAAAATGTATGCAAGGGAAAAAACATTGAGGTCTTTTTCAAAGGAGTACATGTCAAATTTCAAAGCCAATTTGCAAACGGATGTTCTATCTATGTTGCTGTAAATCAATATTTAGCAGCACGAACTGAGGGTCTAACTGGCACAGAATTCAATAACAAGATCACTACCCAGCTTAGGACTCTTTTTATTGCTTTTTTTCCTGAAAATCTCTTTTTGAATGCTTAAGAAAACAGCAGCTCAAAAGATGAATGCTCCAATGGCTGGGTATGGTAATGTCCATCCTATGGCCAGACCACCTAGCAAACTCACCCTGCTACTTATGATACAGGGGTGAGATTTAGCTCTGCTCGCTGTGACCACCCACTAGCTGTCATTCCTGATTTAATGCAGGATGAGGTTGCCCAGCCCTCTGCTCAGAAGACGGGGTGACTTTTTCTTCTAAGCTTTCACTCTTTGGGTGAGAAAATTGTTTCCTCAGAAGCTGACGGGAGCTCTGAAACTGCCAGGCCCTGCAGAGCTTGGCTGTGGCCAAAATATGGGAGTTAAATCAATATTGCTAATATGAAAACCTGGGTGCTCTTGTCCCGTAGTGGAATACTCAACTTTTCGTCAGGCACAGGGGCCTCTGGTCCATTAGGCAGGCAATGAAGGAAACACATTTGTACAGCATGGTCAGACCAAAGGTTTCTGCCAGTCACCCTGGGTGTACTTTTCATTAATGAGTGTTGTTTCCAGCACTGCTGGAGGGTGACAATAAATTTGATTAGCCTCTTTAAAATTTCTCATAAAATTGTATTAGCAAAATGGTAAATACATGACACAGGGACCGTAACCACGGGATGTTTACATAATGCCCACTGTGGACGAGTACTAAATACCATAAAAGACCTGAGACCCACCCCCACCCAAAAAAAGTCTGTGAGTCCTGGCTCTCAGAAGGCAGATAGAGCACCATTGTTGTTGCTGTTGTTTCTCCTCTTCCTCCTCGCCCTCACATTTCAGCTTCGGAGCTGTGAACTTTGCTGGTGGTTATCGCAATTCCTATCGCTAGGCTTCCATTGTCGGAAAAGAGTTGAGCCAGGGAAGTGTTCAGCACAAGGCAATCCCCGTCCGAAATGACAGAGTCAACACACTCCAGTATCGACCTGGGGGTCGCCTCCCACTTGAGGCGCCTCTGGTTCCTGTTGAGCTCCAGCCGATAGGTGAAGTTGTTGGCTTGGGTGGGCGTGCCAATCAGCATCATCGTGGCAAAGAACTGGGGGTGGCCCTCATACTTCTCCTGCTTCCTGAGAACCAGCAAAAAGTGGTGGCCAAGGCAAGAGTGCATGATGATCCAGTCCGTGGGTGCGGGCAGGTGCATGTCCGTGGCCAGGAAGACAATCTCCGCGCCCTGAAGGATGTTGATGCGGTGGGTTTGCCTCAGGTGGGACACCACCACCTCCAGGTGTCCTTCCCACGGGCAGGAGAAGAGCGGGCACGTGCAGGGGACCAGCTGGGGGTCGTGCACTGCTTCGTGGTGATGGCAGGGTGGAAGGATGCCTTGCTCTGTGGATGCTTGCTCAGCTGCGCAGTGGGTCGGTGCATACTACGGGAAGAGAGAAATTAAATGTGAGAGCAAGTGGACCAGAAACCAGTGCAGATATGCGAGACGTAGACCCCACAGACATCAGTCTCCCATACTCCACCTAATGCAGCCCCAGTGGGGGTGCAGAGCACTCAGCACACCAGGGATCAGAGGCAGTCCTGACCTGGATCTGCCCAGCACAAGGGTAAGGCAGTTACCTTCCTCTCTGGGAGAACAGACAAACTGTTTGAGTCATGATAAGTCACTTTAAATGAAAATGATGTATGTGTTTAAAGAGCAATTTTATTAGTTCAGGGCAAAAAAAATCTGATTAAAAGGAAAAAACAACCCAACAAAGCAAGGACAGCATGGGGCATTTTATATAGTTAAGACTCTTGCTGTTCAGAACAAGGGAATGAAATATGTATGGTATTATTATTCTTTAATGAAACATACGGGCAAATACAGGCATTTTTCCTGAAACTATAGGCTTTATTGCATCCATAATTTGTGAAATAAATGTCAGGTTTTATTGTATATGATACCATCACTATTTTTTTGGTCAATGTATTTGTACCTAATTGATACCCTTACCACCATAAATCTTAAATTGCTCTCAAAGGTGATTGGATGGCAGATTTAGAGCATTTCTATACTAAAGTAAATTTGGATTAAGGTAGGGCAGTTAGCTGTAAAGGCAGCAGCTCTTGCAGAAGAATTCCACATGGGGACTAAAAAGCAAACTGCTTTGCCTCTCTCAAGTGGATGTTGTGGAAGAGAAACAGGTCTTTCTCAGCCAGAAGTGTATTTACATGTAGTGTTATTCCGGAAGAGTAATGCCTCTCCACAGTAACTGTGTGAATAGACAAACCCTAAGGCACAGGCATGCTGGTCATGATTCATCTCACCCAATTTTAAGCATTTACTTCACCCACCCAGGATGGAAACCTGGTTACCCGGGACTGCCTCCGCAGCCTGTATAGTGAGGCAGCCCTTAGAGTGCAGGATTTGGATCTTAGTTGGAGTAGTTCAGCTTCTCAAGGTGACACCAGCTGATGCTAGAGACTGAGATCCAGTCTGCATAGTTGTGCCTAAATTTTAGCTGTTTAAACATTTTTTTTCTCTCTGAAATCCTCTTATAAAGGTATACACCTCTTACATCCATTAATGCCCCTTATAGCAGTACGTACATATATTGGTACATTTTGCTTTAACATATGTCCTTGGAAGACTAATATAATTCCCTAAATAGTGTCTCAAGTCCCCTTATTTTAATATATGTACCCAAAATGACATGAACTACATTATAGTTCTAATGGATTTAACAGTTGTTCTCTTCCATGCAACATTCAACTCACAGCAAATTTAGGATTCTTGAGTAGAGGTTTATTTTATCCAGGGGCAAGCATAATCCCATATAATGGCTGGTAGATTTGCTGCAAAGGGAACATTGTCTTATCTTATTATGGATACCATGAAAGCTTTCACGACAGCCTTGCTGTAAGCAATTTTTCCTTTTCCCACCAGAGCTTGCACATTTCTTCACAGGATGTTTTGGAAGGCAATCTCTTGGGTAAACTGTCCTAACTCTCAGATGACCAGGGCTTCCTCGCCAACCAGGATGACAATTCCATCCGTTCTCACTGTGTCAGTAGCTGCCAAAGGCTGTGATGGATAGAGCAGGGTTATGATTGGTGTTGCTGTGAAATTCATGGCCCTTCCCAAGGCACTGGATGTCAAAGGGAGCTGTTCTTCCTCTGGCATTTGATATGAAGAATAATTGACAAGTTAAGCCTTACTATTGAAACTAGCAGCTTTTTCTTTTGACAATTATTACTTCATTAGTACTGTTCTACTTTTCGCTTCCATATATTTTATTTGTTTTGCTGTATAAAATTCAAGAATATAAACTTTCCGAGAAGATAATGAATTGAGGACAGATAAATGACTATCATTGTCTGGGAAATAAAACAGGTCATTATAAACTAATCAAGGTTTGTGGCTTTAGCTGCCTGCTTATCGCAGTGGGATTACTGGTTCACACTTAATTCTACATTAATTTTTGCATCCCATTAGGATGAAAGTTATGGTTAATTTAAACTCTTTTTGGTGAAGGAGGCTGCTGCAATGGTAGATGGTAAAAGCCTTTAAAAAAAAAAAAAAAAAATCCCTGAAATGCTAATTGCCTCATAAAATGAACTCTAATCTCCCAATCTAATACAGTGGGTGTGAGCAATTACTTTCTCTCACCAAACTGTTAATGCAACATCAGTGATTATACTAATTAAAACTAATGAACTCATACTCACATGCTGATAAACCTCTCAACCACTTGAGAAGTTCCAGCCTTCTATCAGTTTTATTTAACTCCCCTTTTGGAAAATGAATCTTAAATTAACCTCTTGACTAACATTCAAAATTAGGTTTTGAAATTCGAAGCTTTATAGACTGTGCATAATTCTTCTCCAAAGATTACCAGAGTCAGAGAAACCATTTCCACTGAGGATGAAATTGAATTTAGAAAAGCATTCTCCTAATTTGAGAAACACGGAGAAGAATGGTAGCTCATACATCTAAACTGTATCCAAGGTAAGAAAATATGAATACCTTCCAAAAATCATTTTATGACAAATGTGTTTCTATGGCTTGGGAACTGGAAGAATAAATTACAATGAGCAACTTATACAATATGTCTTTCCTCTTTCCTAAACTTGTAAATTTTTTTGTGTTTGGCAATAATTATGAACTCCCTTTCACAACTCACATTTCTGAAATATTTCCATTAATCACTTCAACAAAGGATTTCTGGTCTAACTTTGTTCATTTCAGGTTTACTGAAAATTCTGGAAACTCAGCACGAACCACAAACAATGTGATCTAATTTTATTCTTTGACTTAGTAAGAACCATCTTCAGAATCTGGCTTCTGAATTGTTTGACATTCCTGTCTCAAAATTCTAAATTTGTAGTATTTTGAAAGAAATATTTAATAGTTCCCTGTCACTTAAAAAAAAAAAAAAAGTCTCAGAGAAAAATATTATTTTATATTTACTTTTGAGGCATGAATGTAACTACTGGGGTGTGCTCTTGTTGGTCATTCTTACAGCTGTGAATTGAAATACTAAAACTGAAATGCAAAACAGGCAAAAAAAATGGTCACCTTGAGTGCATTTAATGCTTGAATAAATATTTATGAGCAGTTTTTCCATGTTTAATCTGCTCCAGTATTTACTTTCTATCATTTATTGCCCGATCACTAAATAAAATTAGGTTTATTATATTATTGTGTCACTCCAGTATTATTCTCAATTATCTTTTAGCCTGTTGGCCAATTTCAGTCAACTTGAACCATGGGACGGAATTCTCAAATGCTTTAATTTTCAACCATTTTTGAGAGAAGAGGCATCAGGGTAGAGCAGCATGACCCTTTCATGTCTCCAGAGAGGAACAGCTGTCCACGTGGGCAGCATTACATTGACAGATAGGAGAGAACCTAAACAATGGCAGTTTGATCCCAAATGGATTATAGACACCAGAGAACTCACATGAGACAGAGTCTTTATGAACAGGAGAAAAGGCTTCAGCCAGAGTGCTCCTCATTAGATGCAACATAATCCCACCATGAGGCACCAAAACCGCAGGAAACCAGGCTCTGCTGCTCACAGAAAAATATCTTTTTAATGATGCAGCTTATTACAGAGCAGTTCTTTTTAAGAACAAGTAATTTGGCAAAGAGCAAGTTATAAACACATGGTGCTTTTCTTATGGAAAAATCCCCCAACCAAATCATGACTAGATTTGGACTGGGACACGGGTTTTCTGCTAAAAAATGCAACAAATTGCTTTAGATGTGACACATTTGTTCTGCCTTTGATGTCTGAGGGGTAAGTCCCTAACTCTGAAGACTGTCAGCTCCTTTTACAGCCCTTGAAGAGCGCTGGAGTGCAATTCACTTGATTCCAAGAGATGCTGAAGGAGCACCCCCCTGGACACCCTCTCAATATGCAGACAGGACCAAACTCATCCTCAGCACAGACCCACGGAGGCTTTTACTGGTTTCTAGACAAGAAACAGAAGGACAACCCTATTTTAGTCATGAAAGAGCTGCAGCACTATGGGCTTCTCCTGCTGTGCTGGAGACAAGGCAGTCCATGGAGAGAGAAATGGATGCCTGTTCATAACAGGGTGTAAATCTGTGGGTCCCTACCATCATCACTACTCCAATAACTTGATAGAAAATTCAGAGGAAGGATGAAGAGTAGATCCAAGAGTTAAAGACCTCCAAGAGGTAAAGAATAAGCAAACGCATCTCTGAGTTTGCAGCTGAAAGCTGAGGCATCCACCCAGAAGGGTTTTGCGATTGCTCCTCGTGCTCTGAGGGACCTTTTCTATTTGAACTAGTGAAGTCTTTAGATCAACTATGGTGAAAATAGTGGAAAGCGAGGCAGCAACCCACACTGCATCTCTGCTGGCTAAGCTCATGGCCCTGTGGGGCGCAGGCAATGGATACACCACTGTCCCTGAAGCCTTGCTTCTCTGCTGCACACTGACACACCTTCAACTGGGAAAGCAAGGTCAGCTGCTGCCCTCAGCAGCTAAATGTCCTGCCATTGTAGTTCTGACTTAAAAATGGTGAATTTGTTCAAGTTAAACCCCAGAGAGTGAGGGAGAGTTGAAAACAGTGCTCCTATCCCATGGGAGAGTGTCTGGACACTGATGACCTGGTGTATAAGGAGGGCGAGTGTTACCCTGGTTTTTCTGAGTTTTTCTGAGCCTTTTAGTTTTCTTAAATGGAGTCAGATCTTTTTAGTAATTGTACAATATTAAGAGCAGTTTTCTACCTTTCCCACAGATGTAACATAAACAAATCCTTTGGTTTTCATTCTCTGTCCTTTGTTTGTATATTTCTAACCTGAAAACAATTGTAACTGACAATTGGTCTGGCCACTGAGGCTGAGAGGTGGAAACCCCAAAAAGCCAATCTTCTGCTAGACCCACAAATGTATAAAAAGTAAAAAAATAAACAAAGGGGCGTCTTCTCTCCGGTCTTTCAGCTGGGAGCTGGATCAGAAGAGCCTCTGCGAAAATCTCTTGTCTGTGTGTGATTGCTTTGTGTGTCTTGGTGACAGGCGAGTAATACCACATTTTAGAAGAATAAACACTGCTCAGGTCTTCAGAGTAAAGGTTAAGTGTTACCTTTCAGCACTTTCCAGTGTTCCTCAGTGTTATATTGGAAACCTGGATGTCTCATTCATACTTTTACTTTCTGTAATGCACACAATGTGCAAAAATCAGCCTTTCTCATCCCTGTGAACAGTGTCAATGCGTGCCGAGAACATCCCAAGGAGGAAGAACCGGGACTGGTTCATTGCCCAGTAAATAAGTGTTTCTGACAGGAAAGCAGGTGCTGCAAATAGTTATCCTTTTCCAGACACTTCACACCCGTGCAACTGCATTTTCTCCAGTGGTCACACACACTTCGCAAACTCTCATCAATTCACCCATTTTCTGGGATTTTGCTTGGGGCAGTCAGTGACGTGGTCTGAAGGCCACCATGGCGGGGCTTCTGACCAGGGTCACAGAGAAAACTGCAGAGATGAAAACAAAGCCATCATTCATGCCAGCCAGCCCAAACCAGAAGACACTGCTCCCTCTCTGCCCCCGTCCAACTTTAGCACATCCTGAGACACTGCAAACTAATCCCCTTCCCAAGAGGAAACTACTTCTATGTGCCCAAACTCTTTCCTCTTCATCCACAGCTTTCTTGGCTGGATTACGGGGGAGTTGTTAGGAGCCGTACATGCTCATGCCAGCTGCAGCCTTCGGTGGGATCCAGGGACTGAGAGGGGCTGTGCTCCCATTCCTTGTTACAATTCCACCAGCCTGCCTGTGACAAGGAACAAGAGATGCCGTCACCCTGTAGGTAGGTAAGCAACTGGAAATGAGCCATGAAAACTCGGTGGATTTTTGACGGTGACCTAAAGATTTCTGCAGACAAGGAGGGACCCGGGCCTGCAGCTGTGAGATTGCTTTGAGTGAGCAACTTCCAGGGTTTTCAGCAACTTTCAGCAACCATGGCAACTTTTCGGTTTTCTGCTGAAACAATTTGTCATTTTCTTAGCCAGTGAAATGTGCCATTTTTTCAGTTTTCTTACTGTCTTCCTCCAATTTCTTGGCTCCTCAGGTTATGACTGCTTCTTCTAATCTGTGTGGAAACTGCCTCCAATAATTTTCTAATCCTCAGCTTCTTTCTGTCTCACAAAAGCTTTGCCACCCACTAACATCCACCTCCACCTTACTTACACCCACCTCACGGGGACAGAAGCTCAAAAGAACTATAAAGGTGACATGAAGAAAGTAGAGAGTCTTTTAATCCTGGTCTTCATTTAATTTATCTTCTGCTCTTTTTTAATATGCTAATGAGATTCTTTAAAGTCTTTCAGATGAAAGAAAAGAGAAGGAAAAAAAACCCCAACCCAACCCCCTCAACCTATTTTGTCAAAAGCTGTACTTTCATATCTGAAATTAAGAAATCCAAGCCAGGGCTCATGTTGGGGATTTATTTAAAATTTTAATTACACAAAATCCCGTTCATTTTGAATGCATCAGTTGAATTTCTTAAGCACTGAATATTAGTTGCAGCTGTGGCAGTGGAAGAATTTGTTTTCCCTGCTATCAAATGGCCATGAGAGGACAACTTCAAGCTCATTTTACTAATCTCACTTTGCAACATAATCAGGCATGACTTGGTGACACAGCACAGGGATGTGTTAATGGCTGTCCTCATGCTAATTACACACTTCTGACTATGCAGAAAAAATGCTGCTTTAGTACATGTCCATGCTGTACCACACACTTCTCTCTATCAGACGACCCCGATTTTTAGATTAATCCACATATATAGAGAGACATTTTGGAAAAAAAAAAACCATTGGTTTTGTGTTAGATCTAGCAAGCCTATAATTCATTATTTTAAATGCATCCCAGGTGAAAAGAGAGATGTTATTCTCAAATTAAATTCCCTTGCTTTCTTTTCAAAAATAATTTTATTCAGTGTTAACTGTCATGCACTATTAAAGTACAAGCAAAAAACTTCAAGAAACTTAACCTTCTTTAATATATTAAAAATAATGTAGTCATAATGAAATATAAACAGGATCCACACTAAAACCTTTCAGTCCACAGATGCTTTCTGAGACAGACCCATGTGGTAGGATGGAGCAAGGTCATGCTCTCCAGCTCTCCTACTTCAAACCTAAGTTTGATGAACGCTTCCAAGCCCAGATGGACACCAAAACTTCCCATGTTTCAAGCTGAAGGGAGATGCACCACCTTGCTGACCCTCAGCCAAAGCTGCAGCAGGTTCATGGACACCCAGGCACACAATCCCGATTTAGCTGCTCTGTTTGATGGATCTAACCTGAGATCACTTTCCGTGCTGCCTTTGAGAAACAAAATACACTGATAGATACAAGCAAAACCTGTGCATGGGCAGTTCCTGTGGAGCATCTGGCAACTATTTGCTAGTCAAAATAAAAGGCTAGGCTGGAGGGTGGGACATGCCCTTGTGACCTGATTTGCAATTCGTATTCTCTCTGCTGCATTTTAGGACAGGGTGCAGTGCAGTGACCGCAAACCACAGCATAGCGTCTCCGATGCTGATGCGCTGGGGTGTGCAGACACTTACCATCTTCTCTTTGGAGGAGAAGATTTTATGCCTTGATTTAAGCAAGGGTGATGCCTCTGAATGCCATCCCCTTTGGCCGCACGAGCCAAGTATCAGAAGCCAAGGCACACCCTATCAGCTCTTTCTCCACAAGGGCAGGGTGCAACCACTGTTTATCAGCAGCTTGCTCATGAGACGCTGCTGATCCTGGCTCTGGGTGAGGGAGTGAGCAGCCTGCATGTGTACAATAGAGATAATCAAAAATGCAGAGTTATCTGAAGATTTGCTTCATCCTTTATCCACTTTGTATTTTGGATAAAACCTGTTCGCAAAATGCAAAACCATTATAGACTTTAATTAAATGCAAAGTGATAAAACCCTTCCAAGCTGCATCTGCTCTGTCTGATAGGGAAGGCAGAGTTCACAAGAGCCCTATATCTGACCTGTTGATTTTGTGGTTTACATTCAGCTGAAAAAGAAATTAATATGGAAAAGAATTAGGAAAAAAAAAAAAAAAAAGAAGAAATTATTGCCCACTGTGCTCATAAACTTAGCTGAGACTGCCTCTAAATAACTCATCATCTGATATTCATTTACAAGTTACTACAGTAACAGCGTGTCTCCAAGAGAAGGAGATTTGCTGGTGTCATCTGAGATAATTAGACCAAATCCATCCTGAGACAATTGAATTTCTCCCCTTCCATCAGACAATTTGTAGCTATCACAATTATATGGCATGTAAATCCATTAATTGCTCTTTCAGAGACGCACACCAGGAGTACCAAAGGGCGGCACAAACATTACTGTTCCGCTGGAAGGTGAGAAGGGATGAGGTGGTGGTTGTTGAACAAGCCCACAGCCTCTCTTGGTGGGACCAGTGTCTCCAATCCCATCTATCCATCCCTCCTGGCCAAGGATTTGCTCTATGGTCTGTGTCACATTGCTCTGTCAACTCTCACACGGCGATGTGCAGCTAAGCCTCTGCCAGACTGGTCACAGTGGAGTGCAGACCCCTGGCTGGGGCCAGGTAGGCGTAGTGGGGAGGGAGCACAGGGCTCTCAGAGCTGCCAATTCTGTCTCCCTGTCCTGTCTCATAGGCTCTGCCTGTGCCTACACCTCTGTAGCAGTCACTGAGCAATGTATCAACCATAAAACACTCCACATTTTTGTTCAGACTTTCTCCCAGGAGCTGTTTGTGAGGAAAAGCAAGGGTGTCCTAAAGTCATGCCTGTCTCCCTTTTGGTGAGGCATTGCTGGTACCAGCAAGCAATGGGCATCCCAAACCCACCCACAATGGCCTGGTGTGGTGGGAGTCATGCCCAGGCTAGAGAAGAGGGGAACATAGATTGTTTCTAGCTCAGAATAAATCTCTGTTCCCCTGCACATCTCTGCCCCTTCTCCACCAGTGACCTTCATCTTGCCCTTGCTCTGGGTACCTTGCAATGTAAGTGTGGCACAAAAAAAGTCTCCCAGTTACAAGACCACCCAAAATTCTTCCTTATTCCACTGTCAGATGAAAGTGTATCTTGAGTTTGTGTAGTCAGGCTTGAGAAAGGGGGAAAAAAAACCACAAAACAACCCAGAAAATCCATATGAGCTATGAGCTTTGGGCAAGAAAAAAAACCAGCAAGTCTGGGTAAATTAGTCTGTGTAATGTATGCAAATGCTTCATTGACATATTCTTTGCAGTAAGGAAAGGGGACATTTCTCTGGCAACATTTGTCTTGTGTCTCAAATATTCTTTTAATTTTGTGCAAATCATAGCCTGTTCCTTCTTTATCCTCCCCCTCAAATTCTCAAAGAATAGTTCTTCTAGAAGTTTTCTTCATCAGGGGAGGATGCAGGTAGAAAGAAAGAACAGAAAGGGAGGCTCAGCTTAGCCTGAGAAGACAATGTTCCATTGCTATTAATAGACTGAAAATTTAAAAGGTTTTGTTAAAAAAAAAAACAAAACAAAACAAAACAAAAAACCTAGCAAAAAACTGAAAACCAAAATCCACAACAATCTTCTAAGTTAACATTCTTGTTTACAGAAAGCTATTGTCTGTCCTCTCCAGGAGAAGCTGAGTCAGTCTCCATGCTGTGCCTCGTGCAGCCCTGCTGTTTTGGGGGACATTCCCCTGGATCCCCTAGCCTGCTGGCCCCTGCCTTCTGACCTCATGTGCCAACAGCAAGGGGGAGTGTAGGACCACCGAGCCACAGATTTGAGGTAGAAGGGATCTTTGAAGATCATCTGGTCCCAATACCCTGCCGTGGACAGTGACGTCTATCACTAGGCCAGGTTTCTCAAAGTCCCACCCAAACTGGCCATCAATAATTCCTGCGATGGGTCATCCACAGCTTCTCTGGGCAACCTATTCCCCTGTCTCACTATCCTCACAGTAAAGATTTTCTTCATTATGTCTAATTTAAACTTTCTCTCCTTCAGTTTAAATATGTTTCTCGTCCTGTTACTACAGGCCCTGGTAAAAAATGTCTCTCCATCTCTTTTATCAAGCCTATTTATAAGCTGAAAAGCTGCAGTCAGATCTCCTTGGAGCATTCTCTTCTACAACCCCATCTCTTTCAACCTGCCTTCATAGGAGAAATGCTCCAGCCCTCTGATCACCTTCATGGCCCTTCTTTGGATCTGCGCTAACAGGTTCACATCCTTCTTGTGCTGGGATCCCCTAGAGATGGATGCAGCATTCTGGGTAGGGTCTCACAAGAGTGGACTAGACAGGCAGAATCCCCTCTTCTGCCCTGCTGGTCATGCTTATGTTTATACACACCAGGATATGGTCGGCTTTCCAGGCTGCAAGTGCATATTGCAGAGTCATGTCTGATTTTATGTGGACAGGTACCCCCCAAGTTCTTTTCCACAGGACTGCTCCAAACCCATCCATCACCCAGCCTCTACTGACCTGACCCAGGTACAGGGCCTTGCACTTGAATTTCATGAGATTCACAAGGCTCTGCTCCTCAAGCCTGTCAAGGTCCCTTTGGATATCACCCCTTCCCCCCACTGCAGGACTCAGCTTGGAGACATCTGCCTGTGGTAACCCTAAAACCCCCCTGCAAACCTGCTGAGGGTACATCGATCCCACTGTCTATGTCACTGATGAAGATTTTAAATGGTATTTGTCCCAGCATGGGACACACCAGTGGTTACTGGTTTCCACTTGGATATTGAGCCATTGGCTCTCTGGATGCTGCCATCCAGTCAATTCTTTATTCATCTGACAGTTTGTCTGCCAAACCCATACCTCTCTCCATCTTAGAGGTAAGGCTATTGTGGGGGATTTATCAAAACCCTTAGAGAAGTTGAAGTAGATGGTAACCGTAGCTCTTCCCTTGTCTGCTGATGCAATCAGTCCATTGAAGAAAGCTAATAAAATAGTCAGGTATGATTTATCTTTGGTGAAGCCATGTAGGCATTCTCTAATCACATCCCTGTCTTCCACATGTTTTGACATCTTCCAGGACGATCTGCTGCATGATTTTACCAGGCATGGATGTGAGGCTGACTGCTTAGCTATCATCTGGGAATAATAAGGTTGTTCATGGGGAAAACAGGCACGATCAGAGGTTAGAGACCCATTACCCAGCAGAGCTGCAGTCCCTTGAGTCTAGTTACTTTTAAAGTCAGAAATCCATTAGCATAGACTAGGCAGCTCTGGCTGCAGCACCACAGACTCTTTCTATCAGCTCTGGTCTCTGGTCCTCCAATCTAAAATTTCCTATTTCAGTGCAAGTGGAGCACCAGGAAAAGGGGGCAGAGGACCACATTTCTTATTCAAAGCCATTCTCATTCTTTAATGTCCCTCCTCACACCCCCACTTGTCTTGTGGCAAGGTTTTATGTGCTAACTTCAGCCAGGTCCTCCCCATGCTGGCAGCTTAATACATGTTCTTATAAACTTGTCTGGCTGTACAATACTCCATAACTTGCACATCATAAAAGTGAATAATTTTACAACTATTCCAATACACTTACGGGTTTTGAGGATTTGACAGTGGGGTAGATTTTTAAAATTTATTTTCAGCTTTCTATATATAGAGAGCTTTTTAGAGAACTTTCTGTGTGACACGTTATTGAACAAGATGACAGACCACTCATTTCATCACATCAAAGGGGTTTCAGCCTTTCTTTCCCAGGACAAATTTCTCTCTTTCTTCCCAAAGGGCTACATAGGGGAAGCGTGGTTTCTCAGGGGCGGAACAGAGTGAACATCTGCTCCCCTCTCTCACACTGCGGTGCTGCCTACCCACCCTCCCTGCCCTCTGAGGGTGCCCTCAGGCAGCTGAGGTGCCTGCTGAAATCCCTGCTGCCTGTTGGGCTGTGACCCTGCAGTGAACAGCATGGCTTTGCTGCAAGGACCTGCATCAGTCGGGGTGAGCACTATTTCCCCTGCTGGTTTCAGACAGGGCTGTGAGAGTTCCAGGCAGTCCTCCGGGATCAGGCTTAACAAGCAGGAATGGCTGTGTGGTGTTTTGTGCAGTCTGTCTTGCCAAAAGCATGAATAATGTGTGAAGTGACTGCTAGAGGGACACCCACACTCCCAGGAGGAACCACTCGAGTGTTTCTACAACTTCATCAGCAGCTGCTTGCTCAGTGAAGGCTGTTAAGCACCTTCGTGCTCCTGTCAACAGAGCTTCCATCTGTTTTTAAACCCCTTCATGTCCTTCTTTTATACCCCATAAGTATGCAGTGATGGCTTACCCTGTAATTTCTAAATCCACACAGAGTCCATGCTAATTCAGAATAACACCTTTCAGACCCACAGGGTTTGTAAAGACTTCAAGGATAAAGAGAATATCCAACTGAAGAGCCACTGTGACAAACAACTGGCTAAATTTTGGGCGGGATTTCTCTCATCTAAATGTACATGTCTAAAAGATCAATATGTTCAAATCTGACCTGTTTATCTGAAGCTCCCTTAATAACAGAGATAAGATGTACCTTCACAAAGAAATTCATCATCCCTGTCTTGAACATGTCCTTCTTCATGAAAGATGAAATTACCATCAGCACCTGCAGGAGAGGTTGACTTTTCTTCCTGAGCTAGAAGTGGGGTTGGAGTCACTGGCCCAGAAGTGGGCATCAGGCTTGCAAAGTTTCACCATGTTCAGTATATCAGCAGAGTCACTCAGACTCCGAGTAGCAAGGATGTCAGGACACAGCCACTGTGACTGTTTAATGGGTGATTATGAGCTGCCTATTTGCCTAATGCAGAAAATCCCTTGAGCTGACACATTTGCTTCCCAGCTAAGGGCTGGTCATCCTAATTTTCAGGCATCTAGATTTAACAGTGAAATAAAACTAATTTACAGCTCTTGCCATTAGGAGGACCAATTTTCATCTCTGTCCTTCGGGTGAGAGGCACCATAATAAATGAATGATTGCTGACCCGTGATACCTATTAGAGATTGCAATTGGGTCATCTCATTTGTTGTTTTAACACAAGAAATTAAGAGCCTAGCAGGGCTATGGCAAAAAATGTATTGATAAGGAGATGAACACTGCCTTTACCAAAGGCTCTTTCTAGAATTATATGCGGGAAAAGCTCAGTTGACATCAGGACCTTGAGCTATAGGCCCAAATTTTTTGAGCTTAGTGGGGCTTTTCACTCACACAGGCTTCCTTCCATTGCTACCTGGAAGTGCAATCCAGCTGCCACGTGCTGGAGTTCATAGAGACAAAGGAGCAGTTAGCCATATACTCGCTTGGCTCTTTTCCCTCTGTCATCGCCTGCAGCTCTGCTCCCCACCAAAGAGGTTTTGAATAAAAAGGAGGTGAGTGCTTAGGACAGCCACCCTGACAGAATCCTGTGTTCTTAGTCTTACGTTGATTGAAGACCAATCCCTGCTGTCAAGTAACAAAGTTGGTCTCCTTCAAAAGCATCCTCAGTGCAGGGAAACCAATAGCTTCTAAGTTTTAGGGGAAATATTGAAAAATGTCTTGGATAACCTGACTCTGAGCTGTGTGAAGGCAAAATTAGACTCTAGAATTCTGCACAGCCTCAAACTCAAGATAGACATTTGGCTTCTTCTCTGCCCCTCCTGCCCCTAGACAGATTGTAGGGCCACCACACCCTAGTGACTCAGCACCACAGCACCCATCCTGGCCTGAGCCTGTGCTCCAGCTGCACCCTGGGTCAGCCTTCCCTGATCCAGCAGCATTGCTCTCCTCCCCACCCTGACTCTCCAGCCTTTCCCAACTGCATGACACAGTGCCCTGGCCTTGTCTCATGCACTGAAGGGAAAAAAAATTCTGATAATTGCCTGCCACTTAATCCACTAATAGTTAGTCTTTAGTTGACTTCTTACTCTTTTTTGTTCCAGTCCTAAGATAGAAAACTGTCTTTCACTCCTAGAAGTCTGTCCATGCTCTGTCACAGAGTAAATCTGCAGACACAGAAAGTACCATCTCTACTTTGCTTTCCACATGAGCTTTCTCCCCATTTATTTCTGCTGCCTGTTTTATGTGAAGATCTGCTTTAGCTTTTGGGCTTGCTCCAGCACCATTCGCTAAAATTATATCAAGTATTGATTGGTAACAGATATATTACAGGGCAGTGCTGGTGAGGATACATTAAGTAAATGGAGGAGCAGGGCCATGCTGCTTTCTTCCTTTTACGAGAATGGCAATCAGCAGCAGCAGTGTTGTACAGGGTCTGCAACAGCAGTGGCTCGAGCCAGCCAGAGATCATCCAAATTAATAGACTGTGGAGAAGACTCCGTGCTGTGTTAAATGCTGTGGGCCTGGTAGTGCCCTTGGGTACAGAGTGCGTAGATGGTCTTGTGAAATGAGAACAGTTTAAGGAAAGAACCCTTGTAATTCAAGGCCCCTCAGCATTCTCATGATCTGCCATACTGATCCATGTTTCATTTTCACTTATTACTGCTCAATATTTAATTTCCTTTGTACTTAGAAAAGTGCCAAGCCCAGGTGACAGTGATGGCTGGCTACTATTTTTCAAGTTGTGTGACTCAGGCAGTGAGTTAGTGAGAAAGGACCGTGCAAGAGAGAGCAACAAAGGGGAGGCATAGTCACAACTCCAGGTGGTGGACATTAAGGTGACACTGATAGAAGATGAGAGTGAATGTCTCAGGATGAGAAACTGAGGTTAAAAAGAGTGTTAAGAAGAATTCTTTGCATTAAAGTGGGGAGCAAGGTAATCTACTTTCTTAATAGTCACATGTGAAAATGAACATTGGTGATTCTGATTTCACTTGGCTATTTCTCTCCACTGCCCGTAAGGGGAGTTGAGGGTGACTAAGCTGCACTCAGATGCAGATGTCAGGTTTTCAGTTCTTACACTAAGATGAGACAAATCTCACTTTGCTTCTGCCTCTGAGCTCCCTGGTAGCCTTCAAGCCCTTTGAGTCTTCCTCTTCCTGATCCATCTATCTGGCCCCACATTGGCTCATCCCTAATTTACTACCTTTATACAGGTGAATAAAACAAATCAGGGGTCATTTCCTGGTCCTGAGATCAAGTGGAGTATCTTTTGTCCATGTGGTTTAATTTACCTCTCACACAGAGTGGCCTCTGCATTTTGTCGGGTGGAAACAGTTCCTTGTCTCTCCAAGGTCAGTAAGGAGAATGCTTGCTGGCATGTGCTAAATCCGGGGAGAATTCTACCCATCACACTGCACGGATAGTCGCAAGCTGGTGTTGTGGCCTTGGCCAGCTGTGATTTGGTAGATAGAGCCATATCTGAATTTCCCACACCCAGAGGTGGCTCAGCATGTGCAGGTGAGAGGTAAAAATCCACAGCAGGGGAGTTCGTGTCCTGCTTCCCAAGCGCTTGAAGGTTAATGGCCGCACAGAGACTGACAGCCTTCAGGGACTTCTTTTGACACCTTTCCTAAGCACGTGGTCATTTAAAAGTGAAAATAATAAGCACTTTCCAGTGAAAGGCTTTTTCTTCTGGCCTCTTATGTCAAGATGCAGTTACGTGTCAGGGACGTGCTTGTTTTCATAAGACACTGTGTAAAAAGCCTCTCTTCCTTCAAGTGCACATTTTGTCAGCAGCTTTTGGACTGATTTCAACTCCTCAGCCGTACTGCAGCCCTTCTGTGTCTAGAAGAGGGCATTCAGGTTTTACCTTCCCTGTCAGCTGCAGAGTCACACCATTTTGCAAACTGCCCTTGAAATCAATGCGGTTGCTGTATTAGAAATACTTAGCACATAAATTGTAGGACATGAGGCAGTGCGTGTAACAAGGCATGAAAACCATGCACTGAACCTGCTGTACAAGCTCATTTCAAAATCTAGCACAGACTCCTGGCTCTTCCACTTGCTTGGTTCAGAGCTTAAAGGAAGGACATGCTTGTGAGTATACATTGCTAACCGCATCCAAACTCCAGTCAGTCAGAAATGGGGCTGAGATTTCTCACACATTGTATTTTGTAATGCTGATATGCCCACACTGCAGGCTTGATGTTAAAATGAGCTTTCCCACCTCATTTGTTCAGCTTCACCTGAATCTGAGGATGCTACTGGGTGGGCAGTGGTTAAAGAACAAATAAAATGGCAATGGAAGTGTCATTCTCCCATGTCACCAGGTGCTTCTGCAGGGCTTGATGGCACGCACAGTGATAAACAATCACAAATGGACATCTTCCCCTGGAGCAGTGAGACAGTGAGGGAAAGAATGGGAACTAACTGTGCAAGTTTACATATGCCCAGGCATTTGGCCACAGAAGTGATGCATCCAGGCCGTGTTTTGGTTTCCAAACCTACCAAGAAGGGCAACATCTATGCATGTAACTATTAAAGGTTTATCTTCTGTTTCCTGAACCCGAGCCTAGAAAAAGACAAACTCATTTAGAAGGGAAAGACTTTCTATGCAAAAAACCTAAAGGCTCCTTAGACAAGCCAAATTGATTTCTTCATCTTCAGGCACGAATACCAATTAAGCAGAGGTTATGTCCTAGCTTAAAAGCAGAGTGAGATTTATGTGAACAACCAGTTTCAGTTACAGAGAATTAATTTTAAGTGCATTATTTCCTTTCATGTCATTTGTGTCCTGAAACTGGCACTCTGGAACAAGGATATCTCAAGTAAACTTGGCTTCTCATAATATATCCTCATCCCATCTACATACCTGCAGACACCAGGTAAGGGGTCACATTCAGCTGAACATGCTCCACTGTGTGCAGGTGACATCATGATGCAGCGGAGGCACGCCAAGGTTTTGTAGACATCGTTGCTAGTGGAGCTGCGGCTCCAGGGAGAAGAGCAGGTGCTGAGTGGCCAGAATGAGTCTCGTTTGCACTGGAGTGGTACATTTCTCACTTGGCTGCTTTACTGTTGTGCCACCCTCATTATTTCTGCTATTGCTTTTTCTCCAGTGCTGAGCATAAGAGGTACCTTGAGAAAGCACTGTGCAGAAAGGGTGAACCACTGCAAACCCAAATTCTTAGCTGAACAAAGCCAGGACAGCTCCACTGCGGCTATTCCACAGAGCTGAGCTGCTACGAGCAGGAAGACATAGGGACAGCAGAGGCTTTCACAGTTTGTGACGTGAAGGAAGATAAATTTAGGATTGAGCCCTAGTTTCTGTGGATTGTTTTTTACAGGAGAGAGAAAAACCAGGCTGTGGTTCACTGTTTCCATGAGACATAGGTACTGAATCCTATTTTTTCTATTCCAAGATGCATGTGTTTTTGCCTGCATGATGACCCGGCTTCGACGGAAAGAGGGGAAGGTGATCCCTGCTTCAATCTGTTCCACCACTAGGGCACTCCTGTGGGAAGTAGCAGATGCAGCTCCCTCCCTTTTGGGAGAGACTTCTTACTTGTCAAGTTGGTCTGTAAGCAATGGATGAAACACAGACTGAAAGCTGCTGATAGGGAGCTGTGTCTCTTCCTGTCCTCTAGACTGTCAGTCTGTGTTGGGTACCCACAGATTAAATACAGGATCTAGTCCATTGGGACAATCTGATTTCGCACCCAGGGAGGTACAAGTGGGAGACAAAGAGCTGAACAAGATGGTCTGAGGACGTCAGCCCCAGGCAGAGGCACACTGAGTACATTTACACATTTTCAGTGGCAGTTTTGGTGTACAGGGACTCTTATTGTCTCTAGGTGATCAAGTGAGTCTTTTGGAGTCAGAGACCAAATAGCATCTAATTGTATTTTAGGAGCAGGATCCTGCCCTGAGTCCCCAGCCCGTCATGTTCCTGAACAGGTAAAGGAGATAGCATGACTTTCTCCCACACTGGCTAAGCCAGCAGCCCACATGGGAACTTATCCATTCCCTGTTTACTGGGGGACCACTGAAACCTGTGGTATTTCAGCCTATTGACTACCTTATGACTGCTTTAACTTTTTGTCTGGTTCTGTGTGACACAAAATGCTTGGGAGCTCTGACAACCAAACCTGTTGTGCCAACACTTCTGCAGCTTCCTCTTGGTTCACTGGGTTCCTTGTGGTCCTCCACAGCACTGAGGTGAAGATATGATAAATCAGATGTGAAGGGTGCAGCCTCAGTGACCAGGTTTGGGAGCCTCCTTTTGTATAAAGTGCACTTGTGGAAATGCGGCAGCCCATTGTTTCCAGATAAATGCAGATAAATAAGGAAAGACTAAAGTGGGTTGCCCTCCCCTGCCTTAGGATGTGATGAAGGACACGGCATTAACAAGTCTGCTTGCTGCCACAATAACATTTCTGAGCACGGAGCCAGCACTGGCACCCTCAATGTCTCCTTTCCCTACCTCCTCGGAGACAAATTGACCCTGCTTAAGTAAGAAAGGACTTTCCTAATCACATTAGGATCAGTTTAGATGGCAGAGAGGGTAACAAAATTAGAGCTTTTAAACCATTATCTCTTCTTAATGAACATCTGCATTGATACAAGCCCGCAGAGAGTTAAGGAAAGCTGAGCTATGTCTGATCTCATTACAGCTTTAAAAAACAAAATATGTGATGGAGAGCTGGTTCATGGCAGTAAGAAAACCATCAGTCTTTTTAAAAGTGGCAAGAAAGGGCTCTGCTCAAGCCCAGAGTGACTATATTCTGATTCTTGATTTAAAAAATAAAATGAGCTTTGATGCTGCAAGTCTTTTCCTAGGTCCCATATGCAAACTAATAAAATATTTAGTCACGTAATGTGTCTATAATTTCATATTATATGTGTCATGCCTTAGTGTTTTAATCTTGTTGTCTGCATCTTGTTTGATGTAATAATTGTTGTAATATTTTACATAATCAGAATTAATATGTTGTACGGAGATGCCAGGGAGCGTGTCTGATCTGCTTGCTACAACAGCAATAACTGAAGTGATATCGTTATTGTACTCAGAGGGAAACAGGAACTCTGCAGAAAAACTGGACTGGATGAAACAGAGAATAGGACTGGAATTTGGTTAATGTCACACAGACACCTGTATGGCAGGTCATACAGTGATCAGAAATTTTACTGTCCAAAATGTTTTTCTTGAAAACAGTAGATGGGAACTGTTCACGTTATTTCTTAGAATCACAGGATTGTTTAAATTGGAAAAGACTTTTAAGTTTGTGTCCAATGGTTAACTTAGCACTGCCAAGACCACCACAAAAGCACATCCCTAAACACCACATCTACATCTCTTTTGAACACCTCCAGAAATGGTGACCCAACCACTTCCCTGGGCAGCCTGTTCCAATGCTTGACTACATTTTTAGGGCAGAAATTCTTCCTGCTATCCAATCTAAACCTCCCCTGACACAACTTGAAGCCTGTTTCCGCACACTCTCAGGGACGCCAGAAGTTTCTGCCCACTCAGGGACGCCAGATGTCGGGGACTTACCCCAACATTGAGGTGGTTTCAGGGTCTTTGCTCCCCTGCACAGCTCCGAGCCGAGCCGAAGGAAGAGACGGAGTTCTCAGGTTTAGATTTTTCAATGTTGCATACTTCGTTTATTATTTCTTATCTTACAATTTTCTCGGAGTCCGACAAGATGTTCGCAGCTGCATGGATTCCTCACGTCTCCCCCCGAGCTGGGCTGTCCTTATCTTTTATACTAATTACTACGTATTTCTTATTTACTATTTCTTACCAATGTCTATCACTATTACTAAAAAGGTCACCTTTACTCTGACCCAATCCTCACTAACTACTTTGTGCCACGTCATGCAGCAATGGAGTGAGGGAAGGAGAAGGAGAAGAAGAAGGAGACAACGCCCCAGATTCTCCATCTTGTCCCCATTCACTTCAACGCTAGGAACCTAAAACTATTATTTTCTCATTCTGTGATAAGCTAAACTACTATTTCTCACAATCTTGTGGTCTGTAAACCTTCTCTCAGTATAGGAAGTTTTTCCCATGGACTGAAATCAAAGCCAGTGTCTCTCTGAGCTCTGGGCTGGGGTCCCAGACCCCCCTGCCCAGGTCCCTGACCCTCCAGGGCAACCAAAGGAATGCCCTGGACTCCAACATAAGCCATTTCTTCTTGTTCTTTCTCCTGTTACTTGGGAGAAGAGACTGACCACACCTGGCTCCACACTCCTTTCAGGGAGCCGTAGAAAGTGGTAAGGTCTCCCTTGAGCCTCCTTTTCTCCAGGCTGAACCCTCCCAGCTCCCTCAGACCCTCCTCATAAGCCTTGTGTTGCAGACTCCTCCCCAGCTCCACTGCCCTTCTCTGGACCTGCTCCAGCCCCTCTATGTCCTTCTTATACTGAGGGGCCCAGAACTGAACACAGGATTCGAGGTGAAGCTTCACCAGTGCTGAGTACATGGGTATGATCATAGCTTAACATAAATTAGAAGAAGAAAGAAAACAGGACCTCCTGTTGAGTTATCAAAGTATCATTTGCTGTTAAAAACCACGGTCCTTTTATGTACATATGTACATAGGACAATAAAACTCCTGATCATCCACACACCTGAACAATCAGCTCACTGCCTGGTTCTCTTTGCACCACCCTAGCTGCATCTTTCCGAGGTGAAATTGCTGTGGCAAGAGCTAACCCTAACCAGCTGAAGAAGTCATTTGTACTAACTTCAGGAAAGAGGTTACTTGCCATCCCTTATTTATTTATACATAATCCACCAGTCTTAGATGTTGATACTGTGCAAGCACCACTTTTGCAATGCATTTATGTATATGTGTGTAAGGGCATATGTGCTGCATGCACACACACACATCTCCTTTTTTCCTCCAATTTGGCAGAAACTTAAGTCTAATTTTGAAATGTCACACCTCACATATAATCCCCCCAAAGAGTTTGCAATGCAGATCCCTTCAGCAATCTGGTTCACAGCACATCCCTAAAGCCAGTAATAACTGGTAACAGCCTGGGATGGGAGAGCAAAATCTTTTTAAGCCGGCCTCACCACCGAAGCCTTTTATGAAACTGTTCTCTCCATCTACAGACGTTTAATTGCTACCTACCTTTTGGCCTCATTAAATTCCAGATAATTAATCCCCAAGTACTAGATATTCACTCTGCCCCAAGATATTTCGACAGGTTTTCTTAGCAGTGGCCCTGAAATGATTATTTCCTGCTCTCAGTGCTGAACATGCTGTCTCAAGCAGTTTGATGCATGTCCATTAACAGCACTCCACTTGGCTATACTAAGAGCAAGAAAAAGACAGGAGAAAAGTACAAGCCTTGCACTATCATTAACTTTTCTGTGAATTCGGGTGATGAGAAAAATGCAGATTTGTCTACTTCCCTGTTGCTCTCCAGGGAGCTCTGCAGAATGGCCAAAGGGCCAGGCTGAGCTCCAGAGCTGCTGCCACGGGCCTCTTGTACCTTGGGATTGCTACCTGCCCATCCACAGGGGAGAGAACAAACCCCACTCCTTACATTTTGGCATTGAAACTATCTCCACTCGGACAGTTCATTCTCCTGTTCTGATCCAAAAGTGGATAAAAACCTCTAGGAAATGCACACAACGTTCTCCCAGTTTTTCAAAAAGGAACATTAAACTTAGCTGCAATTTAATCCTAAATAAATTCTACCACAGACTTAATTCAATCAAAACTTCTCTCTTCCTCTTCAATAGTCAGCAGAGGGCACTTGCTGTAGGTCTCCCCTGCATGACCAGCAGCAGCAGAGGCACAGCTGTAAGGCAGCATCCCACAGGCGCTGCCCAAGCACTGCCCTTGGGGACAGAGGCATCTTCTATGAAATTTGCACTTTTGGCCTCAGGCACTCAACAATGTTTTCATTTTTTTCTATTTTGTATAACAGGTTTAGGACAATCTTGAGATGATGCAGCACAGACTTGAAAGTAACTTTCTTAATTAATTTTCTAGATTGTTTGGATGAGCGAAACAGCCCTGACAGGAGCTGGGCTGTTCTCACAAAGCTCATTGACTTTAGGGTGAGATAACATATAGTGTTTGTCCTTCAAAGGACACCTTTTTCTCACTATGAATGCTATCAGTTTACATTTACTGTTCTTCTCTTTTTTTTTTTTTTTCTTTTTTTCTTTTTTTTTCTTTTTTTCTTTTTTTAGCACTGTATTGCTGTTTGTTGTATGAACAGGTGCCTGGACTGATTATCTCCAAAACCAGGATAATTAATGGCTTTCTGTAACTTCAACATCAAATGTATTTTGATCATTTTCAAAAAACCCCCTTCTTTCAGCTAATGAGAGGTGTGAACCTCTAAGTGCTGAGCCCGTGAGACTTTTTCTGACTTCAGAAGAGGTTTCATCTCTCATTCCATGAAATCACTGAGAACATCTTAATGAAAAGAGACTGGAGTTTCCTCTTTTCCATGTCTCAGATCTTGCTTTGACCTCAGAAAGGCCTTGGTTTTTCCAGCTCTAAAATGCAGGTGACAATATTTATAAGCCAAACGGGAGTTTCTACTTGAGGGACATTTTATGGAAGCCTAGCTATTTGCCAAAGACAAGCACAATAATTTCCAGATCAATGAGCCACAGCCTCTATACTGCAGGTTAAAAAAAAAAAAAAAAAAAAGTATAAGAATATCTAGTACCAGTCCCCTGAAACAGGCGCTTCAGTACTTAATTAGAACAGAAGTATCATTAAGGCATTTTAATTCTGCCAGGCTGGTAAGGCCAGGGTGAAGGGAGCAGAAAGCCCACAGCTGATCCCTGTGATATAGGGTGACCAGGGCTGCTTCAGGATCCTGCAGGAGCAGATGCTTTGCAGGGAGAGGGCTCTCTGCTCTCTCCTGGATGGGGAAGCCAGCTGGATGGCTCAGGAGGTGACAGGGGGAAAAGCAAAGGAGCAATCCAGCAAAGTGGGGCAGGGGCAGGATGCTGCAGCCACCTGTGGGAGAGCAGTGGGGAGAGCGGGGACTGCCGTGGGGTAAGGGGTGTGTGCAGACACGGCTGGCTTTTACAGAGTGCTGAGACATCAGTCAGGAGGTTTGCAAGCTGGGGTGACTTTCACAAAGCCTCAGAGGGCAGAAAGTGCTGATCCAGCAGTCAAGATGAGCTGTAACTGCACCTGCAAAAGCTGGTAGGAAGAAGAGCACAGGGAAACGGAGCTGTGGAGGGAGCAAGTGAATGCAGTAAACACTGAGGGAGTGCAAGCTGACTGTAAAGCTATGCCAAATGGATACAAACTTTGCTGCTATTTTATTAACATTCAGGAAGAAGAAAACACGGAACCATGCCTTCCCAGCTTTGCCAAAACCTTCCACGTTAATCAAATGTAACCTTTTTTTTTCCTGCTGACAGTACCATTTCTAAAAATATCATATTTTGCCCATAGACACGTAATCTCTATTGACTAAAGTCATTGTGTCCAAAACAGAAGACTTTCTAAAAGACATCTGGGAGCTGAAGTTATGGCCTTGAGCTCCTGAGGAAGGATCTTAGTTTTGGATTTGTGTAGCTAGACTGGTTAGGTTGCCATAAGAGCCTCTTCTATCTTTAAAGGATGTGAATTTATGTCTTCAAGACAAGAAAATTTCACCAAACCCTTACCATACCCTCACCAAAGCTTCACCCTGTGTTACATCAGTGCAATTTCAAATAGGAACAGAAATGGAAGAGCCATTTAACTAGTCCGATTTCCATCCCGTCTGGGGAGTTACAGCAGAAGGAACACTAGAAGGACCACACTGTTGATAGATCCTGATGGGTGCAAATTCCCTTCCTAATTAATATTTGTTAGTGTGTATGTATTACTTAACTCAGGTCTGAAACACAGAAATGTGCTGTTCATGGCAACCATCTCCTCTCCTCTGATCATGATGGGCCAGGAGCCTTATGAAAGCTTTTGTTACCTGCTCTGTCTACAGAAGAGTTGATTTATGGTTCGCCTAATGAACATTCTTCTATCACATATTGATTTTCTGCATGTTTAATAGTTTAACTTTGAAATTATGTGAAGGCCATAACTACATTAAGCCCATACAAGCAGCAAAATGCCCTGACATAATAAAGCAAAAATTGTTGCTGACCTGCAGCTGGTGCATTCTCCCTCTGAGAGCCGGCCTAAGCATCATAGCCAGCACGTTCTCTCAAACAATATTTCTCATAGGTGAGCTCATAAGAGAGTTAATTAAATACCAAATTGGTTATTGTGAGTGCATTTACTGGGCATGAAAAAATAATGCATCTCTGACATTTCCCTCTGTAAATATGTTTTAAATCATTCGTTAGTATTTCATTACCATACTGCAAAATTAGGGCAAAGAGATATATTTTGGATGCTATAAGGCAGCTGCTTTATGGTAATTAAACAACACCAATAGATTACGCTTCGATAAGAATTCTGGAAAATCAGGAGCGTCATAGCTGGGCATAGCTCCTGGATTAGTGTAGGCACAGAAGATACACCCACATTAGTGACAGGGGCAGCACAGAGCAGGAAGGAGGGGGCTGATCTGCAGCAAGCTGTTATATTTTGAAGATAACCTGTCCCCACTCCCTGTTCCCTGGCCATGACATTTGGGGTGGTTGCCGATACAGCAGAACACCACAGGTCTCTTACCACCATGGGTAGCACCCATGTGTGAGCCACAGAGTGCAGATACAGGCTTGAGTCATCAAAGGGCCCTGCACCCCTGCTGGGTTTGTCTAGAGAAGGATTTACCCCTTGAGCACATGAATTTGTTTCCTTCTTCACCTTAGGGACAGGGTGTGTTAAACAAAAGACTTCCTGCTTACTCCTCTCTTTGCTTTACAGCTAGGGCAACCACCTTCCATTTGGAGATTTGGCCATGACACTGTATTGCATCCCAGTCAGCCTTAGCCTTATCTTGCACACTGAAAGTGAAGATAATGCATGAAAAAATATCACATGGAACTGCGACAGCCTCACTACTCATGTGTTGTGGTGAAAGGATTTAGGAAAATTAAGTTCCCTGCCAAGACAAAGGAAGATCTTGCTTTGACTGTGACGTACATGCACACCTACTATTGCCTATTATGCCACTCCCTTCTTGTTTGGCCCCGTCCTAAGGCAGTGCACAGTACACCCTGGACATTTCTGCCAGTTAAAAACTTCCTGAAGATCACTGAGCTGATAATATATTTTTTAAAATTTTTTTCCATTTTATATTTGGACATATGTATGAGAGTTAACTCCCTTTCCCATAATTAAGGCCCAGTGGGTGGCTGCCCTGCAGACACAGACTTCTTCTTCAGGTCTGGCAGCTCATGATAGTTGGGACAGAACAGTCCCAAGAGACAGTCTTATCACTGTAGTGCACAGGGAACCACCAAGAAAGCCCAACATGATGAAGAACATTTTTGTTTATTGGTGATGATAAGGCTGGCAAATACTTCCACACATGTATTTTTTTATCAAGTCTTTGGTGTGGTGAAACCTAGATGATTTATGATTGAGCTCCCCAGGGTCTTGCCTTTGCAAGGGAAAAACACAGAGGTTGCTGCACTGACATGCACTTTTCCAAAGTACAGCCTTCACCTATAATCTAGGTGACTGAATTTTACTCAGGTTGGAAGCTGAAAGAAAAAGGTGCCAACTTTGCTGTTTTTGTTAAGGGAAAAAGTCAAGTTGTTGGCACAAACGTGTCCCCAAACCTCAACGCACGATGACAAGGGATGCTAGGGAGCTGTGCGTGCTTTGTGGCTTCTACTTCAGACCCTCATTTTCTGTCCCCCTCTGCCTCCTCCCGCAGTGCCAGGCTGAGGGGGGCATCCCCTGCCTCCCTCCTGAAGCCAGGCAGTGAGGGCACACTGTGCAATGCTGAGGTGGCGTGATTGCTTCTTTCCTTCTCAGTGGCGGCTGCGTATTAACCGTGGATTAATGAGCCCTCTAAGTATTACAAACTGCTCCTAAAATGCTTCCTATTTTCTACTTACATTGTAATCATCATTAAGAGATTAAGATTAAAAAAAAAAAAATTATAAATGTAGATGGCTACAGTTAAGGTTCAGCATCCTCATTTTGTTTCCTACCTATTTACAGTGGTGAGATCAGTAGAGCATATCCTTGGCCTTACTGGCCCCAAAAAGATTGGCAACTTCCCAGTATTTATGGCAACAGCATCAGTTTTGCAGATGGGCCCTTTGCACACACACACGCAGAAGGTTAACCTAAACAGGTGATTTAGCTATTTTGGCCTCCACCCCAAACCCCTTAACTGATGTCAGGCAATATTGTCCCTCACTAATTTAGGGAGAGACAAACCAAAGACACAGGTTCCCGCAGAGCATCGCAGCTAGGTGACGGCTCCTGCAGCTCCAGCAGCAGGATGGAGTGCTGCAGCACATGGATAGCCCTGTCAGGTTTGGAGGCAGACAGACCACAAGGCCTTGGCAGGATGCTGTGTTGAACAGATCCTGGCTCCTGCAGGGCTTATTAGTTCAGGCACAGCGCCTGCCTGATGCATCTATTTAGGGTCAGCCTGGCTCGTATCCAGCCTCTGCTGCATCTCTGCTCCATCTATTCTTGCACCTCAGCTCCAAGACCTAGAGGGGGAGGAGACAGACATACTGCCAGGGCTGTTGGTGTGCCAAAGGCTGTTTGTACACGGAGGGGAAAGGCAGTATTGGGTACAGGGGAAAGCACAGCAAACTCACTGTCACTGTACCCTGGGCTCAGGCTGGTCAGTCATCCCTGAGGGCTCTCCAGGGGAGCTCAGGCTGATTTTGTCCATGAACTCAGGAACAGATGGATGAGTCTTGGGGAAATCTTGGTGATGGGCACGAAGATGCAGGGTTGTTCCCCACCAGGAAAACACATAACCCACAAAAAACAGACCTTAGTTATAGGACATCTTTTTCTGCAGAAAGATTTTTGCTCAATTTTTAACACTCAGCTGTTTGCAAGTACCAGGTGGCACAGGTCTTCCTGGAGCACCTGAGCTGCAATTATGGGTCATCCAGGACTGAAGGATGCTGCAACACACTGTGTGACTTGCCTGCAGGGAGCCAAAAGGTCCTTTTCACAAAAAATATCTTGGAAGTTACTTGATCTGCAAGTTTCTTCTAAAAGCCAAGAAGCAAAAGTTGCTATTACAAAAAATGCTGAAAGGCTGCTTCTGGCAGATTTTCCCTATGAGTGAGTAATGAAAAGGTTTTCCCTTTCCCAACATCTGCTTCATCAGACTGAGTTCTCTTGCTACCGGCTGTTCATTGGCCGCTGGCAAATTGAAGTTGCTTCAGTTAAAGCATCAAATATCCAAAATATCCAGAAACAGCCTGGATTTATCTGTGAACTGGAATGCTCTTTTCTAATCACTGGTTTATTATTTAAAAATCATTAAAAGCTTAAAAATTATTAAGCAATACCTCACCAGTAAGCTCATGTTTAGCTGCAAGTATAAATTATCTCCATTTGCCTTGTGAAGCTTCCGGAGATTAAGGTGCTTTCAGATCTGTTTTCTGATAGTGCCTTCATCTTTTACCAACAGCCTGAAACAGAATTCATCTTTATAATCAGTTTTTTACCAATCGTTGATTACGTTTGTGCAACCATTCATGACCTTAGTATTTTTGAGTCTCTTTTTTGAAATATTTTCTGTGGCAGAAAAAAACTCAGTAAAAGTTCAATTTTCTTTTAAAGCTGTATCATTTCCCACGTGATTTAGACTCTTGAGATTCCAGGCAGGAACAGTAATTGGACAAAGGGTTCCAGTTTGGCTGTATGGGGGAACCAGAAGAAGCAATTGTGAATTACTGCAAGCATTTACATTGGTTTTCTTGACATGATTTAAATCTTGACCTGGGCATAGCCATGAATTGTCTGCAGGTAGACATGTACCTATTTGTAAGGAATGTGCTCCTGCTGCTTTGTTGCACTCTTTGAGTTTGCACTCTGCTGAGGCTGGTGTGTGGCTGTGAAAAACTTCTATTTCCAGCCATTCCTTGAAGCACAAATAATGATAAGTTTAAGCCTGAGTTGATGTCTTGAGGGAGATCTTTATATGATCTTGGCTCAACAGGGGTAAAAACATCCCCAAAAAGCTTTTGCCAGAATGATGACAAAGAGAAAACTGAACGAGCCAGACAATGCCCTGACCACATCACAGCTATTTTGTAGGAATGTGGGGAGAGAAAATAAGATGTGAACCTATCTCCCAAGCCAACAAACCTGAAAGAAAACATTTTTGAAGGACCTGTGTCTTGGGCTCCTGGCAGATACCTTATGATGAAGCTTGCTATGGTGGCCTAGGACAATCCTGATTCCAGGACCAACACAGCCACTGCCAAGGCAGCAAAGAAGAACATGTACTTGTATTCAGCTGTCTCTCTAGTCTGACATACAAATGCAAACTATTTTAATAAACCCACAAAAGCCTGTGAAATGGGTCGGGGGTGGCCTGAGGACCAAACTTTGTTTTCCCCTCTGCTGCTGCTGCACCAGGGCTATGACAGCTTTTAAGGAACCAACAAAGTCATGAGAAATGGCAGTATTTTAGTCCAACAGAGTCCCCCAACAAAACACAGGTCACCCACAGACTTCCATGCTGCAAAACATGAACCAGCCTAAAAAGGCTGGGAGAGTCAGCATTTCTTCATCTCTAGTGATGCTATCTCATCCTAAGTCACCAAAATCTGTGCTGCACCTCTGGCTTTCAGTGATCAAAGACAAGCAGAAACAGACTCCATTGAGCCTGTGAGCAGACCCAGAATCCAGGCAGGGAACTGAAATTACACTACTTAAGTAACCTCTCTGCTTTGTGCCTCTTTGCACAGCAAATTAACACAGCTTGCACATCCAAAAACGGGTCTGAAGCATCAGGGATTCTGCCATAGGGGGAAAGTAATCATGAAGCAGTTAATTGAACAAGCCCAGGAATTTTTTTTCTGCTGGAAGCCATCCCATAAGGAGAATGAGAGGAAGATTTGTCCAAGTGGATTATTTTCTCCATGTGATTTGTTCCATATTATTTTCTCCACTCAGCTCTCTTCAGGAACATGTTTACACTTGTGTCAAGGTGCAAAGACTTTTCTGGTAGATGTTGAACCGTCTGTCTAAAATAAGGGTGCTTGTCCCAAAGCATATTTTGGAGTATGTCTTACTCTCTTTTGTCATCCCTCATCTGCCACAGTGACCTCCTTTCCAGTCCAGACTGATTTAATTAGCTGGTGTTGCCTCTGAGTTTTGGATCACCGTGAGGATTTGCATTTCTGATGAATTTAAATTACCAGATACTTGTGTAGCTGGCACACCTCCATACTTTTTCACTGGTGTCAGTCCACAGTGCTGAACATTGGATCCCCAAGTGCATCCCACATGATTTTCTGTCTGCCTCCTTCGTTCTTTTCAGGTACGTTTTTCTGATATGACTTTGGTTTGGTCATTGTTGAGGTGAATGTTCAAAGACTGCTCTCGACACCCTCATGCTGCTGCACCTCCTTGTTCACAGCAAGTTACCAAATTCTGTTTTTGTGGAGTATTGCAGGGTCAGAACATTTCAGGTGAGAAAGGAGTTCTGGGCAGTTCTGAACGTGATCTCTGAAATTGCACTGCAGCTGGTTTAGAGTCCTGCTAACACAGCTCACAATGAGGCTGGATGAGGCTGGTCTTTGCCCCAAGGGTACATTGCTGGCTCATGTTCAGCTCATCTACAAGGTAGGTGCCCTTTGTCCCTCTTACCTGGCAAAGGTAATAAAATCCATGCTTTATTCACTCACTTTGCCTCAAATTCTCTGTCGTCAACTAGTCCAAAAAGTAATTCTCTACTTTTTTCCTGGTCATGAGATCCTTCTAGTAGAACTAAATTGAAAGCTCTCAGCATGCATTTATGTTGCCAGACCTTTTTTGTTTTTTTTTTCCTTTCCTTTTTTTGCTATATCTGAAGTCTCCCTAAAAGCTTTCTTTTCTGGAGTGGAAAGGAAACTGTTTTACCTGAACCTATGTTAAACAGCGAACATAATATTTGGTGTTACTGTGCCCAGACTTTTGGATTTGCCTTAAGGATAAAACTATCCTGCTTGTTTTTTCTTTTGCATGAGTCAGAGGAATTGTGGAGTATCAGTGGGGTCCATTTAACTTAACTTCAGCTAGACAAAAATGACATACCCATCCCAAGCTAGTCTTCCAGCTTCCTTGAATATTGACACCAAGAAAAACAGTCTTTCTTTGAGAACAAAGAATCTCACTGGCCCTAGACTCCTGAGGATGTTGCACCACAGAGAGAACCTCAGCTCTTAGGCAGGAAAAGCAGGGAACTCACAGTACTGTCCTCCTTTTACAAGCAAAGCCTGGACTTCCCTGGACTCCCCTGGCCTGTGGTGCCTTTTCATACAGGGGAGTACAACCAGCATAGATAGCGCATCCCTGTGTGCAACCAGGTGTCCTCAGCTGAGCAGACATTGCAATGTCTCAGACATTCCCACGGAGGAGGATGTCTTCAGTCTGCCCTGCAGCCTTCAAAAGAGGTGGGGAAATTTGCTGAACTCAGGCAGGTTTTTGTACAGTCTTTTGCTGGATCGAGTCTGATAATTTTTAGAATAAGTATGTCTGAGTAAGTGTCTGATCCTCCAAAACATCCATATTTTTCCATCCATGTGTGTGCTTGACACTGAGCTCCTGAGTGCTCCTGCTGAGCCTGGGGTACTGCCATGATCACCCCACTTGCCACCATTCTGCTGTTCCCATTTCAGCCTCTCATTTTCACAAAACCTGAAGGTGACCGTAACCATCCCCTTTCCCCAGCTGCCCTATGTAATCCCTGTGTGGTGGTCATTTACTCCATTTTTACGCTTATTACTTTGCTTATTTTCCACATGGTGGTTCCCAGGAGTGGAAGAACATTTTCATCCTCTGCTGATGTGGTTTTCTGCTCTGTAGCATCCGCTTCCTTGCTCATCTATAGCAGTTGTGTTCTGCACAAGGAGATGTTACCAATTTAATATTTTTCTGTCTTATTTATGTTCCATTTCTCTGTTTCTCTTTACATTTCAGCTGGCATTTGGTGTGAAAGAGTGTGTGATCTTGTGTTTAAAATATTTACAAGGATGTGTCTCTTCTCAGCTATGCACTTACTAGGAGCTGATGAGCACTTCATCAGCTACTCTGAACCCTAATATTTCCACGTGTGAAATACAAAACCGGTTCTTTTTTTTTTTTTTTTTTTTTTTTTTTTCCTGAGGAGACCAATCTGGAAGTGAAAAAGGGTTTCAGTTTAGATCAGTTCAGAATGAAATCACTGTGGAAGAAAAGACTAGAACTGAAAGCACTGCATCTGGTTTGGAAATGGGTGGTTAATTTCTTCCCAAAGTTGTTTCAAACATTTCTGTCTTTTGAAAAAGAGCACCAAAATAAACATGCAAAGTACTCAGCAGTCCCTGCTGCTCTTCTCCAGTGACACTTTCGTGGTATTGCTGAGACGAAAGGGGAGAGCTAAAGATAAATCCATTAATGTTATGTAAGATGCTCAGAAATGCCTCTAAATAAATAAAATTACTTCAAATTGTACACTGCACATGTGTCAGGAAATTTATTGGCAGTGCCAAGATGCTCTTCCCTCTTTGGAGAATGCTATGGGAGAGCCGAGCAGGAACATTGCAGGGTATTAGCAGCAGGTCACCCAGAGCAATTTTCAGGAAGAATCCATGCACGAGGGAAATCTTTCCATTTAGCACAAACCTCTATAATCCCAAGGGGTAAGAGCTTTATGTGAGGTTCTGAAAAACAGCTGAGCCACTGCCCTGCCCATCCGCTTGCCCTTGCAGCGTGGAAGCGGAAGGGACGTGCGTCTACTTTTGCGGTGTGCACACAAAACCAACCAGCTTAAATCCCTACTGAAAGTGGATTTGTTTTGCCACACCAAAACAGAGTGCAGTTATTCTCTTTTGGGAGTTGGTGGGATCATTTCCATGTCTCACTGTGCTGGGTGGACAGCAAGGGCTGTGGCTCCTTCAGCTGGGCCTGTTTTGTCGGGCTCCAGTCCAGTGCAGGATGGCAATTAAGATCTGCAGGCATTTGAAGCCCTTGGCTTCCTTGCCAGCTGCACCCACAGCTGGTGACACAACATCTCACTGCTTTTTGTAGTTCTCCTGGTCTTGCCCCTGGTCGTGTTAAAGTGAAACTTCATCTGTCAGTAGTGAAATTGGCGGCATCAAGGATTGAATGATTGTGATCTCTTCTGAAACAGCTTGGAGGAAAATAAGATGTCGAAAGTTGCAGTGAAGTTAGTGATGCTTTCCTTTCAGCAGGAGCAAGAAAAGCCCCAAATTAGGTTTTTGAACAACAGATGATGAGAATCTTTCGCTTTAAGATTTTGGTACAGCAGGGAATGGGAAGAATGAAAAAGAGCAAGAGCAGAGAAGAAAAGATTCTTAACAAAAAGAGGCAAGCTATTGAAAGAAAGAAAAAGAATGCAGTCTGATAAGGTGTTTAACGACTGAACATCCGTGCTTTTTATTTCCAAATACACCACATGCATACAGAGGTGGGCTGGGAAGTTGGTGTCACATTCAGCTAGACCCAGGTGGCTTGCCCTCGGTCCATCAGAAGTTGGAGTGGCTCAGCTCTGCTCAGTTCCGCTGCAAAAATCACAGCAAAAGCAGGCCCAGCATATTGCCTAAACCTTGTTCATCTTTCCAAAGGAATTCCCTCCTTTTTGGCGGCTCACACGCTGCCTGGCAGCCATGGCTGTGTACCATTCTGTGCTGTGCCACGTGTGCCAGTGCCAATGCTCCAAGAGGTGCCAAGGGCAGCCCATCCTGGTCATTGCTCCCGTGGTCACCGTGCCAGGGGAGCAGCACCAACACGGACACCCCAACCCCACGCATCCAGGAGAGCATGGCTGTGTCCTCCCTTGTTGCTGACTTCCTCACTCAGTTCCCAGTAAAGCTGCATAAAGACTGTCTTCCCCTCACTGCCGCCCCATGATATTATTGCAGGATTCAGTTTTTCTCTCTCGCGCACTCAGTTGAGGGACGCCAATTTCCTGTTGTGAGAGGAAGACTTTGGAGGTGCCAAAAAAGACACAAAGTCTCAACCTAGCCAGGCAGGACAAGAATTAAGGGCTCTTAAACAGCATGGGAAGCACCAAAGTCCCAGGAAGGCAGGGCACAGACAAAGCAGCTCCTCTCCCTCATTTTACCAGAGCTCTTGGGATCCAGTGTGCCGCCTTTAAACTCAATTTCTTGCATTACTTAAGAACCTCAGATTGTTTCTGAGAAAAGAAACGAAGCTTTTAAATGTCACCCGGCTACATATGCGGCGAGTTCTTTGCTACCAGGTGAAAATCTTAATGGATAAACAAAAAATTATACTCTCTGTAAACTGTAATCTCTGTAAATTCTGACTTTGAGGCAAAATTCGTGGTGTCTGAGAACCTGACTGAGGACATTTTAGCACCTGGGACTTGCAGGACCATATTCAGTGCTAACTTGATTTCATGGGAAGCAGACTGAGACCTTGCCCCTGACTCCATGTCATCAAGCCTTGTATTAGAGCACCCTTTTTTCCTCTGCATGCTCTGTGCTAGTCACAGCAATTCCTTTGGGACAGTATTTCTCCTGAGGGTTACCTGGGCTATTGTGTCTAACCCGAAGGGCTGCACTGAGAAATTCCTGATATATGGAGCCATATCAGAGTGGGGGGATTACAAAGTAACGTGCGGCCGTGTCTGATGGCTACTCCTCACCCGGCTGTCAAACTCCCTCTCCAGGGGAGAGACATTTCTCTAATATTAAAATAACAGCACTGTCTTCCATTGATAACATCTGACTTCAAATGTCCTGCAGCCAGGTCAGATTTAATACAAAATCAGAGAATCCTAGAATAGTTTGAGTTGCAAGGGACCTTTTAAAAGCCATCTGCTTCAGCCCCACCACAATGAGTAGGGACATCAACGAGATCAGGCTGCTCAGAACCCTGTCCAGCCTGACCTTGAATGTTTCCAGGTACAAAGCATCAACCATCTCTCTGGGAAAACTGCCAGTGTTTCACCACCCTTATCACAAAAAACCCGCTTCTTCATTATATCTAATTTAAATCGATCCTCCTTCAGTTTAAAACCATTACCCCTTGTGCTATTGGCTCAGACTCACTCTCAAAATCAAATGTGGGTAGGAAAGGACTCAACACTCGGCTGCTCTATCCCCCCTCCAGAGATGTAGCATAACACTCAGGACCAGTTAACAAAAGTAATTAACTTTCCACAGTGGGTGTGGGCTGGGAGGTGAGGAGAAGGAAGCCCGAGGCTATCAACACGGAGACTTCTGAGGTGGGGGCTCTTTCCCTCCCTCTCCCGAGGAGACACCGTGGCTGTTACTCTGTGAGAACAGGCAGAAGCTCGGAGCTGTCCTGCTTTGGAGTGAAGCCCGTGCTGCCCCTTGCCATAGCCCACAGTCGTGCAGGTAAATGGATCTGCAGGCTTAAGGTTAAAGGCTTGCTGGAGAGAGGGGTTCCTGGGGCCAGGAAGCAGCCCCAGGAGCATGGAGAGCCCCCTTGGAGAGCTGCTTGAGCGTGCTGTGCCTCCCCTCTGCAGGGCACCCTCAAATCAGGACAGACCGAGGCTCCTGGGGCGCTCAGGGTGAGCTGGAATCCCTTCCAACAGAGGCAGGGCTGAAGGAGGGGTGACAAAGCCCTGCCTGCTGCTATCCACATCCCTACAAAAGGATTTAAAATCTGACATGCCCAGTGCTCACACAGACCTGGCCCACAGCTGGGGTGGGAAAGAGGCACCTTGCCAGGAGCCCAGGTTTGCAGGTGGCAGGGCATCTTACAGATCCTCTCACCGCAGCTGTCGCAATCCTACTGGACACTGGGGCCAAATGTCACTTTGTTATAAATAAGTTCTATTCAAGGGATCTATGTTTTAGTTACTTGATTGTTAAGTAATTCCATTAAGATTGTTAATGCTAGTTCTGTATAAAGAATTTGCCTTATTCCTGCTTTAATATTGATTTATCACCTTATTTACTTGTTTGTTAATTAAGAATTCACCTTATTACCTGTATCTCTGCTCCCATTCGCTGGATAGTGTCTGAATATGCAAATAAAAAGGACACTGGAATTCTGGGAACAACTCAAGAACAAGAGACTCTAAAAAGCAGAGAACCAAAGTAAAATCCAAGACTGTAGTCACACTTTAGATTAGTGCAAAAGGTACGGGGGTCCGCCGAAGCAGTTTTATTTAGTCGCCGTGACCTGAGAAGGAGTCCCCCATAGCTGGATGATCCCTCATCAGCGAAGCGAAACGGACTCCCCGGCAAGGAAAAAGCCCGTGAGGGGGGGTGGGAGTCCCCAGCTTTGCTGTGGAGCGAAGCTGTGTGTACCTCCTCCTCCACGTTGCCAAGAGAGCAAGCTCTCCCCCAAGGCCAAGCTTGATAATAAAGAAACATACAAAAAGAGCAAGTCTCTGACTCTCTCTCTTTTTTTTCCAGAACAACTTTGTCTCCAAATCACAGCCCTGCCTGGGAGATTTGAGATGGTCTGGGCTGAGACAGTGGCATCTGGGGGTTGTTAGCAGCAGGTTTCAGAATCGCTCTCCTCCCTTGCACCAAATAAATCGATCTCATGCGGGTGTAATGCACCCTAGCACTTTAATCCTCCTGGGGATAAAGTGGATTACAGTGCTATTTGGCTGCCACTGGGTGCAGAACCAAACGGTTATAACAGGATTCCCTAAGTCAGAGCAGATTTGCTTGTTGCTTTAAAAACTAGCTGAAAGACAGCTTGGACCCACAAACTGTGTGACTACCCTTTTAGAATATAAGATTTAAATATTTATGATCTTGTTTGAATATTCTTTTTTTTGTAAATCAACAAGTTCCTTGAAGTCCTACAGAGGTGGAGACTGGTGTTTTCTACAAGAAAAGTGTGAACACATTTTTTATTATTTAAACAAACACTTTTTAACACTCCTCAAAGAATTAAAAATGGTGGGTAAAAACTTAGTAACTCCTTGAATGAAGAAGATCTGTTTTACCCAGCCATATGCAGCATCTCATGGAACACCAGCGCATGTCTGGAATGTGCTTGCACTGCTGTCACTGCCATGTGAGGCTGGCTATCGGGACAAGGACTGCTGCTAAGGAGTGAGGATATCACCCAACTTCACCTTCTTTCTAGTTTGCAATTCTGGGGACAATTGTTATTGACAGGGCACAAATGTACAGGAATTCACTGAGCCTCACCTTTGCAGGATCAGATAACCCAGTCCATTTCTTCCATGCAAATGGAGGACATTTAAACTTTCCCTGCGTGCTGGGACCTGCAGCCAGCAGTGCAAGCATTGCTCCTTTAATCAGTATGGCTTTGGAGGGAGCAGCCACTTGTCTAGAGAGCTCTGCTGCCCGGCTGTGCCTCTCCAGGGAAAGATGTCAGGTTGACCACACACTTGAAAGAAGACAGGTTACAAAGTAATGGACATAATACGATTGAGGACAAAGGTGACCTATAGAAGTGTGGTAAGTAAGGGTTTTTCTCTGCTTGGCAAGTGAATTTTGATCTCAGCATAGCACTGTGCTGAGAGACACTGCTATGTCTGGGAAAGCTTTGCAGGAGGACAAAGAGCAGAAAGTGGCAAGAAGGACAAAGGCTCCGAAGCAAGAACCTCCTCCCATTCATGCTCCTTCCAAACCAACAAAACAGAGGGGGACAGTTGCAAAATTGTCTTCCCCTCTTAGAGTCACCCATGTCAGCCTGTCAAGTGCGGGGGAAATAGTAGCAGATCAAAAGAGATGTCTGTGCTGACGCTTTTACCATCTTGTCCTTTAAGAAGCACAGAAATGTTCATCAGCCTTCCCAGTTAATGAGCCTTTCAGTGGGAAGGAATACATGGGTTTCTCTCTAAGAGTGTTCTTCTCTACCAGCCTCTGGATCTCTCCTAAAAGAAAAGTGATGGGTTCTGGTCATTGTCAGAGGTCCAGGCTGTGGTGATGGGGACAACGTTCTGGCATAACTTTACAGCGGTGCCCCCTTGGTCTGGCGGCAGGTCTGTGACAGCAGAAGCTGGTGCAACATTCCCTGGATGGTACCAGGTCTCCCCTGTCCTCTGCTGCTCACTGGATGCTTTCCGTGATGCCACATCTCTTACACACATACCTGATCATCAGCCATGGATCCCCCTGTGTGGGCTGAATCCCACTTCCATCCCTGAGCACTCCCTTGGGTGGAAGGAGTGAAAATGGAGGTCCTGCAGCAATTGACTTTAATGAAGTTATGTGCGTTGGCACTGACTGAAGGCCTGACCCGTGTGAAGGATGTCAACATGCATAATCACACCAGAGTGTGATGCCTGTCACTTATCATTTGCACCAATCAGCCAGGAGTCCCTTTGCACCAGCACTGTGGAGACATGGGATAAAGTAATCCCTTTGCAAAGGGATTTACAATTCACAATTTTGGAGTAAGCACAAACAGTTAAGCCTTGAAGAAAAGTGAGAGAAATGACATTGCTCCCAGCCCTTGTTTCCTAGCAGGTCTGTATTCATCGACTGTGAACCTTGATACAGTTTTCACTCCACTTGTCAATTGTTAAGATAGATTTGGGGGCTGTCAACAAAATGTTACAGTTGAAAAGACCCAGCTAGAAATAAAATACTGAGAAACGTCAAAGTAGTCATAATACTGTAAACCACCACAGAGGAATATGTTTGGCCCTTTCACATTTCATAGTCCCTTAGATGCCTTTTGAGAGCAACAACAGCCTCCCTGTGCATCCCTGGGGGAGAAATGGGCACCCTGAGAAGCAGGTTCACCTGGCTTGACTCTGACCCCATGTTTTGGACAAGGCACCTTGCTCGCCCGGAGCCACCAGGCTCCAGCTGGCACACAGGCTGCTGTGGGTGAAAAACTGTTTGTCATGCTGGGCACAAAGGGACCTGATCCCCACATCTCCCCTGGCTGCTGCCACAGAGTGGTGATGCGTTCCTTACGCAGCTGGAGGGAAGCTGAACACCTGGGGAGCACATCAGAGCTAAAGCCCACCGTGTTGGTGAGCTTGGTAACCTGGGAGCACTCGCACAGCACATTTCACAAACCCACAGTCAGAGGGGTTTATCAGAGCAGAGGGTTTGTCATCAGCTTGTTCATCTGAACCGTGCCTCTACGGGCTCCTGTGCAGACACCTGTGCCATTGGGTTCCCAGCGCAGGCTTATCAGGGGAGTAGTTCCCACCCAGGACAAGACAGTTCTTGCTGGGGCTTCTCTGACACACCAGACCCTTTCCTAGAGGGTCCTGTTTGTTTCCAAGACAGTTTTGCTTCCAATGCCTACGCTCAAAGCCTGCCAAGGCAGTACTGAGATGGTGTGTCTTTCTGACGGGCTTTGGGTCTGAGCAGAGAAGAGCTCGGCCATGGGGGATTTTAGTAAAATGAAATGCTCTGTTTTTAATGAAATGACTGTTTTTAACACAGTCACAGCTCCTGCAATAGCAAACTTGCAGCTCAGCAGGACCTGAAATGATAAACTTGGATCTAGTCTTAGATAACAGTGGAGCAATAGTCACCCTCCTGTGTGCTTATGGACCTTATCAGACAGTTCCACTGGTACTGAAATCGTGTTGGGACATGTTGTGTGTTCACAGGCTCTTTTCTGCTCACTTTTTTTTTGTTGTTGTTTTTTAATAATGGAAATTATAGATGAATGTAGCGGGAGACAGTCACATAAAAGGGTTGAGCACAGAAGACTTCACTTACATAATCTCCCCGTGCACTCAAGAATGCAGCTATTTCTCTTACCCATTCAGACAGCCAGACCCTTTCAGATAATGACGGGGCTGTGTGTTTTTCACTTATCTTGTGAGGAGCGTGGCGCCGGGAGATGCGAGCCTGCTCCCAGGCTCTTCATCCCCTGGGAGTGCCCGCCCCAGCCGGCAGTGCTCAGAGCGCTGCCCTGCGGGAAAATCCTCCCGGAGCCGGCACCCTGATAGAAGCCATCTCTTCCTGCCTAAGCGCAGCCTGAGACGGGAAAGATGACTGTGGGAAGCATGCCCTTTTTTTTTTTGGTGAGGTGATGCTGTTCTGAAGAGGGATTTACCCCATCAAATAGACGTCCCAGGGACCAGGAGCTCGGGAAAGACGCTTCCTGCAACCCCTCCAAAGTACCTCACAGGAATCCTTGCAGAGCCAAAAATAAGTTGTTCTGAATTAAATTAATTTCTAAGCTTGCACCAGGATAGCGGAGCTACCTCACAAGTCAGGTCAGCAAGGACTTCTCACAAAACAGAAGCCACTTCATTAAAGTTGGTCATTCATTAGTGTGAAGAAGTAATTAAAGCCTCCTGATTGCTTTCTCCCCCTGCTGCTCCTTCTCTACTACAAACGTGAAGGCTCTGGTATAGATGGAGCTGTTGACGCTTTGTCAGTGAAAATTCAGAGCTGCGCAAGTAAAATAAATGCTTTTATGGGAACTATAAATAGTTTTGCACTAAAGCAAAAGTATTCTCCTTCCTAAAATAGATTTCACCTTGCAAACAGCTTAAGGACAGTTTCAGCGCCAGAGGAATGCCTTCAACTCCCCCAGGAGACAGCAACAGCCTTTTTCCCCCTGAAAGAGCAAACGACAGCCGAGGAGATCCCTCCGCTGCCACCCTCTCTTCCTGCTCCCCACTGCCTGCCGGCATCCCTCTGTGCTGGAGTGTCAGCCTGGGGGACCACACAGCACCCTTCTGCTAGAAAGGGATGTTAATTCATCCGACTAACTTTTCCGATCATTTTCGCTAAACGCTTGCAACATGCATGCTCATTATGTGGGTGAAAAGGAAGAGGAAACTTTGGGGAGGGGGAGCTGCGACTTCTCACGATCGCCCGGAGCAGTGGGTCGCTTCTCCTTCGCTCCAAAGGGAATCGTGCATTCAGACAACGCAAACATCCTCTCTGCCAGGGCTGCAATGTGTTAACAGCACTCTCCCCTTGCTGCCAGAGCATAATTTCATTCCCTGTGGAGAATCACGGGTGGCGGTGGTGGGGAAGACGAGGAGATGTTAGAAGAGAAAATAAATTTTTTAACTCACCTTGAGGATGTGTGTTGGGTTGACGACACAGACAAGTTGCCCGGCAGCTGAGAAAACCCTCTTTGCCTTGTAGTGCTGAAACCGCAGGTGAATAAGATCTAACACAGCCCCAAAGCACTGGGTGAAGAAAAGCATCACAACTTTTGGCGTTGCTGCTGCTGCTGCTGCTGCTGCTGCTGCTGGCAGTGGGCAGGGGAAGCAGCCGAGGAGCTCTGGAGTCCTTGAGCCCGGGGTGGGAGTGTAGTCGGCGAGAGCTACTCTCCGGCACAGCTTAGCATGCCTTCATATTCATCATCAAAATAAGACGGGAAGAGGCTTGCAGCAGCGGGGTGGCCAATGGAAAGGACAGGAATGTTATCCTTGAGGTCCGGAGACAGCCAATAACAAATGCCTCCCCTCCAGAAACTCCCTGATGAATTGAGCCTGGTGTAGAATGTATTATTGAACATTACCATACATCAGCACATTGCATTTATCTTGTGATTACAGCCAGTCATACGTAAGGCTGTGGAGATATGCAGGCAAAATTGATTGCTTAACATCTCCATTTATTAATTGCCTTAATTTAACAAAGGAGCTCTCAGATAGCAAAGCTACATGTAAGGCATAAGGAAGATTCCCTCCCGTGAAACTGTTGGAAAGTAGCAAAAATAGGTTAAGCAGACTATGTTTTACTGGGGGATAAAAATCAAATATGCAAAAAGAGTTACAGTTCCTTGCAGGGGTTAAGCAGAAGTAGAGCTTGCTACATAAATAGATTCTCGTCTGTGCACTCACAGGCTTCAATTTGGATTTTCACTGCTCTGAAGTTTTCTTAATTTTATATCTTGTTACTTCACAAGAGTCCCAGCATACAAATAACATTTTCCCCATCATTGCAAATGGGAGAGGTCAGTTCCTCAGGTCTGGTGTAACTTGGAACAACTCCATTTAGAGACAGCAATGTTTTCCTGATTTACACTTGCTAGTGGATCAGGTCTGTTGGACACAAAACATGGTAATTACTGGATGCTGGAACTATGAGAGCATAAAAAGGCACAGAGCATGCTTCTAAAAATAATGAAATACGTGATGCATGAGAGCACACACACACACAGAGAGAAACTTGCACTGAGGGAAAAGTGGCTTTTAAATCAACAGAGTAATTAAACATGCAGAAGGCTTTTGCTTGTCATTCATCTGTATATCGGTGAGCAGGAAATTACAAATTAGCCATTAGATAGTCCTAGGCATTAAAAAGGAATTAGGGAAGTGCAACAAAAATAAACATGCTTTTAGGTATGATTACCAGTGTGTATCTCTGTTGGTGGGCAGGGATCCTTCTCGAGCCATTGAGTCTCATTAAACTTGAGTCCCTGTAACCGGGTTTTCTGGGAGGTGACTGTGCTGAAGCAGCTAAGGGAATCAGAAAGCACATTCATTTCATGGGACAATCCTGTGTGATGTGTTGCTCTGCTTGTTAATAAATCAAAGAGAGTTAATTTAATTAGCTGTCTGCCAGAACTTCCTATCAGAGTGCTATTTAGGCTTGCTAGCTAAGTACTCAGATGGCTTATTTAGCCTTGGTAATCCTTTTTCCCTTCAAAGCAGAACAGAGAAAAGTAGCTTTTCTTTCTTTTTTTTTCTTCCCTTCATTTTAAAAGTGAGCCCCATGCTGGGGGTGAGGCTGCTGCTAGAGACAGAGCAGCCTCCATACAGCACAGGAATTAGCCTGGGACTGTATTGTCACAACTGCCTCTTCCTAAATCAATATTGCAAGGCTGGCTCTGCCAGACTGCGGAGAGGCTGTGCATTTAAAAAAAAAAAAAAAAAAAAAAAAGCCTGACTAGATAAATAAGTGGAAATTGTGAATGCTGGAGCAGTTGATTACACAGCCCTCAAAAAAACAGTCGGGATGGGAGGAATATGTATCCCTCAGTTCTTAACATTTGGTTGTAAATGAAAATGAGAACAGGAGATAATTTTTGCGGTGCTGAGTGACACTTTGAGAATATTTTCAGACAGACTTGAGGACAAGTAAGTGAATCGCGTTGCTCAAATGTATTCTTTCTCTCTCTGTTCCCAAAGTAACTGTGAGCCTCCAGCTATTTATTTTTTGGTTTTTTTCTTGATTTGTTAGTTAGTAGCTGCACAAATCTTGATATCAGGAAATTTCAGATGGCAAGTTAGCAGTGCAACCCATAAATGAGCTAAAGGTCCTTGCTATTTACACTGGTTATTGCCGCCTGAATCCCTGGAGATCATTTCTGTTTGACTATTGACTAAATGACTTGACTTGGGGAGCACCATCACATCCATGGGCAGCAGAGATGGCACCCTCATTCCCACAGTCCTGCTAACCTCAGGGCTCTGGCAATTCTGTGGTCCACCCCCATTGAGACCCAGCTGCCTTCCAGGGTTGGCAGGAGAGATATCCCTGATCCCACAGGCACATAGGATCATCTTCAACCTGAAAATGCGTTCATTCCTCTAGGCTGGTATACAAAAAGGGTCGTCATTCTCCAAAAAAAGACCATGTTCAAGGATGGGTGAGGGACCTTTGCAATGCCCAAATCCCTGTGTGCATCTGTGCCCATCATACTTACTACATGTGACCTTCTGAGGAGCATCTATCTGCCACCAATATCTGTGGGGAAGGATGAAAATGAGCATTCAGTGCATCTGAAGGTAACTCGTGCTTAGTGCATGAGCTCACATTCATGGTGGCACACCTGGAAAATATTTTACTGCCCATATTTTTTCCAGCGGCCCACACACAGCACCTGCTCACTGCATTTCAACACAGGACTTTCAGCACCTGCTTGATGAGGGACTCGCCAAGACACAACAGCTGGCTGTGCACACAATTTCTCTTGCAAACAAAGGATCAGCAGAATCATCTGGCACACGGGCGTGGATCCAGTTCTTTCTTCTGCATTCATGCCCAGAGGCTCTGGACCAGCACAACTCCATTAATTTGAGTTCATGGTGGTCTCATCCAGGATTGGGAATTCAAGGTCTGCTGCCCCACCTGGCCTCACACCATGGAGCAGATCCTTAACGTCATTATTTAGCTGTATGGATGCAGCCAGAGAGAGGAGAAACAAGTTCACCTGCAAGAGGTGTTTGGTGAATCCCATTTCACTGCTGGTTGCAAATTCCTGGTGACTGCAGCCCTTTTATCCAAGATGGTTAATTCTGTAGCAGACAAATGGGAAATGTCAGAAGTCCCTGAGCTAAATCTCCATCAGGATCCAGATTTTCCCAAATTAGCAGCTCAAGTGGCATCGCTGTAACACACAAGGGATTATAATGCTCTAACCGCTGAGCTGCTGCTGCTGCTGCTGCATCAGGTTTGTATGGTAATAGGATCAGCCAGAAACAAAAACTAACCACAGCAGCAACAGCTTTCCAGTTTTTCAGCCCAAGCTGCCAAGGTGATAGGAGAACGCTCTTGGGAAGCCTCAGGTGTCCAGGCACCGTGTGACTTGGCGGGATGATAGCTTGGGAGATGTGTTGCTCTGTCCAAGCCCAAGTTTGTTTGTCTTTCTGACTGGGCGCTTTTGGGAGTGACCTTCCTGCATGCTGATTTTTCCCTTCAGCAGCCATAGGGGAAACCTAACTTGCCATGGACCACATCAGCAGTAGTCTTTATCCCAAGAACAGGAAAGCAGATGCTGCTCAGGGTATTGCAAGTGTCCATTCAGGCCCCTTACCAGCCTGCTCAGGTTTCTGAGTGCTGGTAGGATTTCTGGCAAGGCTGGGTGATGCAGGTCCTCTGGCTCCACTCTTCATATTTCCCTGAGAAAGGAGCCAGGCCAATCTAACCTGCCACCTGGCTGGGACATCAGGCAGCTTTCTGCGTCCTTTGGATACAAACTGTACAAAGCTTCATGTGGTCTCCTAGCTCTTGCAGCAGGTTTTGAAGAGAGGTGTTTGAAGTGTTATCATTTTCCTGTGTTGTCTTTTAGGCAAGAACATACAAAAAGTCTCACTAGCTCAGTGCAGTGACCCCTCCAGCCCAGCACCTTGTCCGCTGCAGCTACTAGAGGTGATGGCATTTTGAGCTGACTCGTGGACAGGGATCACTGCCTGCTGCCCATTCTCCTGGCATTCCCTAAGCACCTACAGCTGTCATCTTGGAGCATTGGAGGGCACATCCATAGGGAATCAGAGCCTTTTAATCAGAGCTGCCTTTTAGAAGCAGCAACAAATTTTACAATTGGAACAAGAGTTGCAGCCCTCCAGCCTGGCCCCTGCAAAGCATGTGTTACTTCACACTGGCTGCTTTGTGCCTTGATTGGAGCCCATTCTTTCCAAAAAAACTGGCCTCGGAGATTCCCATGAAGGGGACCAGTGGGCATCTCCTGCTAAGTTCTTCCAAAGATTATTATCTTCACAACTAGAATTTTTTGTCATATTTTCAGTCTGAATTATTTTCCTGCATGAGCTTCTGACTTCAGAAAGTCATTGTGCTTTTCCTCACTGAGCTGGGGAAGCCTCTGCTATCAGACTTTCTCCATGTGAAGACCCAGTTTTGGCCCAGAACCTCCTCCAGCAAACCCAATAAACAGGGAGTGTTTCCTTTGCAAAGTGCCCTTCTTGCCCAAGGTCAGGTCACCCTTGCAGCTTCTCTATGCATCTTCTCCTCCTCTGCCTCTTCCTCCTCCTCCTCCTCCTCCTCCTCTGCCTCCTCCTCCTCCTCCTCCTCTGCCTCCTCCTCCTCCTTCTCCTCCTCCTCCTCATCTCTTCTCTAACGTGATCATCTTCTCACCATCAATGAGGACAGAAGCAAACAGACGCCGTGGTGCTCTGGTTACAAGCATGACCCGTCCACTCCTTTGGGTCTCAATTCCACACCTCCACTTCACTTGCAGAACAGCTTTAACATCAGTGCAGCTACAAAGAAGCCAGAGCTGCCTTCAGGCAGAGGAGAGAGGAGAATTATAGATCTTGAAAAATGCAGGAAGGTACTCTGTCCTCTCATCCTCTTGGGAAACTACAGTGATGGGAGGTGAGAATATAAGCAAATATTTCTTCTCTTATTTAGTAATCGTTTGTCTTTTTCCAAAAGCAAAGTTTTGTGAGAAGTTGTTTGCTTTACCAAGGTTCTTTATCTGTGGTGAATTATTTTGCCAGATTTCAGAAATCCATTTTGACTCCATTCGTTGATATGAGCAATAGCTGCACTGGAACTGTACACATGTTTTAAGCAGAAACTGATCCTAAATGTGTCAACAGTTTTTATTTTCTCAGAAGAACACCTTTCATTGGGCAAGAATTATCAAAATCAGCCTTTTAAGCAGTTAAATAACATGGCAATTAAAATATCAGTGATAAATGCCACAGACAATCTTACAAAACTTGGGAGAAAACAGTATTTGCTGAACTGTAACCAATTTTGAAATTCTGAGGCTCTTCCCAGTGCTTCCTGAGTGCTGCCCTTCTGCTCCTCCTGGGCAGCTCACCTCCAGCCGTGCATGGCCACTGCCCTCAGAGCCGCTTTGCAACGCTGCAATCCAACACCATCGTTGCAATAACCGAGGATGCACGCTGCCAAATTTTTATGCACTTGGGCCACATCTCCCCCATCTGCCGCAGAGCAAAAGTCGTTTCTGCACCCCCAGGCCACCTGCAGAGCCTCGTCACTGCACAGCTGCTGGGTTGGTCTCTTCCCCGTTAATCTTCCCTTCGGCAGAGACTTAAATTTCTCGCCGGTATTGGAGGACACTGATGTGGCAAGATGTGTTTTTCTTTTATTCCTTTCAAAGCCATCCTTCCCATATTAATATTAGCACTACATGAGTTTCCTAGTTGTTGGGTCAAGAGGGAAAATCTTCATTTCTCCTTGGGGTACATCTGCTGCCGAGGGAAAAACGTCGCTGTTTCTAGCGTCTCAATTTTGTCCTCTCACACGGCTGCATTAGGTATTCTCTGCCTTCCTCTGCTCGCTTATTAACGGAGGAGTTTATGGCAATATCTCATGCCACTTCTCTGCAAATGTGATACCCGAGAGAGCATCTCCTTTAACTCTCACCAGCAAGCCAGCAGCTCAATAACGGCACTTCACATTTTCATGCTGTTACTAGATAAAGTAACTGCCATCATTTCCTATTCATAGTGGTTGCCTGGTGCCCAAATTACCATAAAGACCTACTGCTTTCAATTGCCAGCCTAACAGTGCCCACCGGAGCCTTCTGCTGCCCCAGGCTGTACCGGCTGGGTGGATGGACCCTGCCTGTCTTAGTCGCATTGCCTTGGAGAGAAAAAGCTCCTGGAGCCGGAAATGATGGATGGAGGAGGCTCCTTCTCCTGCTGACAGCGTCGGCAGAGGCTTGCTCAGAGGTAGCCTCTAACTCCGAGGAGATTTTAAAGGATGAGGAACTTTTCTGTGGCTGGGAGGCTGCCTGAGAGGCTGCTCTCTTTGCTCCCAGAGCTGTACTGAGCTGGGGGAAGTGGCAGTGGCCATGCAGCTTGGTGGCAGGGCAGGTGATGCCCTTTAATCTCCTCAGTTTGCTCTCAGCTCCAGTGCTGGTGTGAAATCAGAGTGCTGGGGACCTCCCTAGAAGCCTGTGGGAGGTTTTGTTCAGAGCCCCAGTGGGCTTTGTCCAGTCCAAATGCTTTAAAACAGACTCAGAAATACACACAGGAATGTACAAAGGATGGATAGGTAGCAGAAAGGAGATAGATTGCTGCACTTGTGCCAGAGGGTGAGAAGATTTTTGGGGCTGCAGAGGAGCCCTGATGAATCAGGTACTGCTGCTCCTGTCTCCCCCATCAAGGAGAAGGACGTGTAGAAAAAGAGGTGGAGGGCTGTATCCAAACAACTCAGCAAGACAGAGTGCTAAGTCCCTGCTCCTCTTTGTCACAAGAATGATAAATTGCTCAGGCTGGGAATTTCAAACCACCTTTCATGTGTCTCTGGGACAGATTACGGCAGTATCTTCCCTTGTTGCCCTGATGGGACACAGGGCCACCTTCACTATCAGAGAGTCTCACCAGCTCCTGCCATCTAAAGGCTCACAGATCCCACAGATGACCACTGACCAAGAGGCACATGTAGCCTTTCCAAATCTGTATTTGAAAAATGTGCCTGCCAAAGCCAATGTTTCTGAGGCTTTGCTGCAAAGCTCAATTAGCTAATGGCAGAGAGACTGGGGAGCAATGAGGATGAGAGGCAGTGTTCAGTGCCAAGTGCTGTCAAGATGATTACCATGTCCCAGCATGTCACCAGAGGCGCCCATCCTGCATGAGCTGTACCCAGGAACAGCTTGCTTGGAATGTGTCCTTTCACATCTGCACAAGTACCAAAGGCACCCTGGCAGCTGGTGGCATTTTTCCAGCCTACAGATAGCTTAGGTTGAGCCCACAGAGGTCAGAGAGGGTGCAGGGACTCAGCTGCCCAGAAACTACACAAAAAAGATGCTGAAGAAGAAGAGCCTCACCTGGAGGACCAGATCCTCTTCCTGTGCTCACATATGGCGCTCCCATGATACCAGTGGCATTTGTAGACAAGTATCTGATAACGAAATTTCACTTTTAAACTGTATATTTCACCCTCAGGATAATCTCAGGAGGCAAATCCAAGGTGTCTCCCCTCTGTTTCAGTCCTCCCTGAAACAATCTGGTGCTGTCCTTCAGCTCAAGGAACCCTTGTGATTATGCTGAATGAAGTAGAGATGGAACAGACCAACGATTGCCATCACCAGGTGCCCAGGGCAGTGGAAGCCACCCAGCTCCCTCTGGGCTACATTCTGCAGGGACTGTCTCCCTGTGCCCCTGGATCAGCATCTCGCAAGACAGATACAGGCTGAGGTGTCCAGGATCCACATCACACAGCCCATTTGGCCTTGGATAACGTGGCAAATAACACAGAGAGAAATGCTGGAGAGGATTTTCCAAACATGACCTCTTTTTACCCCTTCTTTGCATCCCAGGAAGACTGGAAGGGTGATGCTGTGCTGTGCTTTAGGCATGGCTGGAGTCATGCATAGGGCAAAAGATGTTGGTAAAGCAGTGGAGAGGGGCAGAAGGTGAGAGTTAGGGGGGCAGGAGTTCTGCCTATAAATAATTCACTTTCCTTGTGTGGTAGAAGGAGATATATCTGGAGTTATTAACCTTGGTTATAAACCCTTAATTCACTATTTCCATGGAGCAAGACAGCACAACTTCCCTTCGTGCTGGTGGGCATGTCACCCGGAGTCCCTCTGGGCAGGTAATTCCTCACCATTATGGGCTTTCAACAGTGCTTGAAGTAAATTTAAAATATGTAGCTCTGGAAATGACAACAACCAAATGAATACTTGCGGCCACATCACATTCTTGGTCTCCCTGGGGAGAGCAGTTTCAATACTGACAGTGCTGCCTATTTTGGGGCACAGCCGCATGACAGACCTTATTGCTTTTCTTCCTGTGCTTGTAAATTTAACTAAATTAATTTGATTTATATAGTCAATAAACAGGTGCCTCTGCCCCATGCTCTCAGACACAATTGTCAAGTGGACTGCTCCTGCAGCCACTTCTCCACCAATAATAACAACATCCTTCTGTGGAAAACAATAATTTTAAGGGGCAATGGTCCTAATTGCATAATGTCTTGATGGTGGCTCTGTTTTCCAGAGAACAATGAATGTTTTTCACAACCAGATCAGTTATCATCCCTGGGGATACAGCCACCTCCTCCCTGGAATGCTTTTCATGCTAGAGGACGCTCATTGAAACCAAGAGCAATATTGTCAGCGCAAATCCCAGCTGATACCACGCGTTCCTGGCTGTGATACAGCCAACTCCCAAGGGATGAGCAGAGCCTGACCCTGGGCAGCCAGCAGAGACCAAGGCTGAAAGCTTCTGGCCTGGGATATAACTCTGCTGCTTTATGCTGGAGGGAAAATTCCTGGAGCCTGCTTTCCAAGGTTTTTCCAGCAAAGCGACTACTTGGAGTGAAATGTCTGGATGTGAAAACATCCCTCTGCTGGCAGTAATAGCTGAGGGAGCCTTCCCAGTGTGATTTGTGTGCAGTAGCACTGGGACTAAAACTCTGTGTGCTGATCCTCACGGCACACCACACTCGGGCAGTAAATCAAAGCCAGATTTCCTTTCTTTGGGGGCTCAATGTCTCAGCTGCTTTTCGACATTTCTTACCAGGAGCCTAAGCCCTCAGTAAAACAGCATCCATTTGGCTCAACACAAAAGCCTAAAGCAAGTTCTCAAGACTATCCTATGTCTTGACCTGTTACTAGAAACTAAACAGCTCCTGCAGATGTCTTGCCAGCAATTAGCCAGCAGACACCAAGCTGCTCCTCCTCCAGCCCTTCCAGCACTGCCCCTTTCCCACCTCAATCAAGGAAAGCCCCAGTGAGCAGATGAGCCCTGACCTCTGGCCTCGAGGCCACCATGCTCCGGCTCAGGGGGTCTCAGGAGGTTTCCTTCCAGAATGCACATTGGTTTACATTTTAAATGGCAATTTAAAAACCATGATACAGCTAACGCTGAAAACAAGACTTGTTTGAAAGCAATCCCTGTCACACAGCATAACAATGACATGCCTCAGGGTTTGCCTTGGTTTGTTTTTTTTTTTTTTTAAATGTAAAGGTATCAAATGATCAGCTGACTCTCACGGTGTTATTTCACCTCTCCATATGAAGGAAGCCCATCACACACACTTTTCTTAATTACTCAGCAATCCCACTGAGATTCATTTATCTCCAAGGTTAAAATACGCCAGGCATTTAAAGTATGAACCAAGTGATTATATTAAAAGTTTGCCAGAAGGAGTATCAGCCTTTCACGGGTGTAAACTTTCCTTTTTGAAAAATTCAGCAAGGTGGCTGTGATAAATTCAGTTTAATTATTTCTTTTGATGGCTTTATAAATGTCTTCTCTACTGTCTACAAGCAGTGTACATCTCATTTATATATCACATGCTTGTTTTTAACCAAAAGCAAATCAATAAAAGGAACTCCACTTTTTATTTAATATTACTGTTGGATGGCTGCACACAACAAAAAACCCCACCAATATAAGCTGAATCATAAAAATCCAAACAGCTACTTAACAAAGCATAAAAAATAGATGCCAAGCCTTTGTGTTTTGGAATTAGGTTATAAACCATGTTCCTGCACCTGAAATGCAAAGTAGCAGAACTGGAGGATAAGGTATGAAGGAGCATCTTCCTGGCATGGTGGCTTTGAATCAAATCCTCCAAGAGGAGTCATCCTGCCTCAAAGAATACCTACCAGCCATCCTGGCCCATGGAAGGGAAGAGCTGGGACAAATTTCAGTCTCAAAGTTCAGATGAGGAATTTTTTTTTCCTCCAATTTTTATTTTTCAAGTTTATTTAATCCCAATATCATTCAGCCCCTGATCCAGCGTGCAGCCTGGGGGTTACCACCTTGTCTGCATTTCTGCTGTGCCTGCTGAGGGAGAGACGTTCCACTGCACAAAGCACAGAGTCATGAGGGAGGACCTCAACCCTCCAGTGATCTTGGCTCCTGAATACATTTCCTTTTAGCAAAGAAAATAAGCACAGTTTTGTTCCTCCAAAACACCAGTGGAGGAGGCTTGGCCACCCTGTGTCTGTTGGTGCCTGCCCTGAGCCTGCCTGGGGCTGAAGCCCTGCAGCAGGAGGGCAGAGGTGTGGGCTTGGGGACAGCGCGGTCACACCCCTATGGCAAGATTTGGCACAGAGGAGTCTGGGTGCTCCCGGGTGAGGCAGGGGTGGGAGGCACCCATGGCACCCTAATCTCACCTGCAGGGGCACTCAGACCACACATGGGCGTCCTCAAGCCCCCTGGGAAACCCAACCTTTCCCAGCCGTGCATTCTTCACTATCGCTGTCCCGTTCGTCTCCTACTGCCACTCTTGCAGCGGTGATTTCTCGCTCCTGCCGCTTGTCTGGGTGCTGCCACCTCCATGGGTGAGAGAGGCTTCTCCACCTCAAAGGCCAGGCCAAGGGAAGCGGGGGAGGAGGAACACAGTGCCCAGATTAACTCACACTTAGCAGCTGTTGCTGGTATTACTGGTTTCCATCATGAGAAAGGTGAGCAAAGGAAAGAGCTTAAAAAAGGCTTTTGCTTCTTGTACATCTGATTTTTCCACTGTTTGCAGATCCCATCTATTAGAGATGGGAAGTCCTCATAGATGGGTTTCCAAGGCTTTGTAATTAGAGCCCCGATGGGTGTTGATTTGTGTTAGAATGTCAGTCTCATTTGCAGGTAACCTGGGACACATCCACTCCACTTCACTTTGCTGGGCTGTAGCACAGTCAGATCTGTTCGAGATGCACTTTGTTACTGGCAGAGGTGCCCTCAGGGCACTACATCAGTCTGCAAATGCGTAGTCACTGCTGCTTCTTAGCCCTCTGACCACCAGGATATTTGCATGTTGTAAGTTAAATAAACTGTATTCGGTGGCTGACTGGGGTAAATACCAATTTCTTTAGCAAGGGGATCCTAACTAACCAGGTCTGAGTAAGGCAGATGAATGTATCCTGGTAATATTGTCATTGCACATCGATATTTCCGCTGAGGATCTCGGGGATCTTTATGCCACAGTGCAGGGGACAGGGCAGGGGGGTGGGTCGACAGGCAGTATGAGAGTGTCCCTCTGTGGATGGACACAGGGGTAAAGTGACCCATTGCTGCCTACAGCAGAAGCCTGGGTAGGGCCTGGAAATTTCCCTCATTTTGTGCTCTATTCCCGTTTCCAGCTCCGGCCTTCTCCTGCTTCCTGGAGTCAGAAGGAGGTGGGGAATCTGTTACTCCATTCTCCCCTGACACGAGCGCGCCACAAAATCCCGCTGATCTCCGGGGCATTTAAATGATGCTGACAGCCTTCTGCAGGGGCTGAGACAGGGAGTGCTGATCCTTCAACCACAGCGCCAGCCCTGTGGCTGGCAGAGAGGGAGAGGGGCATTTGGGTGGAAGGAGGCAAAACAAACGGAAATGAAACAGGATACGAAAGGAGCTAAGGCTTATGTGTGACTAGATCTGCCAGACTGGGGAAGAAAATTGTCCCTGATGTTTTCCAGTTAAAACAGCATTTGCACTCAATACACACTTTCAAGTACATGATTATTTTAATGATTTTTCATGATCTGAAAAGTTTTGATTGCCAACAAACTCCCAAATGTTTCTGTTTCGTAACCTATGGGTTTCTCACGGAGGGACTTGAAAATCAGCACAGACAACAAAAGTCCCTAATTCCATGGGAGAAAAAAGACCCCCATCAGCTCTGCCTGCAGCCTAGAATCAACCCTGAAGACAGTACCCAAGAATCATCTCCCATCCTATTAGATCAATTCAGTGTCAAGGAAAACTTTTCCCTTATTTAGGGCTGCAGAGCAGGTTTCCTCCTGCATCCTCACGAGAGGGAATAGCTGTTACACCATGTTGCAAAGGGAAGAGGCAATGACACCATGTTCTAGGGTCAGCCTTCTTCTAGTCTCTTACAGAAAATATTGAGAGAGATGTGGACCCCCCTTGCTGCAGCTTTCAACCAATTTTTCTGCTTGAATTACATTTCTATGAAAGTTGCATCAGGAAAAGCCCAGAAGAGAGGGGCAGTAAAACTGGGATATGTAGCAAATGCTGACAAGAGACAATACTAAGAGGGTTTAAATGGCAGCTTACTCACAAAGCATTTTAAATCTGATGCTAAATGACAACTGTGTTCCTTTGTGCCTTATTATTAAATCGTGTTGGATTAATTCGACATTAAGTGATATTTCTGTCTTCTCCTCTACCATGTGGACACATCATTCCCATGAAATTATGTGTCTCATTTGTGCCTCAACCAGTTGGTTCCAGGTTTGCAGAGGTAAGAAGTGGTTTCCTCTTCCCTACTGCTCTCACAGACTTTTCCTACATAATATATGAGGGAAAAAAAGAAGTCTGCAAAATAGAGGTATTGACTATTCAGATTCAGTTTGGACAAATTTTCTGCTTATGAGGATTGCAGTGTGCTGTTACCAGACAGAATTGTGATGTTCCACCTTGGAGAACACAACAGTTAAGAGGCAGCTCTTCAGGACACGTTTTCTCAGGTGCTGTGGGATGTCTTGGCGTATAAGGAATGATTGGCCTCAGCTGCACACAGAAACAAATATCCCTTAAGAAAGTTCACTTTTATTACAGCCACACTGAAGAGTGACAGGAACAGCCCTGAGAGCTTTGTTGCTCCTCTGAAAGTGGCCCTAGGACTGTAACCCAAAAGTTATGGGTTTTCTGCAGGATTTTTCACTGGTCTCAGTCATTTGGACAACTTTCAATTATTCTGTTCTAGACCTCAGAAGTGGACTAAAAATAATAATAATAAAAAAGAAAGTTATAATAGCAGCAATTCCTGGAAATTCTCCTGAGCTTTCTGGTACAGTCCTAGTAAAATGTATCAGGAAACAGGCAACGACTGCATAAAGCATTTGACATTGATTGAATATATAGATTGGTGGTGTCTCAACCCCTGCTTTAATCTTTCCATTACCTATGATATTTTTTTACAGAGAAAGTCTTATTATTTAGAAAACAATTTCTTGCAGCCTTCAAATAGAGGAGAAGCTGCAGCATCTTAATGGAAGGCAAATTACTGGTGCTTTCACAGCCAGAGCCTCTCTCTGGACTGATGGAAAGGTTAACCATTTAGCACCTCCTCTGTCTGAACACTGCTCTCCATGAACACGAATTTGGCAGAATTAGTCACAGTGTGTTCTGTACCGGGAAGAGCTTCTCCACATTTGCTCTCAGGGATAGTTATTTCATGCCAAAGGGGACTAAATTTTTAGGGGTGAGGAAATCTGATAGGGGAACAAGTTGCAGGGAGCCAATGGCCCCCGTGCCGGTGGCTGCCAGCCCTGGTTGCCAGGTGACCACACAAATTCGGGTGGTCTTCTCCCACCTCCCTCCCCCAGGCAAATGGGCAATCGCACTTGAGTGCCAAAATCGGGTTCCAGCCGAGGTGTCTAGGTGGGAAAGGCAATTCCTTTAATCCACTAAGCTACTTTAGTTGCCTGTCTTTATCTGAAACTCACAGACAGAAAGTGTCACAGGGAACTTGACGGACTGAGCTACTAAACGCAATCAGCATTTCAGGGTGCAAGCTGGGGTTTCTCGGTTACCTGGTTTAAAAGGGAAACAGCCAAAAAAAGGAAAAAAAAAAAAAAAAAAAAAAGAAAAACGTTTTATTACAACACTCCTTTGGATGTTGGATGCAGCATTTTGGAACCAAACCCTCATCAGACAATCTGCACAGGTCAAAAAAGCATCTCAACATAGCGTGGGGAGGACAGAGTGGTGTGGGGTGTTTAGTCTGAAAATGGCTGCAAGCCTGAAAGTCTGTCTGTTCTTAAAAGCCAAGCAAATTCAACACAAAAGCTAAAAAATGTGGAGCTGGTTAAATCCATCAGACTGCCAGCAGACCCTGTGTGACATGTTGATTTTCCTGTCTCTCCCTGTTATTTGGTAAACCACAGAGGCTTCCCACACCTCCACCCTGAATCCAGCTGTCACAAATCCAATTTTGGGAGGGCACCGACATCACAGCGCTTGGATGACTGCAAGCAGTGTGATTGCATAATGAAAGTTGGTTTTGGCATCAGGCTGTTAAAGCTCCCCCCCAGCTCTTATTGTTCTTAGACTTTGGCATGGGGGAGCTCCTCTGACAAGAGGAAATGCTAAAGCTCACCTCTAGCTCTTCCTGTGGGTGGGCAGCAGGTGTGAGGCTCAGGTAGTGCCTCACTCCCTGCACCCTTGTGCCCCCTCAGCCCTAAATTTCCACATGAAATTCACAGAGGGACTAAGGAGAATTTGGGAAATGATGAGGAGCCAGCACTGAATGAGGCAGGGGTCTCTCAGCTGAAACTGCTGCAGCAGCACCCTGACCCCAGGGCTGAGCCTTGGGATGTCACATTCCCAGCCCAGGCCCCTGCTCAAAGACATCTCAAAGCCTTGACCCAATGTCCCAAAGCCCCCCTTTCCCACCCCCACCACACCAGTCAGCTTGACACAAAATTTAGTATGCTTCATTACCCTTCATGAGGTTATTAAAGGCAATAAAGTGGGGAACTCTGGGAGGGGAAGGTTGCTTCCAGTGCCACTAAAGCAGGGAGGGGTGTAACAGCTGAACAATGTGCCTTCATAAGGCTTTGAAAGTCAAAGTCAGGGGCACCAGGAAGATTTGTTGTTTTCTTTGCCTTTGTAATCCACTCAGCTCTTTTATTCCATCAAGAGTCCATTCTACATTTTGCTCTGACACCCTGACCATGTGCCTGGGCTCCCCGTTTTCCCTTGTCCCTCATGGGATCAGGAGATGGCTGCTCTTTGGTAGCTTCACCCTCGCCTATGTTTTACTGGGGAACAGCGTTCTGCCCCTTTGTCCATCAAGTCCATTTCCAAACAGCGGTCATTACCCAGAGTTCCCCTCCACCCATCTCTCCTTACTTCTTTTTCCACACACATGCAATCCTGGGGCTTTTGCCCTACTATATTTTTCCTTTTATTACTTTTTCCTCAGGAAACTGACATTTCTGAGGTTTCTGGCTCCTCTCTCACCTTCGGGTCAGATCTTTGTCCTTCCCTGGGAGACAGTTGCCAGCCTGGGACACAGCAGAGGAGACAGGACAGTGGTGTCCTGGAACAGAGACCACAACCACTTGGAGAGCAATTTCCTCTTTGTGCAGCCCTGAGTCTGGCTGCGGACCTGAGGACAGCACAGCTCTCCCTGTTTCCCTCATCACCCTTACAGGGGTCTCCAGCTGTTTCCTAACCTCATGGCTGTTACAATCATCCCCCCAAAACGGAGATGTACCACAGTTTGGAGGGAGTCCATTCCACAGCCCTTCCCAGGGGATGCAAGGCACTGCTGACTGATGGTTGATGGCAACAGCCACGTGGTCAAGGACCAGGAGTAAATTGCAAGCCCCCTTGAAAACAGGGGAAACAGATGTTCAGAAGGCACACTCCTCATCGTTAATTTCAGAATGTAAATGCCTGATAATTCCTCATTTTATTGCCCAGCCTCACTCCTATTGTCAGGGGATCATGTAAGGATGCTTCATACGTTGTTTCTGAAGGTCACAGCAGTGGTGGGAACATACCCAAACAGGAGAGGGAAAAGGGGGCAGGTGATGGCTGTTGCAGTGTTTGGGGGAGTGGCTGGAAACAAAAGAGTGTCCAGAGCAACTGAGAAAATGAAATATCAGGTCTGAAAGCAAAGAGGGAGACCTGTCCTGGTAAAACAGGACTACTAGAGTTGAAGTTTACCCTCACCTGGATTCCTGATCATGGTGTTCAGATTTTTATCAGTAAAAGGACACAGCATTTTTTCACTTAAAAATGATCTTGTGAAAAACAAGTCCCTGAATCCAACATGGGTTTGTTGGGAGCTAGGTCTGTCGTGGAAACAAATTATTTTTCTGTGTAGATTTTTACTACCTGATGAATAGAAATCTGAAGTAATTTTCTAACTCCATAATTTTCTAACTCTTGCACTTCTTTTTTCAGACATTTGTCTGTACTCTTGTCACTTGTTTTTCCTTTTCATCTTTCCTTTCCTCTTTTCCCAAGCCCTGTCACTGTTCAGACCCACCTGACAGTGGTTAGGATGTGAGCTGGAAAGGGATGAGGTTTTGTGCTTTCTGACCTGGTCACTTAGACCCCCAGACTGAAGCTCACACTCACTTGGGATCTAACTCCTTCTGTACAGAAAGGATCCTGCAAGAATAATATTGATAAGGAGATTTTACTGATTACAACATGTGGAAAACATGTGGTGGTGATTCTAGAAGTAAGTTGCACTTACTGCAGCAGCTCAGCTGGCCTCCACTGCAGAAAGAGGGAGTGCAGAAGAAAGTGCAATGGAAAGCAAGAGCCTGGAAGACACAGGACGTGGAGTGGGTCCCACAGCCCACAACATGAAGGAGTGGCTGACTGGACCTTCATGCGCAGCAGGGGACACCGGGCCTTGATGCACAGCAGGAAGCAGCACTGCTGATAATACTAAAGCTGGATTTACAATGCAAAGGCTTAACTAGTGAGCTGTATTTCCATTCAAATGGATTTCTATGAATTCATGTATGAAAAAACAGCAGCATGGATGAGTGGAGCGGAGCTGAGGCAGGCAGGCGCATCCAGCACGAGCAATTTACGATGTTAGTTGGGAGACCAGTGGAAACTCCTCTCATGTTCTTTTAATGTCTAGAGTTTTGCTTTATAAGCATAGAAAACATGCATATTTATTCTAACCTTTAGCAGTGCTTACTGAGGATAGGTCATGTATGTCTTTGAAGACAGCATGGCCGCAGCAGTATTCCTCAGGGATCTGAGCAATACAAAGGCACCTCTAAGTTTTCCACTTAACAGACCTCTGTGTATCATCATGGACACTCGTCCACACTTGAAATGTGGCCTTTTAATAACCATGAAGCATCTGGAAATAATAAATGAGAAAATGTCTGACTAGAGCAATATTAATTATTTGTAACAAACCCCATATTTGCATAGCAGCAAATATGATGTTGTACCTGTAACATTAGCTTCAGTTACTGCATTAAAAGGTCAGCATGAAATGAAGAGTAGGAAAACGTCTCTGGTTTGTGAACATGTGCTGTAGACAGTCAGGAGTGAGTTATTACAGCCCTCATCCTGATGTTTAAAAAAGCACAGGGGTATGTTATCCTAATCACTCACCATTTATGAATTTCAGCTCATACTGACCAAAGAGAAATCATCTACACGTGTACAGACTATTTTTGATTAGCAGCTAAGACCCATTCCCAAAAAGTCCGCAGGCACAGAGAGGCTCTGCAGCTGTACCTACAACCAGGGTAACATGTTCTTGGCTGGGAACAAACCTCCATTATCCTTGAGGAATAAAATATGCACAGTAATCAGGCAAGGTAGATGTCCAATGTACAGTTAATTTTGGTGAGATGTATTGATCATTTTGCAGTAGTAATGAAGTGAGGCAATATTTAGAGGTCTCCAAGGGTCTGCTAATCAAGAGGGTTTTGCCTTGGTGCTTCAATGGGATGCATTAGAGACAACATAGACAACACAGAGAAACCAGTCCACAGACCACTAAGTGATGATCTCTGCTATGACCACATTCCTGAAGTGCAAGACTCTTATCAGTATTGAAGTGTGCCTAGCAAAAGACCGTGAAAGAAACCTGTGAGATGTCAAAGGCTGGTCACAGAGGAGTCAGGCACACAAGGATTTCATCTCCTTTAGACACGCCCAGGCTTTGCCAAGGGGCTGTGTGCAGTATATTAAACATGAAGCCAGCAAGAATTCAGGCGAGATAAAACTCAAACATTAAAAATACAGGTATGCATGAATGCATTTTTGTCATATTGCCACTTTCATGTTATAAATTCTCTGCCTAGTCCTCTTTGAGATAATTTCATACAAAACAAATGTAATCACACATTGAGTGTGATATTCAGATGATGGGATGCAGGCACACACAGAGTCCTTACAGCTCTGAGCTGGATGTAAGGATGGAAGTTGGTCTCAAGAGGGACAGCGGTTGCTGGGGAAGTGACTCTAGTGACAGACGGATATCCTTTCTGAATTGCTAACACCAGATATTCAAGGACAAATTGTTCCTTTCCAACCTTTCTTTTTATGGAATCTTTCTCTTCTCCCAAAAGATGTAACATGTGTGTTAAAAGGGAGCTGAAGGCGGTAGGTAACTTCTCGTGCAGGGAATTATAATGCCTTCCAAAACAAATGCTTACATTTAAGTATGGGCACCTTGCTCCATGGCTAAAACCTGAGCACTCGCTGCTAAAAATGCTGTGAGGCACAAGGGCAATCTGGTCACACTGCCGTTTACTGTGGCTTCAAATTGTATCAAGCAGAGGGTTTATCCATTTCATTAATATGAAGAGATTTTTTGATCTTGTTTGTCTTTTTAGGATAAGCAGATGACATTAGAGTTTGCGTCAGATTCTGCCTTCCTGATCAGCGGAACCTGCCTCCTTCAGATAAGTGTGACAAGTTTAATTTATGCCACAATAGAACAGTGATGGAAAACACTGAATCTAAATAAGATTTTTGACAAAGCTTTCTTACCAGAAGAGGAAAGAGCATAGTAATTCATACACGCACGTACACTCAGTCATCCATACACAGCTGCTGAATCTTACGGCATTATTAATGGAGATGTTTGGCTTCACTATTTGTAATGCCTAAAATATCCTCTTTGTTGGATGGCTAACTTTAATGTCATATTGGCCTCAGATTCCCCCCCGAGGGAACTCGCAATCTGTACTAACAACCCAGTTCAACAGAGAGGCCCATTTAACATTCTTATTCGCTCAGTACAAAGATTAATTAAGCAATGATCTCTTCCAAACAGCTCCCCATCAGTGGTTAATAACATGTTTGTTAGTGAACTTCCTAAGGCTAAATCTATGATGCTGGTTAACAGTTTTAGCAATTGTTAAGGGTTTCATTGTCAATGTAAATTGTACCTCAGGATTTGTAACAGGAGAAGTGTTCATAAATTTTTATCTGGAAAAAAAAACCAACCCAAAAAGCAAATTTAACCATGTAGATAGAAAGTCAGTCATTTAAGCAGTGGGGGTCTAAGACTCAATTAGAAGGAAAGCCATATTGACGATAATTATATCTCTAAAATTGTCTTTGCGATATTCTTTACAATGTATTTTAAGACATGCCTAAGACTTCTGCTGGCTTTTTGAATGTTTTTGTTTACCATAGCTTTCTATTGCCATCTAATAACCCTTCCATGACTCCTTTTCCAGCAGGCTTCTGTGCAGCTGCCAGCCCACAAAGAGCAGCACACGCCAGCACTGGAGGGATTGAGCAGGCCAGTGGTGACAGCTAAGAAATAATTGGGATCAGGCTATATATTGCTCCGTCCACCACTAATCCGGGTCAAAAACTGCACGAAATTTAATTTTGTAAGCCTGGAAAGAAACTTTCCCAGCTCTTGATCAATGAATCACAAAGATTTCCTAGTCTTGAAAAAGGAAGAGGAAAAACACCCCAACAATTCAAATTAATTTAGGGTTACATTGACTTCTCCTCCACCCCTTTATGGGACCGTGTCAGCATTTATCAGATTAATGTCTGCAGATAAAATATTTCTTTTGTAGCTGCGGACCTTGTGCTTTTGTGCCGTGCTTAAAAACAGTGACAACACGTAAATCCTCCTAAAGATCTGGTTGCAAACATGTTTAGGATACCTCTGCCCACAGGCAGCCAGAGGTGTGACAGCCCCTGGGGCCATGGCCAACATATTGGTGCTCCTCATTGGAGCTGTGCACAGCCAGGAGCAGCACACTGAGCCCATGGCCTCTCCATGGCACCAAGACCGCCACAGGGGCACCCCACAGGTTCAAGCATGATGGCAATAACTCCATGGCCAGATCAGATAAATTACCCTCTGGAAACTCTAGTTAAAAAAAATAAAATTATATATATATATATATATATATATATGTATTCCAGTAACAATCAGTAACAAAAGCCAAGAGAACTCCTGTTCTTAACTAATATTCTGTTTTAATACAGAAATCAATACTGTGATTAGGTACTTTCAGAGCAACACAAAATACTTCTAAATAAAAAAATAACCCCACGTGATAAATCCTCCTCTGCTGTTCTCGGGTGAAGAGCTGAAAACCAATTTCTACGGTTCAGAAGCAAGCAGGGAAGGAAAACGTCTTTCCAGATATTGGATTTATCACTTCGGTAGTACATCAATTTTATCATGTCATTCTCTTCACACTTCACATTGGTTTATACAGGTGAAAATTAGAATTGAATCTCCCGTACATAAATGTGATATTTCTTTTCTACCCAGATGTGCATGGTTAAGCTGAGCCTAGAACTGATATATGACTTTGCCAGAAAAAAAGCCTGACTCTCAAACTCTACGCAGTTGCCTTGTTTATTAACTACCCAATAACTTTTTTTAATAAGCTCTAGGAATTTAAGCAAAAGCAGGCTGAATTTGAACAGGATTAAATTGCTTTTTCTAAAACAATGCTGAAGCGGGACCCTCATTTGAGCATTTCCTTAAGAACACATCTTGTAGTTATGTAGCCTTCCCACGGTGACGTTTCAGTATAAATGGTGATGCCATTGGTCCTATGTTCCAGGAAAAGGCTCATGTGTCCATTCATGTACAACAAAGAGAACAGCAGAACAACTCTGTTTTACACAGGTTTAGAAATGTTTTAAAAGCACTGCTTATTCCTTTTTTTTGTTTGTTCGTTTTAAGCTTCAGATCTGCTAAGGTTCCATGCTTCCACTCTGGCCAGAGGGTGCCATGATTTACAGCAAGCTGTCATCAGGCAGCACTCCCATTCTTTATGTATAGTTATGAATGCAGCATTAACTAGACCAAACAACAAGACAGGAATGTGCATCAAACACTGCATGCACTTTAGACTGTACTGATGAATAGGCAAGGCCATATTCATAATTTGTGCACTACGGAAAAAAAAAAAAAAAGTGGGTGAGATTATAGCAATAAAAATGGAAATTAAAGACATGAATACAGCAAATAGATTATGCTATCATTCCAGAGCAGACAGCATAGAAGTCACAGTTGCTCGTTTATGCTTTGTCAGTTCATGCATCAGATGGGATTTTCAAAAAGGGGTACCATGGTTTGGGGAAGTGGAGAACAGAACAGTTGCTGCTAACTGTGGGTTTACCAGTGTGTTTATTATTTGCACAACTTGCTTTTGGATAAGCTAGCAAAAAAAATCTATTTCCAAAAAAAAAAAAAAAAAAAAAAAAAGAAATTCAGATCATGCAGGAAAAATATCACGGTCAGGCATGTTGTCTGTCAATTTATGTCTCTTACAGTGGTCCTAATCAGATACCTCAAAGGGAAATTCAAAAGCCATCAGACAGAATCTCCTATTTTCTGCCGGAGTTAGACACAGGCTGACATAGCCTGCTCAGCACTCTTACAGTTTTCAAGAGACAAGCTGTCTGCGCCCTCACATATGACAGACACCCTGGAAGATTCAAACATGCCCAGGATGGTTCCCAAGTGCAGGAACGTGTCAGAGTCTGAATGACTGCATGGTGGAACCTGGCTCATCCCAATGTGAATTCTTCCCAACCAGATGCCCTATGTGATTTGGCAGTTGGGTCAGGGACTTTTCCCAACAGGCAGCTATCTCATTTCAGTAGTGAGGACAGCTTGCTCACACAGAAACAAACGGCTGGATACCAGGAACTCACAATGCCTGACAGCCTTCCCCACTGTGTGAAAGTTCATGTAATAGAAGCTGGTTTAGACACAGTCTTTGTTTACGTCCCAGAATTGTCTGTATATGCTCACAACATGCTTAAAACTTTTGAAAATTTTGGTAAGTTTTAGTTTCTGACAGGTCCTACAACTTGAACTCTAAACCTAATTAGGCACTGTGAGGAAAACAAGAATTTCTGTTTCATTATTCAGTTCTTCCAGTCTTCAATTTTACTGAGTATTGGCTGAGCTTTGCCATAAGAAGCAGAAAAAAAGTATCTTCCATGCTTCTTTTTCCTGATCTTACTTCAGATAATTTAATAGTATCTACTATTACTCCTTTCCTGTCTAAGGGCACAGTCCCAAGAATTTTAATATCCTTGATATAAGGTCTTACGTGCTTTCCCCAAGTTCTCACATGCTTTGCAATAAACTTTCTTACATTAGGAAGCTACTCATTGTGCAGTTTCTACCTCTGCATACATATTTTTTTCTGTATATTCTTCTGTTTTTGGCTTTACACATATCTCTCTACATCAGATTAAAATTTTCTGTGAACTTCAGGTTTCCTTCTGGCACTAATACCACAAACCTATGGCACTACATTGATTAAATTTTCTGCTTCAGTGTTATGTCAATATGGTGAGCTGACCCTGGCTGGACACCAGGTACCCACCAAAGCCACTTGATTCACTTCCCTAACCTGGACATGTGAGAGGAAATGTAATAGAAGGCTTATGGGACAAGAAAGATCACTCACCAATTACTGTCATGGACAAAACAGACTCAAGTTGGGTAAATTTTATTTAACTTATTATCAGAGTAGAGTAATGAGAAATAAAACCCTCGTCTTAGAACTCCTTTCCCTCACTCTTCCCTTCTTCCTGGGCTTAACTTTACTTGTGAATTTTCTATCTCCCTCACCTCAGTGGCACCATTGAATAGAGAATTGGGGCTGTGGTCAGTTCATCACTTGTCTCTGCTGATTCTTCCTCCTCCTCCTTCGAAGGACTCACACTCTTCCCCTACTCCACTGTGAGGTCCTTCTATGGAAGACAGTCCTCTATGAATATCTCCCTGAGAACTTCCCATGGGCTGCGGTTCTTCAAGAGCTGCTCCAGTGTGAATCCCCACAGGGTCACAAGTCCTCCAAACAAACCTGTTCCAATGTGGGCTCTTCTGTGCAAGGGCCACAGGTGCTGCCAGGAGGCTGCTCCAGCATGGACTTCCCACAGGCTCACAGCCTCCTTTGGGCATCCCTCGGCTCTACTGTGGGTTCTTCTACGTGCTGCAGGTGGATCTCTGCTTCCCCAAGGATACCCATGGGCTGCAGGGGCACAGCTGCCTCCCCAAGGTCTGCACCAGGGGCTGCAGGGGAATCTCAGCTCTGGCTCCTGGAGCACCTCCTGCCCCTCCTTCTCCACTGACCTTGTGTCTGCAGGGCTGTTTCTCATGTATCCACACTCCTCTCTCCATCCACAATGGTACAGGCTTTTTCCTTCCTTTTCCTAACTGTCATCCCAGAGGTGCCACCACTGTCACTGCTGGGCTCAGCCTTGGCCAGTGCAGGGACTGTCCTGGAGCCAGCTGGCACCTGGATCTGTCGGATATGGGGGAAACTTCTGGCTGCTTCTTACAGACCCCGTCCCTGTAGACCCCTGTGACCAAACCCACGCCGAGCAAACCAAATAAAGTCACTTTTGGACATCTCGATGCTGATTGGCAGAAGGACTTGAAATGAACTAAATGAATGGGCCGCGTGGCAGCAAACGCATCTCTTTGTGTTTCCCTCCAGTTATAACTGTGATTTGCAAATTGTCTCATCTTGCTTCTCAGTCAGCTCCTTCCCAAAACACAAATGTACAGTGAGGTCTCCCACTGTGAGTTGTTTGTGATGAGACGTGATCAGTTAACCCCTTATTTTACCTTCTGTTTCCTCGTTAATCTTAAATCTATGTAATTTCTTTATTCTTCACTCACTACAGCCTTATTTTTTCCTACAAACCTTGTGTGAATTGTTTCAGAAGTTCTCTGAAACCTCCTGCTAGCACATTTTCTGTGAGCATGCAAGGCACAGATGCAGGCCTGTTGTCTAAGACAGAGACAGCTGCATCTTTTGTGCTGGTACGAAGCACCTTTGCAACTCAAAGAGAAGGCAAATCTTGTGTGCACCTATTCAGATCTCAGTAGCCATCTTAAAAGTACATATGAGCAGCTTAGGCCCCCACCCATTCTTTTCCTGACCTTCAGTTCTTTCTCCCCCCTTCTCACTTTCTCAGTTTTTCAGAAAACAGAATTCATATTCCATGCTTCTCCTGTTTTTAGTGCTCTTTGAGTCTGGAGGTTGAATCCAGCTTTTGAAAGCATAAAGAAGCAGACCAGAGCAGATCAGGTGAGAATCTGCAGGTACTACAGAGAGCAGTAAAACCTCTCTTCTCCCTGCTGGAAACACCCAACTGGAGCCATGTTACAGCTGCACAGCCTATTTCCAGAGCTATTTCACCAGTGCTTCATGTACTCAGCACACCTAGATCCTTCTGCCTCCACCATTCTGATGAGTGAGCTTGCACCTTCTAGGAGTGTGAAGCCACACTCCCAGGCTGAAAACTACAACCTCTGCTACTCAAATTGTGCCCCATTTCTGTTAGTCCCTTCCTCAGGTACTTTCCAGGCCACTAGTGCCCCAAGCACTCCTCATACCTATAATATATCCAAACAACAAACTGAAACATTAAGTCGATGAGAAAGAACATTTTCCATTCTACCCAAAGCTGCAAATTTTCTTAAAATTCTCATCCAAAACCCATTGCTTCAGTCTCCCCTTGGTTAGGAACTGCATGCTTGCATCCATCACAGCCCATTCACACATGAACATACACTTAAAATCTGGCAGCACATTGCTCTGTGCCACAGTTAGTACAAACATGTATCCTGACACTTCAATCTTTATAGGTAATACCTCAACTTCATCACTAATGAAAGCAAGCCTATGGTAGATGCAACCCCAGCAGTGAAAGCAAATATTAAGAAATTAAGTTTTCCCAGAAGTTTTTCTTCCCCCTTTCATCAGTTGATCCCTGCTGATAGGGTAGAGGCAATAATACCAGCTGTTCAGTACAAAAGCTGTCTTCTTCCATAAAACTCTGGGCATTTGGCCACTAAATACTCTTTTAGCACTTCCCCATGATAGGTCTCCTTTACAGAGTTTGATGGGCCAAATTTTCAGATTTTCTGAAAGCTAGTTGTTGAAGAAACTCCTCACATCTTGATGTCTGGTCACATTGCTTTACTTTGGAGTTTAGGGCTTTGTTTAGAGCTTTTCATTATTATTTAAACAAATCATTTGCCATTCTCAATCGTATCCAAATGGCATCCAAAAACACCTTGGACACCCACACTGCCCACAATCCCTTACTCACAATGTGTGCAATGACACCAAGCATTTGGTACCGTATCTTTGGGCCTCCAACTGGCATTAAAACAAAGACTTTTACAGTAAAAACAGCTGCTTTGTAAAAGGACTCTGAAAAACAGGTTTTGACTTCTACTGCAAAGCAAGTTTCCTGAACTCTTTTAGCTGGTAGCAGATTTTGGAATTGAACACACAGGCTGTGTCCAGCTCCAGTCAGCCTGCTCCCGGCTGCAGGGCATCCCTATAGCAGGAAGAGGAGAACACAACTGTGTCAAGGCAATTCAAATAAAAGCCTTAATCTAGCAAAATAGTTTAAACTCTGCCTTTTGAGTAGGCTGTGCAGATGGCCCACTGTCAAAATCCCTATCTCCCTCCACTAGCTGAAGCAGCAATAGCCCTAAAGTACTGTTTGGGATAACGAACGTGACACTACCCCAAGATACAGGTCACAGTCCCTGTTGTGTCCCGAGGCTCTAAAAATCTGCTCTGCCTGTGAATCTGTTCCGGCTGCAGGAGCTGGGCCCAGCGTTTCACTGGGACAAAAGCCTGGTTCATCCACCAGCACAGACACAGCTCGTTGTTCTGCAGCGCCACGTGCCAGCGGCACCTCAGGGATGCTTAAAACTAATTTATCATCCAACTAGGCACAGCATGGGCTTAGCAGCAGAGAGGGCAGACGTCTCTAATCTGGTTCAGGGACCACTTTAAAGTCATTGCCACAGCTTAGAAGGAGAAATTGAGTAGAGAGAGATGATTCTCCATGTTCTCAGACTTGGAAGCCAGAGCACAAAAGGGCACCCAAGGCACTCATTTACCCCACTGCTGGACATATTAGAGGCTCATGTGTATCCTCCCGAAGCTTTGCAAAATGTGAAATAGACTAAAATTCTTCCACACAAACTCAAGCTGGGAGAGAAATGAGGAGGAAGAAAGAGATGCAAGAAGACCCGTCACAGAAATTATGATCAACATAGGGAAGGTGTGGAGGGTCCAAAGATGGGAGGTCCTAAAGCAAGGTCTGCAATTCTGACAAATGTCATGCCTTTTTCTGAAATCGGGTTGTGAGCAATTCTCTTTTTCTTAAAGCTGTTGCCAAACTACCTAATGACAGTTTTTAACTTATATTCCCTGCAAAATAACATTGCTTTTAGTTAAAATTATGGAGACCAAAATACTCATACACAGGAACTTCTCACTTACTGGGCTCTACCTGTACAGTAATTCCTGCCAGGTGAAGGGAAATGCTTGAAAAAAAAAATCTTAGTGCTTCCCATAGGAACACGTTTTCTGCCAGTACTGTAACATGCTTCTGCAGTCCTAAGTGCTGCAAATTGAATTAAAGCAAAGGTGTGTAAAAGGCAACTTCAGCACTGTCCTTGGTATAATCCCACCAAATGCCGGTACAGGTCAGCAGTGGCTTTGATGGGACACTGTCACTTCAGGAGATAATCACAGTAGCCCATCAGACCTACTTTATTTTGTATTTCCTAGAGCAATGTGAAATATTCTTCTCCAAACTAAGTGCGTATATACACCTTGACTGTTTTACAGGAAGATAGTTTAAAGCACAGTGTAATTAAATGCCACACCATTAATCTATTTTGTGTACTGTGGTCTTAGATAAGGCTGTTTCTAGCCATCAAACATTTTTATGTCTCTTAGAGACAGAGGTTAAAATAGGCTTTAACATAATTGGTAGCAATGATCTAATACCTTCAGCTTAAAGGCAGCATTATTGTAGCAATAAAACAGGTGAGAACACCTTTAAATGCTGAATAGAATTGGCTTGTTAACTCTTGCTCAGGTGCTACAGAGTTTAGGATGTTATTTTTTAAAAGCATATATAAAATCATCCATGATACCACAAATAATTGTTAGCAAGCTAAAAATGTCCAGCAAGTGAAATACATAAAATGAAGTTTTGCCTGTCACATACTTTAAAAAGAATTTTTTAAAAAATGGCAGAGATTTCTCCCATCATTCATATATGATACAAGTACTATGCACCTCTGTGTGTTTGCTTAAAAAAATAGAACTAAAAACAGAAATGAAAACTTCCTCATGTCTTCTTCAACAATTCTTTAAATGTAGCGTAATAACATTTTACTGAACCCTTAGGTACTAGGTGTTACAGAAAGCATTATAGAAAGAAGTCTCTGTCTTTAAACTGCATTGCTCTTCATAGGTCTTTGCCTAAAGCCAATTAAACTGTCAGCAATCACAAGAGATGTGAGACAGACCTGCTGTTAGCACACTCAACATCCCACCAGTGTGCTGGTTCCAAGTGGAGAAAAAGGATAAGAAACTGCTATAAACCAACTTGTCAAAAATTTAGTGGTTCATAACTCATTTTCAACCTGAGAACAACAAAAGCAAGCTGCTCTGCAGCAACCCAGTATCAAGATATAGCTACAGATTTTTTTCAATCCTCTATGACCAGAATTCAAAGAAACAGTTTGAGTTTAAAGCCAGGAAAAGTATAGAGGTGTATACAGACTTAGTCTGAGGTTTCAGAAGTCTTGGTTTCATATGGAGGACAACAGAGACTACCTAAAGATACCTTACTGGTATGATCCAAAGATCCCTTGCAAATTTTGTAATAAAACAATTCTTACAAAATTGAGCCCAGGCTTGACAAGTCTCTAACATGCCTCTGAAATCTTAACCAGCAAAACCATCATTGGTCACTGCCTCTATAGCTAACATACTCAGCCAACACACCTCTACAGCTAACAGCCTCCTGACACTCGACAACTGTGAAACACCCCCAGGCTGCTGTATGAAATTGATCTGCTCTGATAATTAACAGAATGTAAAATTCATCACAGAACATTCTGAGTTGGAAGGGACCCACAGGAATCATCGAAGTCGGACTCCAGGCCCTGCAGAGAACACCCCACGAATCACACCATACACATAAAAGCCTTGGTCAAACACTTCTTGGCTCTGTCGGGCTTGGTGTTGTGACGGTTTCCCTGGAGAGTCTGTTCCAGTGCCCAACCATCCTATGGATGAAGAACCTTTTCCTGATATCCAGCCTAAAACTCCCATCTCAGTTTCATGCTGTTTCCTCTGGTCCTGTCCCTGGTCACCAGAGAGAAGAGATCTGTGCCTACTCCTCCTCTTCCCCTTGTGAGGATGTTGCAGATCACAATGAGGTCTCTGCTCTCCTCCAGGCTGAATGGACCAAGTGACCTCAGCTGCTCCTCCTACGGCATCCCCACAAGGCCCTTCAGTGTCCTTATTGCCCTCCTTTTGGACACTCTCTAACAGTTAAATATCTTGTTTATATTGTAGCACCCAAAACTGCACACAGCACTTGAGATGCCCCAGGTCAGAGCAGAGCAGGACAATCCCCTCCCTTGCCTGGCTGTCGATGCTGTGCTTGGTGCACCCCAGGACAGGGTTGGCCCCCCTGGCTGCCAGGGGACTCCTGGCCTGCCATCAACCAGGACCCCCAGGTCCCTTTCCATGAGGCTCCTTTCAACCTCTCATGCCCCAATCTGTCCATACATCCAGGGTTGTCCCATCCCAGGTACAGAACCCAGCACTTGCCCTTGTTGAACCTCATACAGGTGGTGATTGCCCATCTCTAACTTATCACAGTCTCTCTTCAGGGCCTCTCTGCCTTCCAGGGAATCAAGAGTTCCTCCTAATTTAGTATCACTGGCAAGCTTACTTAGCCCTTAATGAAGATGTTGAAGAGCACAGGGCCAAGGACAGAGCCCTGTGGAACCCCACTAGTGACAGGTTCCCACTCTGATGTTGTCACCCCATGCACTGTAACACTGTATACCAGACCCATGAGCCAGCTGCTCACCCATTGCATGATGTGCTTATCCAGCTGTGTGCTGGATATCCTTTTTGTCAACGATATTTGAGAGACAGTATCAAAAACTTTACTGAAATCCAAGAAGATTGCATCAACTGGCTTCCCTTGATCCACCACCCTTGATTCCCTTGTTTTAAGAGGAAATCAGGTTTGAATTGAAAAGCAGGTTCCCACACAAAGCTCTGCTAGCTGTAACCAATGACTGCGCTGTTCTTCACGTGTTTTTCAATGTGCACTAGTTAGTCCTCCTTTAATCAGCAAGAAAAGGGAGCCTTAACTGACTGGACTAGGTTTTTGTGTCCAGAAATCACATTAAAGGAAACCTATGTTGAAGATGGAAAAGAGCTGAAGTTTGATCCAAATCCACACCAGAGGCTACTGTGATAAGAAAGGGATTTGGAAAAATGAAGGCAAACAGACTCACAGCTATTTAACAGATTTCAGAAGTGTACTCCAGGACCAAGGTGGTGGTGGAAATACCCATTCATAAGAAGGAAAAAGATACATAGACAGTTTTCCTCAGTTTAATATCAGTTGATGTTATAAACTGCTAAACCCAGACATCTTCACATTATTACACTTGATGCACCATAAAACAGGTTTATGTTACAGTGTAAGGTTCAATATTACAAAAGTTGCAGAGACCTCCACACAGAAGTCTTAACTTTTCACTCCTATTCACATCTAAACCCAATATTCTTAACTGTGTACAAATGGAGTATTTCCTTTCATCTTCTAGAGGTGCTTTACAACTACCAGTTCTAAACAGCAACACCAACACTGGTAAGTGAGAAATCAACTCAAAATCGATGAAGTGCCACTGCAGCTATTTCCTCAAGTCACACACACTTCCTGCTGGAGAGCTGGCTGTGGAATTTTGCTGTCCTCTGTCTTTTCCTGCCCAGGAACTTGGCACACAGTCTTTCGTTTGAATAACCGTAGACTCAACCGTAACAAGTCGCTGTCCATTGCTGCAGAATTTGTGTAAGTTTGTTTTGTTGCACCCTGTTGAAATTGGAAATAGAATTTAAAAAAAGGAAGAACTGAAAACAATGTCTTTTAACACGCAAGCTGGGAAATTAACCTCAGATTCTCTCAGCAATTAGAGGCTTAATCATACTAATCATACCACTAGAAAAGACTCGGAGAATTAATGATTTTTCTACTACTAACCTACAAAATCATAAAACCTACTGCGGAAGTTTTCATTTTAACTTGGATTCTTACAGTTTTTATAAAAGCACATGGAATCTTAAGCAGGAAAGTTATTCATCAGTTACCTTTGAAACAATATTTTACCTAATTATTTTATTATGTGTTCTCTAAATATAGAAAAGGTATCTAAGGTATTATAAGAAACAGGACCAAGCTCTAGTCTCAAACTCAAACCCTCATTCTACATAAAAAAATAAACACACTACAACCTCTCTAAATAAAAGTCAGTTTATTATTTAAAGGACCAGATCTGCTGCAGAACAACCAACACAAAAATTATCTCCCAAGAGAAAAGCTCTGCATAGGGGCATCTGTGTTCCCACACTTTGACCCAGCACTGTAAGCAGACCACTTGCCTTTTCATTCTTCATGAGCTGCTTACGAATCGCAGAATCCCTGCGGAAGCACAGTGCTTTGCAGCAAGGACCCAGATTGCTGAGAAGACCTGCCCTCTCTTCTTTTCGACGAAGTGCAGCCATGTTCAGTGCTCCCAGTTCGTGTTCAAAAAGGTTTTCTGCATCTAGAAAGAATTGAGATTTACAGGGATCAATATAAACATGGTATTTCTGAACAGCAACATGCAGTCATATGAATTTTCTTAACATTTCACTATTTGTATTTCTGCCTTCTAAGCAATATAGAAGTTGGGGGAAAAAAAGAGTACTTGACTTTATAAAATAACATGAATAAATTCTTCACCATTCAAAGGGAAGGATGAATACTCTTGTATTTAGTTTCAGCACTGGAAAGCAATATTGAGACAGCAATCACTGGGAAGTCTAAAAATGAAGTGACAGCTTTGGACAGAAGATGGGGCATGATTTATGGTCAGATGTGTGATGGACAAAAGGTGTTTGTTTGTTTACCACTTGCATTTAATCATAAAGTAGCCCAAGTTTCACTTCTTTGCAAGACATCAGGTGCCAGTGACAACACTGTTTTTCTATGACTATGCAGAAGTGAAATACAACTAACTAGAATACTTTTTGTTATTTCTGGTGGATGAACCGGGAGAACAAGTCAGAGGCTGCCAGTGGACTACCCCTTCCTACTGGCTCACCTAAGGCATTTAACAGAACTCAACGTGACAGGACCAGTCCTTCAACACATTTACCAGAAGAAACTGTGTGCAGAAAGAACACTTTTAGGAAAGACAGAACCTGAGGTGAATCTTGTTCTGCAACAAGTCTGTTCCTATGAAATGCAAAGACAAAAGACCACACAGGGCTGGACCAGAGCTCATTGATTTATAGCCCTTTTACAATAAATAGGAAGATTATCATGTAATAGAAAAGAAGCTGGAAAGGTATGTGGCTGAGTCCAATTCAGCTGCTGCTATATAGTAAATCTGGGTGTTCAGCAGAGAATTTAACACCTCACTCAAGACGTGAAGAACCCTGGGGAAAATACAGCATATAAAAGCAAAGACTGCTCCAGCAGTTTGGCAGTATGAACACAGAAGAGGATAACAAAGATGCATTTTTTTAAACCACTCAGAACTTGGATGAAACTCAAGAGTTTTTTAAACAAGTTTTTAAACAAGGTGAAAAGAAACAAGAAAGTTACATAAAATGAATGGCCGGTCAAAGAGAACTGCACTGAAGTCAAAGACAACCTCAATGGACAATCAAAAAATGGAAATAAGTGACAAGACACAAAGAGGCCACTTCAAAGGTAACACGGACAGCTTGCAGTGTCTTCTCAGGTGCCAGACGCTTGCTGAGCATATCTGGCAAGGAAGCACGTCCACATCCTTAGAGGAACAACTGCATATAATACAGGGCAAGTCAGCTAAAAATCTCAATACCATCAGATAGAACAAATTTTTGTTTCCAAAGAAAAAATAATTTAAAAAGCACACCCTGAAACAAGGTATTATTTCCCTACTTTCTGCATTTAATAGTATTACTAGAAATATTTTGATTTGTTCCTCAACAAAGATGGGAACACAAACCTCAGGAATAAGACAGGGAGACAAATTACACCACCCTGAAGTCCAGAGTGCAAATACTACTTTTTCACTGTTACCCACACTGAGCTCATTTAGCTCAGATTCATTCAGATTTCAGAGCACCATATTTGTGCTCTTCTTTAGAATATAGGTGCTGTGGCTGTGCAATCTCTATACAGAGAACATTCACCTGGCAGATTGCAGAGGAAGTGCATATACTTGAAAGCCTACTGGCAGTGTAGGAACTCTGATGTGTGAGAGACTGCACGCACCACCAAAGGGAAATCAAGAGGCACTTCAATCCCCCCATCCTTTCCAGAGCAAAGTTCTGCTGAATCCAAGTATACTTAAGACAGGCCAGAGGCAGCGCTGGAGAGTCTCCTATCACTAAGGACTTTTATTTCCAGGAAAGCGCGCAAGGATCGCTGAGATTATTTCAGGTATCATGTATTTTAAACAGCCAGGCTGAATGATCCTGCGGTGCAGTTGCTGTTACCAGGAATCCCTGGTAAGAACTGTTGAGGCAGACAGCAACATTAAAGCTTATATTAAAGCTAAAGAGAGAGACACAGTTCATACCTTACTATACCAGTCTGTACACTCAGACTCAATATTTTATTTGGCCCCCTCAAAAAAAACCAAAAAAAACCCCAAAAAAGTAGGAGCAGTAGTAACAGCTCACAATTAATATAGTTATATGATGTAAATAGCTCGAGCAAACAGTGACACTGATGGAGATCAGCACAGCTAAAAGAAGTTTTGGATTTTTTTTCCCCCACTTATCTGAGACTGTGAGGTTAACAGGACAACTGCATAAAGAACAACGTGAAAGGTATTGCTTTCAAATTAAGAACTAGAATTTACAGAGTAAAAGAACCCCATGAGCTCCGCAGATGCTATTATTTATAAGCCACAATTTTCTAACACTTAGATCCTGCAATGATTTGCATAGAGGCATAGAGGTCTTATAAAAAGCAAATGTTTCAAATGTTCCAAAAGAACCATTCTGCCATGCAAGTCATTGCAAGCAGCTCAACTGGCTCCTGGGGTGTGAAAGAGAAAAATTAGTATTCTTTCTCATGGAAAAGCCTTGCTAATGGTCAGAAATGTAGTAAACAGCACTAGTGCAATTGATGCCTATCCATTTATCATACATGTCTTATCACATACACCTTGTCCAAATTCCAAACCTGTAAATTATTGAATTTCCCACTTCTAGTAGAGGCATAATATACATATTTCACTTAGTGCCTTCATTCTGATCCAAAACTCCTATCTATGAATTCTAGAAAGGATCCTTAGAATGAAAATAAGAAATCTTATTTCCTTCTTGAAATACTACTACTAGTTCACTAGAAAAGATACTTAGCTCTCTAAGTAACTGCTCATGCACTTTAGGCTAGAAAAGCATTAATGGTCTCACAAAAAGAATATTCCATTAAGATAAAAGCAATTTTGTTTTGTTTATTAGTCTAGACCTCCTCACCACTGCTGGAATCAAAACCCTAATCTGACTAACATGCTGCTGTATCACATTTCTGTAATTTTCACACAATACTCGTTACACACTTTCTGTGGTCTTTGAAACCTAAAATAATGAACAAATGCACATTTCATAAGGACTTTTTCAGTACATGCAAAAGACAGTTTAATCTGTGCAGAAGTTACCTTTAGGTTTTTCTAATACTTTCTGGCATGTCTCTTTTATTTTGGTGAAGAGTTCTGGTCCTGCCAATCGCTTGGAAATGCCAACTCTCAACATAACAGCTCCTGGTGTGAATTTTAAGAGTGCAGCTCCTGGCTCCCGTGGTTCTTTTGGCTGCTTTGGCATAAGACTGGACCAGTCTACATCTATAACATCCACTGGATCTGCAAAAACATCGACAGAGAATCAGTTATCACATCACCACCTCTTACCACAGCCGATTAATTTCACATGCTGTGCACATGGCTGTCTCCTGAAAGCAATACATATATTAGATGAACATTGTTCTGCAGTCCTCTTGGACCCTTCAGACAAGAATGTCAAAACTCATTTGGATGCGCGGAAAACAGGAGAAATGCAAAAAGAAATAGAAATAAGTTATATGGATTAAAAAAACCCCAACCCATGCCTAATATTCTGCTTTATTTTTATTGCAATTCCTTTATGAAAGGTTTCTCAGATGCTGCTTAGCCAGCAGGTTTAGACATATTACTTATGCATTCAGAAAAGTCATAGTACAACTGAACATGCTAAGATAGATTCAAATTAAATGTTCAGAAAGCTAGTTCACACAGCCCAGATTACCCAGCTGAACTTAGGACAATAGACAATTCCCTTCTTCCCAATGCACTTAGAAAGCATTCAAGCACAGACAGAATCTGCTCACAGACTGCACCCCTAATTCACAAATACTGTCAACATCACAATAGCATTATACACACACTGATCTAATCTGTATATTCAAATAATCACAAAGGAGGTTGATATACTTTTACCAGGCATCTTCTCATCCTCCTGTTGATCCTCACGCTTTTCAGCATCACCTGCCAGAATTTCATCCAGCTCATCATCACTGATTGGCTCGTATTCTCCAGCACCAGACCCCAGTGACTGCACATCATTAGTCTTTGTTTCATCCTCTCCCCCTGCAGAGACAGATACATACTGTAGTTTTAAACCAATCGTATTTGTTTTCTAAACATGCTGTATGCTGCCTGAAGACAAAAAGGTTTAGTAAACTAAACTGTTGGCTTTTAGGAACAAGTATATTCAACATAAAAACTGGTATTAACCCACAGAAACAGTGAAGTTATTCCTCCCATACACAAGGTGGCAGTTTCAATTTTACATACACTGGTCAATTTTCTGGTGCAGTATTAGTCAAACTGCTCAGAGCAGGCCATTTTCACAACATGCACGTAGCTTATCTGATATCTGACATGTAGTTTATAATAATAAATAGTTTATAGAAATCTAACTTAGTGCCACAAAGTAGAAAACCATGCCAAACTTCTTCAGTTGCTACCCTCCTTCCCATCCACATACTATCTGCATATGCAAATGCGTGTTGCTGTATGTGGAAACGTATTCCTTAGGACCTGTGAACACAAGACACTCAAACACTGAATTTTGCAGTTCACAAAAGGGACAACCTCTCACCTCCAAGACTGAAAGACCTGACCCAAGCATTTAAAAATCCCATTGCTCTAAACTCAAGCTTTATTACAGTTTTCCACCATGGGTACTAGCAATGTGTTGTGCCACACAAACTGGACAGAATTTACAGCGATCCTCCTCTGTGGATGACTATTCTGATACCTTCCAGCTGCCTTAAGCAGAGTGAAACTGCTTTCATTTAAGTATCCCCCCCATTCTTCGGGGTTTATTTTTTTTTATTTTTGGTTTGTCTTTGCGGGGGAAGAAAAAATAGTCACCTCAATTAACCTAAAAATCATCAAGGAAAAAGCAAGTAAAAGACAAGCCAGTAGAGCATAAACAAACTACTCAGACCATCTGGCAATGCTTTGGAGGAAGCATATAGCATCTTAGGCATTATTTAAGTCCACTCCTAAAGCAAACACATTAGGTTCAAAACATTAAGATAATTTAATAATATCCTGACTTATTTTGTTAAGACAATCTACAATAGTAATTAGTAAATTACTGCCCAAGTAAATACCAGATACCTCCCCCTACATCATCACATTTGGAAACAAGTTGTATTTCTTACTAAGTACAATTAGGTAAGTAACAATTGCAAGTAACAACTGTACTTTTAATAAGTGCTTTCCTTTCTAGACAGGAGAATAAGGTGATCTGCACTAGACTTAATTTTGTGTCTTACAACTCTAAATATTCACTGCCTGTAAGATCCATCTGCCACATCCACACTGATGTACCAGTTCACCAGTACTACATGCCTGGACCCATTAAAAATTAACTGTATTAAGAAATTTAAAATAATATAATTCATAGTTCTCAATACATAATTTTTAAAAAATACTTTATATTTGCATTTCAAATAAAAGTTTGATAATTTCTGTAATATATGTGCTAAAGTTAATTCGTGTTATCAAATTATAAAAGGTAAAATGTTAACTGTATGAATATGAGTGTCAAAGATGTGCTCACACTAACATAGGTAAAAGTAAAATGTAGAAACCAAAAATGGAAAATTTCCTCAGCTTGGGAAGCACAGGAGGGACACGAGTATGATTGGAATTACCAGAGAGGGGGCCTTGAAACTATCGCTGCCGGGAATCCCTGAAAAGAAACAAAGAACCACGGAAGACGGAGATACAAGTCCGGAGACCAAGATAATCACTTCAGATGGATATCTCTACTCGTCTCCGCCGAAATTAACATATCCACGACACACCCGGGCTCGGCCATCAGCTGCATTGTTCCACCCTACCGGTCTATTCAGACCTCCGATACCAGGACTTGAATAATTAATGAAGACGCCTCGAAGAGGATAACGTCAGAATTTCGGACTTCACTCCGCGATCTCGTGTATAAAAAGGGGTGGCTGGAGACCCAAAATTGTGAACTTGGGGGGATACCAGGCTGGCAGAGACTGATATCCGTGTTCACCCAGCGGCGATCCCGGGCTCGACGCTGTCCTTTTAATTGTGGCTTTCTGAGACTGATATTTTGTCTCACAATAAAATTCTAAATTTTAATAAATCGAATTTGGTCGATTTATTTATAACAATTTCTACACTATCTTTTACCACTCTTACGTGGAAGTGTACGTTTATATTAATTCTGCATTAAAAACACAATCATCAGCTGAACTGAGCAATGCAAAGAGGAGTTACAAAGTAATGAAAGACAATGAAGTGTACTAAACTTTAGAAAATCATAACCATGCTATATCGAGTATGCTTTAATAAAATGGAATGCCAACTAATATTCTACAAAATAGCTTTTCCTAAAAAAATTAAGAAATCCTAAATATACCGTAACTCCCTACAGATGGTAACCTGCAGAGAATTTAGAACACAGCCTCTGACAGACAAAAGAATACACGTTAAAACAAGTACACTGAAAGGCTAGACCTAAGAACACATTTAACATGCACAGCCTTTATGGTTAAAGGTGCCCTCCTGGAAACAGGTCCTGTACCTGAGAATGGCCTTTCATTATCTCTTTTCTCAAGTTACCATACGGAACTCTTAGATTTATCACACCACGGTTTTCCCCTAGTTTAAAAACAGTAAAGTCTATTGCAGCAAAAGTAGACTTTTCCAGGACCACTTCAAATACTATCTTTGTCTGTCAAGTGCTTCCACTCTACAGATAATATCCTTAAATTAAACTTTCTCAACAGGATCTCTCAACTCTAAAGACCTCTTTACGAGTAATCAGGTAGGAGACCTAAGTACTAAATATTCCTCACCACTGTCTTGATACAGCATTTGATTTAACTGCCCAAATTAACAATGAACACTACAGCTAATTCTTACTAAGAATGGCAAACACAATGAGCATGACCATAACATACACCAGTTACTCTGGATGTAGACTCTTGTTTCTTTTGTGTTGCTCATATAAAAGCCAACTCCCTATTCTTGCAAAGCTCAAACTTCTAATCCACGTGACAAACTGTTAGGAGTTTGTTAGTGTTTACCCCTTACTGACTTTATCAGTTCTAAGCATGCTTCCCCCAGTATCATTTAGGGCCAGCAAAACGAAGCTGCATTTTCAGCTGGTATTACTGAGATCACTTCAGATAAGGTTAGATCAGGAAAGATCTGTAAGATTATCTCAGGTAAGCTATTTTTGGACTACTGTGCCAAGCCATACATACATTTCACCTACTCATCAGACAAACAGTTCTATGATAATTGGGCTCTGGCTGAAAAAAAATCAAGAAACAATTCCAAGTCCACACTTTTTTTCCCACTCATTACCTGTCACTCCCAAAATAAGAAATAGATCTTACAATGATATAACACAAGGCAATCAAATGTTGATGTTATCTTTTAGTAAACTGCCTATTCAGAAACATTACATTTTGGTGAAATTATGTCAGATAATTAATGCTTCTTTGCCCCAAGACTTCTCTAGAAATTAAGAAACAGCACTAACACAATTAACAATAAGGAAGATGCTCATCAGATTTCTCTCACTGTCTGCTTCCACAGCAGAGAAGCTGAAGCCAATAAGCCTTTCAGTAGAAAATTATTGCAATATAGCTCAGTTCAGCACTATGCTAAAAGAGAAAGAAAAAAATATGTGTTAATCCAGGTTCTTTCCCAGAATAGCTCACCTTCTAAACTCTCTACCTTTTCGGCCTCATTTCCATCTTCAAAGCCTTGTAAAGGTCCTAAATCTTTGTCTGTTTTTTCCTTCTCTGAAGCCGCTGAGTCCCGGCCAATACCATCAAACTCCTTTTCGTGATCTCTGTCCAATTTTGTTTCACTGTGCTTTGTTGATTCCTTTTGAGAGGAGATGTCAAGAGCTCTCTCTCTCTCTCTTTCAGCAGCATCAGGCAGCTGTCGCTCTCTCTCTCTCTCCAGCTCCCGCCTTTTCTCCCTATCCCTCTCTCGCTCCCTGAGCCTCTCTCGCTCCCGGCTCCTTGGCCAGTCCTTGTCCACATCTCGCTCCCAGTCTCGCTGTCTCCCCTCTCTCCGGTCTCGCTCTCGTTCCCGATCATGTTCATGTCGATCTCGCTCCTGAAGCCTTTCCCTGCTATCAAAGGACCCGGATCTGGAATGAACCTGACGATCTGACTCAGGGGAACTTCTTCTTGAACTGTGGCTTCTTGAATCTTGACGATCTGGATAAAAGGTTATATATATATAAGCGTGACTATGACACATAAATGTAAATACCATTTTACTAGAGCAAAGTATTTTAAAGATTCAGGTATGAAAATATACTTCTCAAAAGCATCATCTTCAAATTAATATTGCTTTCAGACTGCCTTAGAAGATTTAACCTTACTTAAAAACAGGAGGTAACTTTTCCCCCTTCCAAAAAAGAACTTCAGTGGCTACTTTCTACTATGAGAGAAACCAACTGAAGGTATACAATCATATAACATATAACGTCTTCTATAAGCTAGGAATGCCTTAGTTAACAAATGATGAATTCAAGCATGTAAACCTGAGGAGAACAGAGAGCCAAAATGCTTCTGGAAGAAGGTATTTTTGTATTGATGCAGTTTCAGTTTTAAAGTATGTCACCTATTTTTTTTTTCACAGCAACTACACACATTTAAAAATATGACTAATTTGATTTGCAATGAAGATGATTTCCATGTGCATTAAAAGTATGCCTAACAGGAACCATAAAAAAATTTACCTCATTCTTCATGATTTTCAGGAATTTCCATATCAAAATTAACAATAATAATGAATTTAAGAACATTATTTAGATTATAAAACAACCTCAGTATTCTGTTAGCACAAGCATTTTCTCTATGAGGTTTTCCTGTTCTACAAATCACTTTATTCCCCGGACAGCATGAACCAAATCCAACTGAATGTTTTGGTGTAAACAAAATGGTAATCCTGCCCACTGATAATCAGCTTTTCAAATATGTTAACCCTTGCAGGAATCTTAATTCATTCTAGTTTTACAGTGAAAGGCAGACAGCACCTCCCTCTCCTGTCACACTAATTAGAGCCATGAAGAACAATTTGGGACTTGTACACAGAATGATAGGTCAGTCTCACTAAAATGTATCTTATTACCTGAAGATGTGCTGCGACTGGGTTCTCCTCGTTTCAGCTGATCAATTCGGGACTTCCTTTCAGTGATTTCTAAGCTTTTCTTCTCCCTGTCTCTGTCCCTATCCCTGTCCCTGTCCCTAGAGCTACTGTGCAGGATCCTCTTCCGTCCAGTCTGATCGTCTCCACTGCGATGCGCTGACTCATTGGACGGGGATCTAAGCCTGCTGGAGGCATGGCTCCGATTGCTACCGAGGCTGCTGCTGCGCTTCTGGTCCACAGGCTTACGGTGTGGTCCATCCTCTATAGTAACATGAGGGGCTTCCACCTTTTCTGCCCTTGTCCTGTGGCTTTTTCTATGGGAATCCTCAGCGGTTCTTTCTGGAACAACAATGTCACCACGCTCAGGAACATCTTCATCTGACCAATCACTAAATGTTGTATCTTCTCTTTTTGTGGGGACTTCTGCCACTGCTTTCTCAGTTGGTGCTTCAACCAATTCTTCTTTATTTACAGGAGGGGTTCTTGGGCCTTTTTTCTTTTTATGATGTGGAACAATTTCTTCGTCAGAAACTTCAGAATCACCCTTGGATCTCTTCCGCTTTTTCTCCACATTTTTCCTTTTTTGACCTTTTTTAGGGGAAAAGACCTGGCTTTCCTCAGCTGCTGGTTCATTAGCATACCTTTCCACCCCACTGTCATCATCTTTCTTCTTCTTCGTGGCCTTTTTCTGTATCTTAGCCTTCTTCTTGCTGTCATCATGCATTCTATCAGAAGCATCTTTTTCTTCAGAAGGACGGTGTCCAAGATTTTCCTGAACCCTGGACCGGGAACCTTCTGAAGCATCTGGTTGCTCTCTTTGCTTATCTGTTGAAGAAACTCTCTCTTTAAATTCTGGTTCTTCATAGCGCCGAGAACTTTCCTTTCTGTCCGATTTTCGCTCTTCTTCTTTCCAACGGCTCTGCCGCTCCTCTGTGACATGAGAGGGGCTCAGTGACCGGGATTCCTGCGGCCGCACAACCTGGCTCAGGAGTCTGTGCTTTTCATCTGCAAAATGTGAAAAAGAATGTGCCTTTATCTTAAACAGGAGCTGTGGAAGTCAGTATCACCTGGCAGACATAATACGTAGTGACAAAATGAAGATAAATGACAAATAACGATGATGAAAAATGGCAGTGCTCATAAAAATATGGGGAACACTTACAAAACTTTCCCCATGTTTTTTCTATTTAAAATTGCAAGTTACTTTCCACAGACAGAAGATAACCTGAGTCCAGCTGCAGAGAGAGCCCACTCCCACTTACTTTTATCGTCTCCACTGTTGTAAGCATCACTATCAGGAGAATGATCACGGCGACGTTTGGGTGACTGACGCGGACTTGGACTGCTTTCGTTTCTGTGACGCTTCCTGAAAAAGGAACATGCACCATCAGATTCTTCAGGATCATTTATCATCAATACAATCCCTGAAGTCTAAGCACCTCATACAGAAGGCATTTAAAGATGTCATGAAGTTCTGTAGTTTTCTAAGTTGCCATTCCAAGTAACAGCTATGCATTTAAAGGAAGCACAACCCATATACTGGTTCACACCTCCACTGGTAGTCTTCTGGTGTTGGAAATTTGGTAGTGCAAAGGGTAATGCATGTTCCAAAGAAATTTAATTAACAAAGTCAAAAACCCTGACCTAGATAGCTGCTATTTGAATTTCAGACTTCATAATGTACCAGTTTTCTATTACGTTTCCATTAATGACTGTAAGGCAAGACAACTCAAGCATGCATAAAAAGGGAAATTACATCATCTGACTCAACTTTTAACTGATATGTAGTTCCACAATTCAGCACTAGCAAAACCAATTTGAGGGCTACCAACCTATGCCATACAGACGCAGGGGAGACAGCTCCAGACCAAGACTATGCATAAACAGGATGTATTCTTCCTTAAGATACTCCCTTGTCTACTAACTTACCAAATTCAACAGTAAAAGACTGCCTTTTTTTTTTCTTTGACTGAAGTGACATTTAGATTGACTCACTTGGACTTTCTTTCCTCGTGGACATCTCTTGAGCCTCTTTCTTCTCGAATGTCTTCTCTCTTATCCCTGCGGTCTTCCCTTCCTTTTTCTTTGTCATCCCAGTCTCTCTGGCGGTCTCTTTCTTTGTCTCTGTCTCGACCTCTCTCCCTTTCGCGCTCCCGCTCCCGATCTCGCTCTCGTTCTCGCTCCCTTTCTCGTTCCTCCCGCTCCCGCTCTCGCTCCTTCTCCCTCTCCCTCTCTCGTTCCCTTTCCCTGTCATGGTCTCTGTCTCGGTCCCGCTCACGGTCTCTGTCTTTGTCTCGCTCTCTGTCCCTCTCCCGTTCCCGAGCACGATCTCGTTCCAACTCTCTTTCTTTCTCCCTCTCTCTTTCCCGGTCTCTTTCTCTTTCTCTCTCTCGGTCCCTCTCCCTTTCCCGCTCTCTCTCCCGCGCCCTTTCATCTCTCCTGTCATCAGACCGATCCACCCTTCGCTCCTCTCTCCTCTCATCCCGCTCGAGATCGTCACTCCGTCCTTGGTGTCGTACCGGTGAGCTTGCTCTCTGATCTGCAAACAGAAGCAGGTTTGATTACCAAGTGCCAAACAGATATACATTGCTTCCACCACACTAATAAAACAAAGAACCTTTGTCTTGACACTCTAGATCTTTGTTTGCATTAAATGAATGCATTAAATGTTTGCATTAAATGAATGTAACTCCCTGGAGGAAGAAAGACAAAAAGCAGAAATAATTTTGAAAGAATTTTTCAACATTTAGGAAGTGGGCTTTGCTTACTTAACCAAAAGTAGCCTAACTTTTTAATTTCTGAATGGCTTCAAAAGACAAATGTATGCTTCACAATGTAGCTATTTCAACTGCATAACCCAATGATTCCAAATCTGGTATAAAATCTTAAAAAGGTGGGAATGGCATGTAAGGGAAACAGTTAAACTTCCGTACAAAGATTTTACTTCCCAAATCTATTAGGAGTCAAGTGCTTTACAAGGACTCAAGCTATTTACAACACAGAGTAAAAGTTTCTGCAAAATTAGAAAGACTGGCCTGTCTCATCATAGAAGAGATCCCTGCACAGAAACACACAACCAAATCTACAAGACAGAGAGAGGCATGGATGAGATAGGGGAAGCAGAGCTGCCAGATGTTTTCATTTGTATTCACTGCAGAGTCTTACAGTTTAGAATCTGAGTTTGTTGTTCAGACGGTGGATTAGAGTCCGAGGGAAAACTAAACATGTAGAATATGACTGATCCAGAAGGACAATAAAATCTGATTTATCCAATTATATTTACTTTCCACAGACTTATCTACATATTCTTCATTGTATTTTGGATATTTTTTGAGTATTTCTATAAGTTCTCATTACTTCATAGCAATTTCAGTGCTCATGTTAATAGTATTTGAGCCACAACAAATCAATAAAACTATTTTCCTACAACATATATATTAAAAAAACTATGTGAAAGAGGAAAAAATGGCATGAACAGAGGTTGGTATTTCTCGCTCCATTACTTTGAGGCTGAGTGCACGTTGCTGTGTGAATTGAGGTAATGTCCACTAGGTGTGAGCAGGCAGGGTTGGGACAGAACTAAATCAATAAAACGTGAATTTCCATCAGTTTAATCAATTTTCATCTCTGAGTGAATTAACAATGATTTAGTGTTCCTCCGTTACCATGTAAAATTAAAAGCAAAGCTGAGTGACATTTCTGCCTTTTTATAAAGGTAAACCATCAATCCACACAATCGGTTCCGTGAACAGGTTTCATGTTCTTTTAATGGGGCCTACAACACTGTAATATGATTTAGTGTGCATACCAAGTATTAGATTTTATAAAGAAGTTCTGTAACTCCTATTTGTTACATCAGTTTTGGTGACAAAACACCCCCATGCAAGTCTTATGTGAATCAAATACTCAAGTGTATTAGACAACTAAATGCAGACAGCATTTCTTAAGTGATTTCATTTTTTGAAGTACTGTTCCAGTGGTTGTTTGGAAAACTTCCATATCTGCCTTCGCTGAATAGAGACAGCTCAAATTTGCAAGCTTGCATTTTAAAATCACATTCCTTGCATATCACAGAACCCAAATCTATCTCAATTCTTTTCAGAATGACATATATTAAAACTGTAGTCTAATTAGGGAAACTGTCTTGAATTATAACACTGAGGATTTACTAGTACAAAAAGTGATCTAAATTTTTAAGGAAGAAGACAATAAATTTTGAATGCATGCTCTATGTTTTTCCCTCAAAGGGAAACACAACCCATTCAAAGCAACTTCCCTACTAGAAATTTATTTTGTTGTGATTACATGCCTTTACTTCCAATGTTTCTTCTGTTGTTTTGGGGTTTTGATTTTTTGGGGAGGTGGATGGTTTTTTTCTTAATAAATTAAGAACTTGCTAGGATATGAAGGGCACAAAATTATATCATATATATATGTAGGATTTATTTGTGCTGAGGAGGTGACAGAGATGAAAGCTAGACTGCAAAAGTCAACCCCTAGGACACATTCAGTCTCCAGGATTGTTCAGCTGACATGAAAAAGGAAGCCTGGAGTTTAGGTCCGTTGAAATCCTGCCTTGAAGATGAGAGAGAATCTGAAGCAAAGCCTTTCACAAGAACAAGCAACAACAGATCTCTTTCAATAGGCTAAAAAGTATCTTTCAAAGTGGCATTCAAAATATCTCTTTGAAAAACTGAAATAACACAGCAGCTAGAATGTATCTGTCATCTGTAAACCAAAACTCAAGACAGAAAATAACCAACTGTGATTTTATGTCTAGTCTTCACAGCTCCTCTTTTAATTTTCACACTATTTTGATTTCCCTGACTCCTCCTGTTCTCTTAATTGGTGAGCAAAACAAATATATTCCAGAGTGTAAGCTGGTAGTAAGTTCCTTCAAGCCAACAGAGTACACTTTCTGGTACAGAAGTCTGACATCTCGCATACTATGTCAAAGACTACGGTTAAGTCTTGCATGCTCTTTTCATCATCACTGGTATCTGCAGCATTGCTTACTAGCTAATTATTATTGACAACAACAAGGCACTCATCACTATTAAACTCCCCAGACAATAAATTTTTGAATTAAGCATAAATTTAAATTGTCACTTACTTTAGTAGCAAGTAGTCCAGAACTGTCAGTCTAGTTCAGGCCTTCCCCAAAACACACTCAAGCAATTTACAGTAGAAAAGCATAATGTTCTATACCGACAAACAGAGCCAGTAAAAAAATGCAATCATGACTCTAAGCTTAACATGCTTATGTAACATGAAGTGGAGGAGAAGGAGGCAAAACCATTTTATAGTGAAGTTGCACAATGAAATCCCTTGAAGCTTAGTTTGTTTAAATACTAGTTAGATGAATAAACACAGCAGATACCAGTGTCAAGCCAAGGGGCTGGAGAAATGGACAGCATTTGTGCATACAATGACAATGAATGATCTTACAACAGAAGTCATCTTCTATCAAAGATAGGAGGAGCGTCAGTGTATAGTGTCAGATGGGCTATTTATGAATCGGTGGGGGCAGAACAAGGTAGAAAAAGGAGGGAAACACACATTCATACATGAACATTTGACTACAGATGTATGAGTTAAAATAGACATTAAAATACCTCTTTCTCTGTTGTCACGCCTATCCCGTTCACCATGTCTCCTTTCAAAGGAGGAATCCCTTGCTTGATCCCGACTGTCATAGCGATCCCGATCAGCGTAGCTACTCCTTGATTCCCAGCTGTCGTGGTAGTTCCCACTACTGCTGTGACCATCAACCTGGGATCCTCTAGTCCCTCGACTTCCTAATGGAGATGTAGCAATAAAACATGAGCTTCCACACATAAGGGAATCCACTGATATTTTGTAACAACTTATGTATTAACATCTAATAAATCTGAATTAGCTGTTCATGGCCTTTAGATTGTAACATCAAACTCTACCTAACCAACAACTCAAATTTCATATGTTTTAACTGTAAAGTTATTTGCAAACCGCAAAATCAAGACGTTCTAAATCCTCATCCCCTGGTCATAGTACAAGGTCTCCTGACTAGAAATATCAGTCCAAAAGCCAGTTCACAATCGTTCTGAGTAGGCTATAAGCTAAGAGTGCAGCAAGAACAGGCGGAGAAAGCAGAGGTCATTCTCTCTGTAAAAACTGTATGTAATTTCCCTAATGAAAATGTCACAACAAGCCTGAAAGAGCCAAATAAATTACATATTATTAAAAGTTGTTATTTATTATCATAATAATTATAATTATTAATGCATCAGACTTCCGAAACCATTTTCAAGATTAAAGTCACGCTTTTTGGAAATTGGATGAGGCAGGGTGGTGAGGCAGGAAGAGGTGGGTGTGTGTGAAAAATGGTTTTCAGGCACCTAAAACATGCAGCTGTTTTTGAAAGAGCATAAGAAACTTGTTGCCCAGTGCTTTGAGATGCACTACCCCCTATGAATTTTCCTCTACACATCAGACTCTTACTGTTTGTAGGCAGTGGGAAAACCTAGGATTGCAGAAACATTAAATAGAGTGATGTAAGGGTAAGGCTTTGTTTTAAAATGGGATGGCAGAATACCAATGCTATGCCACTTTAATGAATGAAGAACACCAAAGGGCTATAAATTTCAACAACAGTTTTAATTCAATGACAAAAGAATTGAACACAGCTTTAAAAGCATGAACTATTTGGCAGTACCTGCATATCAAATATCTAACCAGGCAGTATGAATGCAAATAATCAGTCTTTAATGATAGGAACACATGAATTTTTTAAATTATACGATACCTTTGTCAGATAATTCTGGACCTCTGCCTCGACTTCTGCCAGTTCTATCACTTCTGCTCTCATTTCTGGAGTCACTTCTGGAGTCATTCCTTGTTTCAGCCCGAGAGCTCTCCTCTCTGCCATGGGATCTTCCGTAGCTGCGCAAGTCGTCTTGGTACTGGTCATCCTTTTTATGGGCATCACGACTCTCCCTGTCTCTGTAGTCGTGGGAGTCTCGTGTGGAGCGCGAGTCTCTCTGGTCACGACTGTCTTTGGTATCCCTGCTATAATCCCGGGTGTCTCTGGAATCTCGAGTATCTCTGGATTCCCGGGGCTCCCGCCGATCTCTGGTGTCTCTCGTGTCCCTCCGATCTCTCCCATCACGAGACTCTCTGTCATCCCTGTGGTCCCTGGACGTACTCTGCTCTTGGTCATAATCACGATCATCTCTTGTTTCTCTTTCTTTTTCTCTCTTGCTTCTTGTTTCTGTAAAACGTTGGAAATAATACTATATACCTGGCTTAATCAGAGCAAGTAAACATTTAGCAGACAAATAACACTACAATAACATACTCAAACATACTTAGTGAATCAAAATTAATACGTAAGTAGGACAAGACCATGCCAGGTTATCTATCTGTACATCTAGTAAGTTTTAAAGATCTTATTCTGAACATGAATCTCTACAGTTATTTACCCTTTCAAAACACAGTAAATATAATAAAAATAAATGATAAACACACTCAAGAGTAAGCACACTTCAATAATTTTAAGATAGGGTCTTTACTCCTCCAATCATAGATTCCTCTTATTTTCTCCACACACGCACACACACAGACACTTCCAAAACATTTGTGGTATATTTAGACCACCTGTAAGGCCTCAATGCCCTGCTAAAATCTGTCGGTTTGAGTCTGGGGGTCTGATTTGTTTGGGGGTTTTTCTATTACATATTTATAATACTACTGCTACAGGAAGCTAAGTTTACAGCCAGTCTAAAATACAGCTGACGTACGTACTCTTTGTAATCTGTCTCTTGAGGCAAACAGCATGTTTGCTCATCACATATTGCCCAAACAGAGGGAATGACTGTTTCTTTGCACACACCTCACTTAATGTCAATTACAAAGACAACAGACAGCAATCACTGGGGACTGGATTTGGGCACCTCATAGAAAAGAGTAATAGTTACTTAGGTGTTGTACACCGCCATGAAAATCACTTTCCTACTGACACCACCATTGCATTACAAAAGGAACACCTACACAGATACCTACAAGCACCCTTTACAATCAGCTGAGCCTACATAAGCAGTTCTGCCAGGGATACTCTAATAGACAGTACCAGCAAACAGCGCCACCAGCACAGGCAGAGTAAACACAGACAGTATCTTCTTCACTCCCTTGCCACTGAGGCAATGCCACAATTTGAAAATCAGGTTTCAAAATGCAATTTGCAAACAAAGGAAAACGATTCTGAAGTGCTATTTTCACTCATACCGTCCCGCCTTTCGTGGCGCCTGTCATGAGACTGCGAAGTCCGATCACGATCGTGTCTTCCCTTGTCTCTTCCAGGAGATCGGTGTCTCGAAGGACTTCGCTTCCTCTGAGGGGGAGAGGAAGAGTGTGGGGGATAGGGGGAAGATGACCGCCTCGCAGGCGGGGAAGCTGTCCTTTGATAGGATGGAGAAGGAGTTCTTTTGCGGTGTGGGGAAGGAGAATGTCTTTGAACGGAGGAGCCTGACTGTGAGGACGAAGAGTGATGTCTGGAGGATATGGGAGAATGATGCTGACCTGATGGAGAAGCAGACCTGCAAGGAAGAGTTAAAACAGGTACAGATGTAGTAATTTGACTTGAAAGGTTCTTAACATACCATACAAAAAAGCAATTAAAATAATTTTTGTATTCTCTACCCTCTGACTGCTGAAAATATGTGCTGTTTCTATAAAACATCAAACTTGACTTCCCTCCAGGGTGCCTAGTATGTTTTCAAAACACGCTTATCTTTAAATGATTGTTATTTATTTAATGCCTAGGAAAAATTAGTCCAATCAAAATGCATTACATAGCTACCAGAATGTAGGGGAAGGGAAGGAGGAATCAGAAGAAAAAAATCATTATCTTCTTTCCCATCCTCAAATGAGAGGGACAGAATCAATATAGAATCGCTTTTGGAGTTCACAATAAAATTACACAGCTAATTTTTACAAGGTGTAACTAAGATTTTTTTATTTACAACAGTACTGAATTCTTTTACAAAGCAATAGTGTCTCCTTCTTATTCACTTTAAACACCTTTTATTTTAAGGGTTGATCTTTGAACAATTCTTAGATCCAGAAAAAACATACACATACCTACTTAAAATGTTAGCAAATGTGAATGCTTACACAAATACGGAAAACTCACATTTGATAAAATAAGAAAATGTATACAAAATATTTCTGATCTTTGAAATTCTGTCACCAACGAAAGATAATTTACACAACCGTAAAAAATTTCCTTATAATATGACTAACATGGACAAAACCACGCTTCAAGTCTTTAGGCACAGTAGTGGGGTATTTTTCCCTTATCAGCATCAAAGTAATTTGCAAGTATCTTTTCTCATGAAATATATACTGCCCTTAACTCCAAAGTGCCTTCTACTTCACAAAACTCCAGAGATGACAAGAAGAAGAGTGGGAGATAAAAAGCTGGACAACATATCTTCAAATACCTCACTGTTCCTGAGGAAACAAGCAGCCCACATAATTCTAAGATGACAATCCGTACACAAATGAAACAGATGACCTGGAATTAGTCGTAAAATTTCCAAAGCAGTCTACCTAAAATTCTGTCAGGGTTAGATATGACTGACGGAATCTAAAAGACTTTCATGACTTACTGTCTTTAAACTAAGACTACATTTATTTTTCCCCGTGAAACCATTATTTTGAAACACCAAAGGTTACCAAAATTGGCTTGCACAGAAAGCTTTCAATGGTATGGAGACAAAGTATTTCAAATATCCTTCCCTGCTTTCTAGCAGAAGGCCCATTTATCTTCCCTGCTTAACACTCCCTTGCACAATACTTGATATAAGTACGCAATGATGAGCAAAATACTCCATGCCATGTTTAACCCCAGCCAGTAACTAAGTACCACACAGCTGCTCGCTCACTCCCCTGCCCATCCCCAGCAGGATGGGGAGGAGAATGAGAAAAAGGTAAAGCCTGTGGGTTGAGATAAGAACAGTTTAAAAACTGAAATAAAGTAAAATATTATCATGATGGTAACAATAATAGCAATAAAAAGGGAGATAGAGAGAAGAATAAAACCAAGAGAAAGAGTGATGGACAACATACTTGCTCACCTCAACTGATGCCCATCCCTGAGCAGCAGTTGGCAGCTCCTGGCCAATTCCCCTAGTTTAGACACTGAACATGATGTTCTATGGTATGGAATATCGTTTTGGCCAGTTCAGCCAGCTGTTCTGGTCATGTTCCTTCCCAGCATTTTGTGCACCTGCTCACTGGCAGGGTGTGAGAAACTGTGGTAAACATTACTTAGCAACAACTAAAACAGCTGTGTGCTATCAATATTACTCTCATGCTAAATCCAAAACACAGCACTGCAGTCGCTACTAGGGAGAAAATTAACTCTGTCCCAGCTGTAAACCAGACACTGGAGTGAGTTAAAAAACAGGGAAAAGAGATATTTTACAGACTCCATACTACTGCTCCAGGAGGAACTCTCTTCCCTATGAAAAATCCAATAAAGCAAAAACGTCCATCAGTGGCATCCCCCATAAAAAAATCTAATGTTGTTCCAGCTGAATTGAGTTAACACAGAAATCAAACAGTTTGCTTAGAACTCTTTGGATTGCTGAATGGTTGCGTTTTATTTCACTTGTTTTATCAGCATGCAGAAATATGTGTGACATCTGGAGCTTCCCCCACCCTTCAACACAGGTGCAGAAAATAAGAATTCCTTGCTTTCCATTATACAAACATGGGACTACAGCAGTATTTAGCACTGCTATTCTAAACCTGAGCTATCACTCATTCAGGCCAAAATAAGGAGCCTACTCCATTTTTAATGATTGGTAAGACATGTTTTTCAAAGCACCAAGAACTAACAGATATGATATTGTCCCTAAAACTTCCTGCAAGAAGCTTTGTATGGCATTGTTTAGCCAGCTGTGCCCACTTCACAAGAAAAATGTGCAGAACCAGGACCTGTGTATCACTTTAGACACTCTAGGATGGAGAAACTCTGCCCGTTTCCCATCCCAAAGGCAAAAGCTTTTTCCATGTTCCACTTTTTCAAAAGGGGAAGGTTAGGAAGGAAGAAAGCTCCTGAAAGCTCACAGACTGACTATATCTCATAGAAGACTTCTGAAGTTCTACCTGAAGGCAAAACACTTGAGAGGAACTGATACATAGCAACTTTCACCATGGCTTGTGTGACAGGTACCTTCAATGCAGTAACTTGTCAAGAAAAAAAAAAGAGCTCAAGTGTTTGAGGCACAAACATATTCACAACAAACACCTAAACAAGTAGCCAAACCAAGAGAGGAAGATTCCAAACCAGAACTATTAAAGGAAATAAAATCCACATAATTGACCTCTCACCTGCGAGAGGGTGAGAAGTTATGTTTGTGGGTGGTTGACTTGGCTGGAGCTCGGGAGGTTTGCCTTCGCCTTGCAGCAGGTGGTGAGTACTCTCTGGAAGGGGAAGAATTACTGCCAGAGTGATCTGCAGGACTAGGAGAACGTTTCTGTCTACGGGAGCTTTCAGATGGATCCCTGGGAAACATAAACACAGCTTGTTTAACAGGGCTAAGATGGCATTAGCACATTTCTAAGAAACTACAAACACTTCCAAGACAGAACCTGTGACTACCATATCAAGGTATATTATACAATCATTTGTTCCACCTATGATTTCACATATGAAATTACCTTAAGCTAGCAAAACTCAAGAACGTAAGATATGCACTAAATTTCTTGCTACACTGGACTGTAAAAACTAGAACGTGGTAAAACAAAAAAAAACCTTCTTGTAATTTTACGTAACATTTCATGTGGTGGCAAAACAGAATTTTTAACAATGGAGAAATATTTTGCTACCTTATTAAAAAACTTCTGCAATATCAGAATTTTATCTAAGCTTCGAGCTCAGACACATTTTTAAAAGCTAATCCCAGAAGAAAGTGGATGAAAGTAGTATCTCAAAACATTCAACTATTTCACTGACTATATCTCATAGAGATTTGACATTACAACTTCATTTTTATGATGTAGGGGGAAAAAAAAAAAAAAGACAAAAATCCAGCAGTGAAATAAAAGGCTGTAGTCACCACAGCAATATCTGGTTACAGTACAATGGTAAGACAATTACTGCCTTGATCGTTTCAGCACTACCTAGAATGTTATTTTCTACTGCTTGTGACTTCCTTCCAGTAATGGAGTGTGCAATCACGAGGGATATAAAATACTTTCAAGTAAGCAGGGTGAAATTTATTCAATCAATAAAAAAATACATGATTCACTGCTCTTCCAATCCTTAGTCTGCTATGCCAGTTACAAGGTAAGACTTAAGAACATGTACTCTACTTTCATCAAGAAATTGTAAGACATAAAAATGCAGATCATGCGTCTTTCACCATAAGTGGACATGTATGCTCCAGTAAATAACGGAATAGTCATAGTAGTCCACCATTTAAAAAAAATATATAGATACGTATATATGCAAAAGTGAAGCAATTCTAAAATGTCAGTAGTCTTTGACTACTTCAAAAATACTTTAACTTACTGAAGATTAGGGAGAGTTTAAATGCACACTGCACAACTTCTAAAGATATTAGTCATCTAAGATTTCAGAAAAGCATACAATCAGACCAGTGAATGACTTCAGTAAACTTAAATAAAGATTTTGGCAAACAACCTGTTCCACTGGTGAAGATCCAAATGCTTAAGAAGTAATGAATCTTTCAAAGGGGCATTTTACAAACTTACTAAGTTATGTAATTAAAACCTACCAATCTGTTAGTTATAGTCTATCAACCCATCTATATAACACACTGAAAATACTTCACTGTGTACTGAAAAGGTTGTCAGCAAAGTAGGTAATACCACCCTTATTATTCAGTGTTCCATAAAAGATAGCTTTAGAAGCAAGGTTACATCACAGTTAAAAGTTAATAATGTGACATAACTTACCTCTGCTTTTCTTTTTTCTCCTTGTGCCTTTCAAAGTCACGCCCTCTCTCTTTCACCTCCCTTGCCTTTTCTTCTGAACGTTCTTTTGCTTTATGTTTTTCTTTGTGTTTTTTCCCCAGGGAAGTTTCCTCTTGTACTGGAGGAGGAGGGCTAGGGGTACGAGGACCTTTCTTTTTACTCTGGTTACTTTTAGAACTCCTAAAGAGAAATTAACAGGGCAAGGGGGGTATAAAAATTAATATCTGACAACTATTTCAAGTAATAATTTCTCAGATGTTGACAGGACAGTTATCACATAAAAGGCCTAGAAGCTTTTAGGACAGAATTTATCAACTCCCTTAGCAAGCACTATTCAATAGCAGAACTTGACAGAAAGGTGAATATAGATGGTAAAAATTTATGTTGAGCTCTTCAATTTATAGCCTTTTTCTCTGAAGAAAGTGAACAAAAATAGGAATTGCTCTTGTTCAGACAGAACCAGTTTTCAAAGATAAAATGCCCTTAAATGAACTGCGTACATCAGAAGGCAAAAACCATACATTACCTTGTCTGCTCAGACTCCCATATCTGCAATGTAATACCTCAACCATACACATAAATTTACTTGAACTACTTATGTTTTCAATTTAATGTTAACTACCTGACAGGATGAAGCATCTAAACATTCTTGAATATGCAACTCACAATATGAAACAGTAAGTATTTTCCACATAATTTACCACTAAGATAAATCCCTTCAACTAGATATCACTGCATATATCAGTAGCATACCAGCACAAGCTATACAATTCCTGTAGCAGAAATGTTGCTCTGCCCCTATTTTAAAAGGGATTTTAACAAATTGATTAAATAGGGGATTTTAACAAACACAGATGTGTCTAGTTACACTGCTGCAGTAATTCCTTTCCTATCAAAAAGCTGCAAACAGTTCAAAACGCCTTGTGGCCAGCAAGAACTTCAGAAGCAGGTTTTGGAGACTGACTTTGGTGGCAGAGCACCCAGTTAAAATGCTGTGATTTTTACATCTTTTATCTTTAATTCTTCCCTGCCCCTTGCAACATCCCTCACTTCTTATCCTCAGAATTCTGAGAAATTCCCTGCCTTGAAAGTCACACATTACACCTTGAACAGTAATATGCAATAACAACAGAATGTGCAGCTGGTCAAATTTTAAACAGTTTAGAGAGGCTGCTTCACAGGCCGCAGCATTTCAAACAGAAGTGTTTTCCACTTTTCAATTGTTTATATTTTCTCATCACCTCACAAAGATTCTGGAGATTCAAAGAGAAAAGATCTGCTAGTAAACCATGAAAATAATCAACTGACAATTACATCCATATAAAAAAATCTCTGTATAAGATGATTCACAATGCACAATTTAGAGATCTTCTCCTAAATTTATATAAGCAAGGGCACTGAAAGGAAGGAAAAAGGAAAATATTATTTATGAAAACTCCAGTAATAAATATAAGAGTGATTCTCTGTTCTCACTCTCCTGCAAGATGCATCTACATACTGACCTCTGCTGCTCCAAAAGTGGTGAAGAGACAGTAGATGCTTTCTTGTCTTTCTTACTCGCTGAAGATGATGATTTGGGACTGGATCTTCGTTTCGGAGATTTGCTAGACTTCCGTGGTGATGGTGATGGTGTTAATTTAGATCTAACCACCTCTGGAGAAATCTTGAGGGAAAGAATATAATTAACCAGTAAGATATTGCTGCTCAAAAGCATAACTGTATGCAAATATGTGCGTCAAATATGTAAATTCAGCAAGTGAGAGAGTATGAGAACCATGTACATCTCTACTTCAACCTCATCACACTGTTTGCAAAGATCACCATAAAGGAAGAACACATAAAAAAAGACAAATAAAGTGTAGAGGAAGAGAAGGTGATGCACTCTGCAATACGTTACAAAAACTGTAACTTAAAGTTAAAATCAGTATGCTCAGAACTAACACTCACATTTTTATGAAAAAGAAAGACATCCTTACAGGATTTTTCTTTTCATTTTCCCCAAAATTTTAGAGTTTCTAATACCTACAGCTTTGTTTCTGTCTCTCTACTCTGTTACTACAAGGCAAGCTGGAAAATGAGATTGGGAAATGCCTTGTGGTTTTTTTTACGTATCTTCTCTGTTACAGATCTTACTAGTTTTGTATTACTAAAATGCATAAAATCCTATTAATTTAAAGGATAAAACTTGTTTACTGTGCTGGATGATTGATCAGATACTCACTTCAAGCACTCAAGTAATATACTATTATATAGGTGCCAATTATTTACAATTATGTAACACAATGCATTTGTAGCCCTAAAAACTTTAAGCCTTCTGGAAACTATTAGAAAGCTACGAAATGGCTGATGACTTCTCTTTTTTATTTCGCATTTACATAATACAAACCTCTTTTTTAATTACTATTTCCTCTCGTTTCTCCATGTTTTCCTGTTCCAATTTCATGAGTTCTCTCTGAATCTTTTGGCGCTTCATTTCCAAAGACAGCTCATGATCATAATCATAATTAACATCTCCATTATCAGAGTCTTTATTTGGAAAAAAAAAAAAAAAAGTAAATAGATTAATAGACAATTTCTTATGAAAAATATAACAATAACATTTAGCATACTAGATGCCAACCATAAACATTTCCATGACTTTTGAGCACTGCATGAATGGACCAAGGACTGAATGCCAAGTTTCTTCTCCAATTATATGTGCACACCTGAAGTAATTCCATTCCAAATGAAGTGAACCTGAAGCTCAACTCTAAAACTTCGTTAAAAAGCACATGTTAACTTCTTTCATGGACATTCATCTGAGGTACCAAGGGAAACACAGTAAACCTCTTGTTTACATTTAAATAACAAACAAACAAAAAAATTGTGTGTCTTCACCAGGAGCAAAAGTTTGTAGAGCACTGCTTAACTGGGGAACTCACATGAAACAGATTCATATAGTGATGCACAATACTAGAGGAATTTATTTAATACAGTGTCTTACAAATTAATTGATACACTTAATTACATGTAAACATTTATTTTAAAATAAGAGCTCTGTATTAACCCTTTCATTGGATAAACATACACTTCAAGAGTTTACATCTGATTTTACAATATTATCCCTGTTTGGTTTTCATATTAGAAAAAGTGCTATTTCTCTCACTTTTTCATTAAGTCACGGACAGTTAATATCTTAAGCTTCCAACCTGGCAACTGAATCTTACTGAAAATTGAATTTACTCACTCTGTTGATATTAATTTTGTTTATGGCTATTTAAGTCTAATACTCAAACAGCATTTTGGGAAAATATCTGTCAGAGAAAAGATGACTTCATTAAAAAATCATTAGCTTTCACTCCCCTCCTACATACAGGAACTATATAAAAGGTTTTGTAATAACTAAACTCAGTCTACAAATTGCCTTCATGTGTCATGGATGCCTGGGAACAGTTCAGAGAAAAGTGCAGTTCCTAACAGCATAGATTCTTTCCATTCCATCTACTTATATAGCACTCAGTAGAAATTAACAGATAGTAATTCTCCTTCATCCATATACTGACAATTGATACTATTTTGGAAAAATAGCTGAATTCTTAAGATAAAGTCTCAGTGTCTATGACTTCGGACATTCATAGCACATGTTTATATAGACCTTGTGGTTTCTATGTTCCAAACTTTTTTGAGTCAGGTTTTATTTCCATGTATGCATGTCATAGATCATTTTTTCTTAAAACTGTGTAGAAAAAAAGAAAAATCTACAAAGGAGTGAATATAATGGCTACTTTTCCATTCCACAATACATTCCATGCATTGCTCTTAAGACACAGCAAAACGGGACCTGCAACACTTTTAGCACACAGTATTGAAAAGCATCATTTCCAAGGAGTTTCATCCTACAACTTGCAGTGAACTTCACTGCAAATAAGTTCATTATATCTGAATTCCCTCAGATGGGATCAGAATTGCCATTTTTTTCTTGCAATGTTGTAACTACTTCTGAAACACATACACTTAGAAAACTACAGAAACACCACAGCTCAGTAGAAGCTCCTATAACATCACTATCAGGCGAACTAGGACTAACAGAAGTGAAAATTAGGACTGCCCACAGCAACGATGAAACCACCTAAAACCTCCAAACCCAAAAACTCCCACCCACCACCAACTCATACAAAAGCGACTACAGAAGGTAATGCAAAACATTTAACATTCTTCAAGTATTTTTAGAACATAAACATTTCACCAATGTCCACCTTCAATTGTTGCTATACTCATTCTAATGGAGACCTTGTTAATGGCAATTTACACCATTACAAATTATGTAACAAAAACTGCTGACTTTTGAATTCAAAGGAGTTACACTTTCTTCTCAGACTGACAAGTTTCAAAATTATTTTAGATGGAACTTGGATTTATCTAGCGACCTTAATGTGAAAGATTCACCATGGAGTAGACTATACCTAAATTCCTTGCTGCCTGAGTAGCCAAAGAGAAAAAAAAAAACAAAAAACCCCTGTGTTTTTAAAACTACTTGGTTTAACCACTGTAGCAGACCAACTCAGGTAACTTGTTACTTCTCCTCAAAAACAAACAAACAAACAAACAAACAAACAAAACGTTACTGCATGAAAGTATTCTGCTTAGAAATCAGATCTTGAAGCATTCCACTTGACACACAGCCCAGAAATCTCACAGTTCTTTGAGGCGTCAGGAGACTGTCACTTCAATACCTTATACGTACCTTCTCTATTTGTTTCCCAATCCCCATTTTCCTCTTCACTTTCTGGTGTTCGCTCCTTTGTAATTTTGATATCCTCCTTTTCTCTATGTCTTCCTCGTGAAGACTCTTTCTACAAAGGGAAAAGTGCTGCATTAAAGTAAACAACTTTATTTTAAAAGAAGCCTGAAGAAGCAGATGTATTTTACATGGTACTTGGGCTGGGATTTTTTCATAGTACAAAAAGCATTTCCCCTTTAGCCTGTTGAACAAATACCTTCCTACACAAACAGAGACTCCACAGGCTACATGTCCTAATGCAATTTCATATAATCAGAATGCAAACAGCAGATGAGGAAAAGAGAAGAAAGGATTTATAAAATAAGAAGGCTTAAAGGCAGGGCAAGAGTCAAGCACACATCAGAGAATGAAGTTTAAAATAGGCACCGAAAGAAGAGATTAAGTTCTAAAGACCAGAAGTTCAACGAACATTTAAAAAGTAAAATTTTAACAGCTTGAGAAAGAATTCTCAGCTGTAAATAAGAATATTTATGTGCAAGGCAGATGAGCCTCAGAAGTGGAACCATTCAACTCTTCAGAGGATAAAGAATGTGAAGGGGGAGGAGATAATAAAATAAATAAACCCAGAGACCCTTAGCTGGCAGAAGGGGAAAAAATTCTAAAGCAACACAATTGAATCAAGTTCCATTGATAGCTTTGTGTTTGACTTTCACTGTCTCCAACACAAGTCTAACTAACAAGTAGCATCCATTTCCCATGTGGCAGATGGACCTAAGAAAGCCAGAGACTATCCTTACAAGGAAAAACATAATTTCAAGTCAACTGATGCTGGTCTGCTTTTGTGCCCTCGCTGAAGTCCAGCATAAACCTACATAGTTGCACCTCTGCATCTGCTGAAGCAAATGAACTATGTGGGCTCAAGCGGAATACAGGACAAAATTTCTTCGCTGCTACCAAAAGAAGTAAATTCAAGCTTAGAAGTATCTCAGGTTAATTTATTAAACAGGAAACCAGAAGAGCAAAGTCCGTCCCATAGCCCTGTTGTTCTCACCTCACACAGTGCCTTCATTTGTTTTCTTGGGGATTTTTTCATGTTGGTATTGTGGGAGAAACACCAAGAAAAGGAGATGCCTGAGAATTTCACTAGCTATTCCTTACTAGGACTTAGATCTTGATTTAATTTAAAACCTTAACATCACCTTAGAAACACATTGAGGAAACAACATAAAACTGCAGACAGTCACCCAAAAATGAGTAAAATTCAACTATTCCTTTTTTATTTGCTTACAATGCTAAAAACTTATCGCTAGTTTAATGATGTAAATCTCTAAAATTATGCAGAAGGTCACAACTTACTGAGTCGTATTGGTTGCTGACATCAGCTGCAGACAAGTCTACATCCACTAAACCATTGTCTTAGCGTCTACTAGAGGCATTCAGTCTAAGGGCCAGAAATCTACTATGCCCTGAATCAGATTACTTTAAAAGAAAATTACCCTGATGAGATCCAAAAATCCCTAAGTATAACAAACTTTCTCTGCAACCATTCTTTTCTTTTGTAAGACTCTTATTTTTCTAGCCCACCTTCCATGAAGGCCACATCTGCTCTACTGACCCGTATACTTCTGTTATATACTTCAACTAAGTCCTACAACATAAACTAATAAAACCATAATTTCTTAAATATGAATACTAGTTTCTATTCATCCAACACCACCTCTTACTAGCAAACAAATACGAACACTATGGCAACCTCTCTATGCCAATTTAAAAAAACCTCTCAAAAACAATTCCTCAAATAACTTGTTATCAAAGAACGTGCAGCAAGTCAATGCTTCAAGTTTAATTTAATAACCTGTGTTAAAAATACAACACAACCTGTATGTGCCTTGGCTACCTCCTCAAACTTACAAGCCAATACAAGCATCTTGAAAGAGCCTGTATTTTCTCCTTTCAGTGGTAAGATTCGGTAGTGGCACAATCGTATTTCCACAGAAGAGCTGAAGACAAAAACAGCTATCAAACTGAAATATCCAATATAGGGGAAGCATAGTGTTTTACACTAATGTTGTGTAGTTGTCAAGAAAAACGATTTTGACAACAGTGCATCTTGAAAAACAAGTATCAGTTTAGAAATTGAATATATTTTTCCTGGGGCATAGAAATCAAGAATTTAAATTATGATGGTTTAGAACGCATACCTAATTTTTCCCAGCAAAAAATCATCAACATATTCCTTTTATTTTACTTGTTAGACTTCTAACACATTTGATTCCCTCACTATGGGAATGAAATATTCCCTTCATATCCATACAGACCCTGTTTGTCTCTCCCTTAACAAGCCAAGAATAAAGTAAGTTAAATTCCTAAAGGACAATAGCATGTCTTTCACTTGTACTTGAAGATGTAAGTCCACTTCAATCAGTCTTGTTAACTATTTCTCTGCAGACTCTGAAAAAATGCCATTTACTAGATGAGAAACATTACCCTTTCATAATGATGTATCTATTTGCTAAAAAAAATATTGTAGCTTGTCCTAAGAGGAAACAAGGATTTAGTAGACTTTGTCTATGCTGTTTTCAGGTATATGCTCACAGATAAACATAGCAGGTGATGGAGAGATGTTTACAGTTTCATGTTGATGTTCAGGAGAGATGCTACATAAGAAAGGGAAAAACGGATGACGTTATGCGTGACTTCTGTGATTTTTTTTTTAATTTAATGTCTATTCAAGTCAAAGTTCTATGTCCCATGTGATCAGCACACTACAGCACAAGACTTGTCTACTTGAATGAATTTCCCATTACTGCCAGAAAAGCCTGGCCAAGCACAAAAGGACTCATCCATTCTGTAAAACACACTTCTAGCCAAGAAGAGTTATTTTGCCAACACCGACGGAAAGAATAGAAGACTCATACAACCTGCAATTCTTGCATTGCAGAAATCTCGGTTTCAACCTTATCAGGTTGCACACATACATGCAGCAGCAAAATAAACTCATTCCAAAGCACAGATTCCTTTAAACCTACAGTAAGCTACGTGTATTACAGCTAAAGCCTTTTGCGCAAGCACAGTACTCCTTGCTCTAGGTACAATATCTTTATGGTGTAAATGACTACCAAGCTACAGAAACACATAAGAAAATGAATCTGAAGTTCCCCTGACATTAGGAGGTATTTGTTCCCATTTCAGAGATGGCAGACAATGCTGAGTCCTATTTCCAGTGGAAATAGTTAAAAGCTACAGTGACAAAACCCACAGATATGAAACAAGTGATACATACTCCTTACGAAAACCTTCCTAAATGTACACTAAGTTCCTCCCACATCACACACACCTTTCAGGTGAAGACTTTAGATAAGACTTCATACACACCAACGTAACTGTCTTGCTGTAATATGATGAAAAGTTTAAAATAAAAATTTCCAACTGAATACAGTAACAGCAGGAACCTCATCTAATTATTTGTATAATAATTCATACACTAACATACAGCACTGAAGTAATCCCAAACACAAATCCAAGAAACACAAAAATCAACTGAGTTCAGTCAAGGTGTCCACATAACACAGCATATGTCTCTGCAAATAATAATACAAAGCATGAAGAAATAAAAAGGAATATAGTCTATAAACTGCCCATATAGGAAGTTTCTTCCTAAATACATACAGATTGTACTAGTTATCTTATGTCTCTCCAAAGAACACAAAATCTCTTCTGAAAAGATTTTGTACTAGTTATACTGTCTTAGCTTCCTGTGGAACCTATTAAGCTTTGTGTGTTTATCTATCTATCTTCTGGAAACGAGGTAGAATTGTTATATATAATGTAAATAGCATTTCCCCTTGTCATTTTCAAATTTGTCACTCTACTGGGATAAAGTATGAATATGACGCAGCTAACTTATATTTTCTCAAACATACGTTTTAGGCATTCATCCCATGTCCTTTCGTCTCGCCAGTTTATTTCTCACCTCTTTGCCCACTTCAAGAAGACCTTTGACTGTATTTTCTTGCATACAGATGATGTCAACCAAACAGCATTTCAAATAAAACTGGACCATGAATTTCTACAGCATGTTATCGATTATTTTCTATTCCATTTTTATATACCTAATAGATTGTTTCTACAACTGTGACCTCACTTTGAACACATGGTTTCATTGAGCTGTCCACAATAACTTATTTTTCTACTGCATGCTTTCAGTTACTTTTAAAAAAATTCATTCATTTTTTGTTTTAAATACTTTCTTCATTGTGCATTACCTTGTCCTTGCCAACACCAAGTTTCATCTGCCATTGTACTGCCAAAAACTATCTTTCCCAACCCTCCGTGGCATTCCTCAGACTTCAGTAATCTCAAGTACTGTTTTCAAATCTTCTGCAAAGTTTGACATTTGGGATTTTTTCTACTTTCTTTGAAGTTATACTTCTTAAAATGAATTACAATAGCATTCTGTGCAATTCAATTTCAAATTAATCTAAAATTTTCCCCTTTGCTGGCTTCTAAACCTAAAATATACCTGCTATTCTTTGACTATTTATACATATGCCTCAAAAGCCTAGTTACAAAACAGGTTTAACCTATGTCAGGCAGTTCTCTCTTAATCACTACTCTCCACTGAAGTTTCAGTCTAGTAGTCTGGTGAAGCACAGTTTTTGTCTGCAGTAACATTTCTGATCGGTCTCTCTTTTTTTATTTTTAACCAAAATTATGTAACTTCTTATGGAACAAGCTATCTTTCATTATTTCAAAGTTTTCTTAACGAGCTCTGCTGTTACCCCAAAAGCTTTAATAAAATATGGAAACACCACATATTAGATCTCCACCATAACAGCAGTTCTACCGATGGAGCAAGATTTTTCTTAGCAGTTCAATCACTTGAGTCTTCTGTCCTTTTAGATATCCTGGTTCTTTGCAAAGCAACTCTTGACGACTGTCCCTCTTCATCTATATTTGTTCCAGAATATTTTCTTTGATATTCTGTATTTTGAGACTTGCTTCCATGGAATTATAACACAAGTTCAGCTGTTTCCTCTATCTTCTGTTTTAAGAGATTGAAGCAGAGCATTTCTTACTCTGCCGTGTGCTCAATCTATAAATAGTTCTCTGATACTTTAACACTAATTCTCCAATTCCTTTAGATTCTTGCTTCCAGTTCACTTTCACTTGGGTTTTAGTTGTTTAGGAGTATTTTATTATTTCATTAAAAGAACGCTACAAAAAACAAGGTTAACTAACCAAAAATAAGAATTACATCAAAATTAGAGTTGCACCAGGACAGAAATTACAGCAAACTTTTAATGACGGTTGGAAAAAAAAAAAATTTCCCACCAACCATGTACTCAATAACTGAACAGTTTATTCAAACTATTAAAAAATAAAAGAAACACATTTCAGTAAAAAGATTGAGAGTTTACACAAATTTACAGCAACTGAAAACATGATTGGAAGGTAAGCCATTCTGTTAAATTTAATGAAAGCAGCTGCTGCTGATTTATTTACAGCTGACATAAAAAATGCATTTCACACAGCAAGTAGAAACAGACCAAGAGGAAATGATAGAACATTGTTAATACCTGAAGAAGCAAAACTGATTTTTTACAAATAAAACCTTTTAAAAATTATTCACATGAAGATGGTCTTAAACATGGTGCAGGAACACAGTGGTAGCTATTGCTACAAAGTACAGGATCACACTATGAATTCTACCCGTTTGTTTGTAACATCACAAACTGATAACACAATTTAAAAATAATTAAATTTTGATATTTGGGGGCCACAGGGTTGCAGAAAGATGTTTACAAAATAAGTACAATAATGAATTTTTTGCAAAATCCATTAAGTTAGCAGTTGGGGTGCCTGATGAGTATGTGAGGAGGGAGGCAAAATGAACCAGCACAATAGTAACTGCATGGTTTCATCAAAAGCAAATTTGGGGTGAACAACTTAAGACAGGATGCATGTATACAAGGGATATGAATAAATGTTGGCAGGGAAAAAAAGTGGACGACTGAAATAATGGTTAATATATTTTCTTGGTAATAATCAAAGAGTCGGGCACTGTTATTAAATACCTGTTTATCAGTATTTATAACACATTTTAAGTCTGTGGGATTTATAAAATCTTTGGGAACAAAAAGACCAGAAAGCACTATAAAATTGCAAAACAGTACAATTGTTAAGGCACTTCATAACAAAAAATGTCATATGCTATGTACAAAATGATCAGGTCCTTAAAACATTTTCAATTTTACAAGTCACAGTGGTAAGGTTTCTAGGACACACTGCCCAATTGCTACTGAGGGATTCTGGAGTTCTGCAAACTCCACTCTTACCCTAACAGGAGAGGATGATTCCTCTGTACTTCGTTTCTGTGGCTCTGCCTCAACATCTTGACGTTTGTTCTTCATTCTTTCCCGAAGATCTCCAGTGGGTCTTTCTGGTGACCTGTGTTATACAGAAACATAATATTACCAGTTCTAAAAGACTATTTTAAAAGGAATACTATCCGTCTTTTAATTATTATTTTTTTAGTATACCCTGAAAAATCTAAACCTCCCACCCAGAGGTAAGGTGGATGGGTAAGAAAATACTCCATTCTAAAGGGCTTAAGCTTTATAAAACCCCCAATCCTTTCAAAAAGTCAAGGAAGACTTCACTCTAAGAAGAAATATTACTTCTATGTATATATGGCATGACTCAGTTACTCTAGATCAGCTTCACGTGATTCCATCCAGAATAATTAACCTTTTTCTGACCATCAAGCAAATGTTTTCACCATCACACCTACCAAATATTTCAAGATTTAGCCTTCTCCATAATCTAAGCTGCAACAATTTTTATATATATTACATAAATATAAGTGTGTCTCTCTCTACATTACATATATATATTTAATACCACAATTAATGCAGAATCAAACTACTATAGACTGGCAATGACAATCACAGAGAAACACAACTCTGAACGTGGATGAAGTCTGCAAGCAGAGATAACATAACCTAAGCACCATCTTCCCATGGTGTAGGTGAAACTGCCACAAAGGAAAACACTGCAGCAAGACCATGAAGCAGAAATTAACTCTTGGAGGCCTCTTCCATTTTCCATCTTGCAGTAACATAATTATTTCATTATTTGATTACAAAATACTGAATGACTCTACTAGTCAAGCACCTTTATGATATAGTTTCTGTAACAGATATTGCTGTGATGTGGAATGGGAGGAGGAACATCCTACGCTACTGTAATTCTGTCACCTCTTAGTATGGATTAATGAGTTCACGCACCCTTCATGGGTTAAAAGAGAACAACCATTGCATTGCTGAGGCACTGGCACAGGCTGCCCAGAGAAGCTGTGGATACCAAATCCCTGGCAGTGTTCCAGGCCAGGGTGGATGGGGCGCTGAGCAACCTGGTCAAGTGGAAGGTGTCCCCACCCATGGCAGGAGGATTGGAACCTGATGATCTTTAAGGTCCCTTCTAACTCAAACCATTCTGGGATTCTATGATTCAAACAAATTCCTAAGCTAAGGAGATGTAGGTGCTGTTTTAGATGATCTTTCTGTCCAAGAAAATTTTTCTCTTCATATACATTTGGCTTGATACAGAGTTTAGTACTTCTGTGATGGTTGTTAGCTGTAATTACAGACTCTTCTTTGAAATGGTCGTATACAAGTACTACATCTGCGCCTAGCAGTTGACATTAAAGAACCATAAAGAGATACTAATGCCGACTTTTGATTAGAAAACTTATACATAATATATAAATAATGAAATTTGCATTTTTTCTTTTCAGACTGAAGCAGTTTCCATTGAGCAAGTAATTTCTCCCATTCTGCCTGTCACATTATACATAAAGGGTAAACTGTCTTTCACAGTCAATGCATACAAAAATTTAATTTAATACCAATTAATTTTCAATCTGCACATATTTGAAAAAGTAATTTTTCCCATTTCCTTCTCTGTTCTGTTTCCTATATTTAATTCTTTAAACTGCATCATAGGGTTAAATGTATGAGGACCTACTGAGACAAAGAACAGTGACTGCTCTCATTTTTTAATGCATTTGATTCTCCATGAAACTGTAAGTACAGGTCAATCTAGATCAGAGGAAATGTTCAGGAAGAGTAGAGCTCTACTTTTTTCATCACTATGGATCAAATAATAGCCAGCATACAAATATAAATAAGTTATCTTCTTTGCATGCACGACTATATGATCTTTAAAGTGTCTGAATTTAGTAAAGGTTATGATTCAAAGTATTTTCCCCTCCCCTTTTATTAAATAGGTAATTCTTTGAATTACCAAAACTCTCTGAAACATTTCAACCATCAGCCGCCTCAACAAATAAACTTTCTTTCAGCATTAAAGTGCAATTCAACACCTTAATTTTTAATAATGTTTAAGCTACAAATACAAAGGATTTGGATTAGTGAAACTGAAAATTAAGTTAAAAGGCAGAAGGATTTTCAATAATGTATTTGTAACATTGTTCCTCAGGAGGCATACCTTAAGGAAAAAAATCCAATTACCTGAAGGAGAAAGTAAGAGAACTTGCACCGAATGCAGTTCATGTACCTTATAGAGTGACATTTGATACTTCAATACTTTTTTTTTTTTTTAAGTTAAAGGCTGGAGTAAAAAAAAAAACATCCAAACCATTTTACCTTCAATCAGTAAACTTCTTCTTCCCTCCCATGCTGAAAAAAGGTATTTTGCTACAGCATTTTTCAAATTTACTTGAATATTATAAAAGTTATCAAAAAAACCACCACAGAAATTTACAAGGTACACATGCAGGGCTGGGGTTTGTTGGTCTATTTTTTGTTTGGTTTTGCTGCTACTGGGTCAGCTTTTTTCAGCTTTAGGAGAATACCAAAGCAAAGTCACGGTCATCACCATATCCTTCCCCAAAGACATCAGAACCCTCTAAAAACTCTAATAAAGTAAGACCGACAATTAGTCAAATTTTAAGAAATAATTACTCAGGAAGGCATGACTGTTTTCAGATGCTTTGGCTAAATGCACAGAAAAACAAGCTGGTCTACTAGCTGATTTTTCTTTAAATGTGTACCACAGCTTCATTCTTACATAACTTTCTTCCAGCCCACTCCAAAAGGGATTTTTGGTTATGTCAGGTCATGCTCACTGTTGAACTTCAAGAAATCAAGACAATTTACCTCTGTAGTTTAAGATGATGTGGCTAGACTGCAACTGCCAGAACCTTTCACACAAAAGGCATTATGCAATTTCTTTTTAATATTTTGAGCTGGGCCCATTTTTTAAATAAGGCCTAAAATGCAGAATTTCCTAACTTCAAATTCTAAGGCAGTTAAGTGACTTTAAATAGCATTACTTCCTGCAACAGTTCAGTTCTCCATGTTCAACAGCATTCAGGAAATGCACATTCTTAACAGTGCTTTCATTTGCTCCTGTACTTCTCACAGTGTCAGGAACAAGTATCCAGCAATTGGCACACCTGGCAACACATCTACCTGAGGATAGCTCTGTGTACCTGTGTGAGAGTACACGTGTGCGCAGAGGCAGATGACCAATATTTATGGTCATTAATTACACATATATTATGTACAGGTCAATATTACATATGTATTTTGTACATATTATAACTGCTCAAGAAATACTGTCCCGTTTTCCACTTTCCCATACTACAATATTTGAAGCTTTCAAAATCCATACATTCTTTCCTAATATGGGTGCTGGTTTGGTTTTCAAATGCAGTGTGATGATCCCAAATAAAGAGGATGAGTCAGACTAAGAAAAGGGGTGCAGCAATGGCATAGCTCCTGACAATTGCATGAAGGAGTCAGCCAGGAAGCTGCCAAGCAACTAACCAATAATCTGCAAGTGCAGACAGAGCTAAATTCCTCATGGGATAGCATGTTTACACACAGCTCTTTGTTAGCTTCTCTTTAATTCTGATGTTGGGAAGACTGGCAGGTCTAATACTGAAATCTTAATTCTATCATCAGGCAAGCTTCATGTAAAAACACATTAGATTTTATTTTTATAGCAAGATTAAAATTCATGCTGTGAGAGGCAACATTACTGCTAAGATGAAACAATCTTTTTCATATTTTAGAGTCAAGTTTTCCTGCTGTCTGGTAATGTTTTGAACTATGGGAAGCATTATGGTCAGATAAAACCATCAAAACCAAGATTTGCTGCAGACAGGTATGGAACTTGAAAGTATGAAGACAGAAAGGCAGCAAGACACGCTTTGTGCTACCTGACTCCTTACAAAGCAGATAAGATGTCCCTGGCAGGTGTGGCTGAACACATGCAGACACACTGCCATTTTGTTATCCCAGATACTGGAACAAGAGTGTTGCTTTAAATGAACTGAAGCCAATAAAATTGCATTTGAAGTGCTTGGATAACATTTGTGAAAATCTCTCTTTATGTTAAATGGTGTGAAAATGCCAACATTTTATTATGTACATATTATGTACCAGCTTTTTCAATGCCTGGCCAAGAGATATTAGTGGAAACTTTTGAAAACAGGCACAGTTCTTTCATTTGCCTGTTTTGGGGGGTGTGTGGGGGTGGTGGACCTCCTCCCCCTCTTTACTTTTAAGAACACCTTTATTAAATGCTGAATGTGCCAAGAAAATAAGCAAGCAGATTTGTCCTTTGACTTTTCATATAGTCCTAAGAAAAAAGTTAGCAATAAGAAGAAGGAAATCAACGTTTTTCTTAAATGTCAGTGGTGACAGTAAAGCAGAAACACAGCTTTAGTCATTAAAAGAAATGTCACTTTTTTTCAAGTGACCAAGCAGAATTACGTGCTGAGTGTTCCAAACACTGAATGCAAGGAGAAAGTGACATTATAACTGTTCTAAAATTTAATTCCTACCAGTAAATCACTCACTTTATTCATTTGGTGCATTCAGTGCAGAACAGAACAAAATATTTTACACACCAAAAGAAACATTAAACTCAGTGATGTATTTTGTATCCCAGCTGCTACCACCTTAGAAGCAATGGAAGACAGAACAAGCAAGTCAAGATCATCCTAAGAGCATGCCACAGGAATAGGAAAAAGAACCAGACACAGAACCCTAACCTCATGCTAACCCTCCTGTTGCTGCTTTACTTTTTGATGCTTCAGTGTGCCCATCCATAATCTGTATGTAATATTGATATTATGAAGGACAGCTATTTGTAAATTGTGAAGCCTTCACAGAAAGAGATACTATGCTAAAACCATAACATCTTTCTGTCCTTTACAGCAAGAATACTACAAGCTTACTGCCATACTTGGTTTCAATTAAGTTAGGTGTTATGCCACATGAAGGACAGTTGGAAAAAAAAATTAAATTTTAGCAACATATGAAAAGACATATAATACAAAAATATTCTCTTTTGAAAAATGAGCTAACTTCTGGGATCTCCCCCCACAATACAGGACGTTTTTCCATATCTGATAGATGAAGTCACAATGCCACGTTTTGAAAAGAAGTGTTTTCTCACAACAGGAGAGAAAGGATAGACACTCATCACGCAACATAGCAAAGGCAGAAGGGCTGTGAGTGCGAGCACTGCTGTAACTAATTGCAAACCAGCATTTTAGTACAGGACAGAAAAGAATACCAGAAAGCTGCAGTGACACTATGCCAAAACAAAAAGGTACTTGAACTTCCCATTTCAAGTAATATATAGTAAATCCAGTCGACTCTATTCATTTTTGCAAAACTGAATACATACAAAAATCCTGCAGATTGCCAAAATAATTGTTTTAAGCAGCTTCATAAGGCAATTGGTTATCGATATAACATAGAATCAGGCACACCACAGCATTCCACTTTAAAAAACCCCCAACAAAACGAAAGACAGAGTTGCAAAAGCTATTTTCCTACAGCATGTGAAGAATTCAAAGTGAGTTCTTGATTTACCTTCTATAACTGCTGCTATAGCCTTTACCTCGTGGTGAAGGGCCATGTACGAATCTACATGTGTTCCCATAGAGGCAGTTGCCAGTCTTCAGCCAGTTACGGCACTGTGTCTAAGAGACAGACATTACTGGGTGAATTTCACACTCCTTTCTGGAAATACCATTGGTGTGAGTGTGGCAGAACAAACAAATGACTCCACATTAAGTCCCATTTATCTTTAATTTCTGCCCACCAGTAATATAATCGATTAAAAAAAAAAATAATCAACAAAGAGCATTAGGTTGAGCAGAGAAAAATTTAGGTTGGTGGAAGTATTAATATGCACAGTACTCCTGCTCCATCCAGAAGCTGGCACAACACACGGTATTTGAAAATTCTAGTATTAGCATGTTGAACATCCATGCGTTAAATTCTTTTGACCTCTACTTAACCTCAGTAGTATCTGAGCATTTGGTGCTTGTGAGCTACTCTTTCCCACCACACAAATCCTGGAAAAAAAGATGCTGGGGTGGGGAGGAAAAGAAGAATGCTTTTACAACTCACCTCTGCAGTACTTCCAGTGCTGGGTCCAAGCCTTTCAAACACACTGGGTCTTCGGGATGTGCTATCGGATATGGTCTTGGTATTTTCCACTGTGACCTTCCTTCTAATTTTTGACATTTTGTACTACTTCAACCAAAAAAAAAAGCAAAACTGTAAAATCCTTCAGTTTGGGGCTATTGACACTGACTCACATGAAAAAAATAGTATGATACACATTGCAAGAGTTGCCGCAGAGGTGATGAAGAAAGAAAAAGAAGTCATAAATGAATGAAATGTATCTAATAACAAGGAATGCTTCTGACTTAAACTAGTCAGATGAACACCAGTAATGATAATTTTTCATTTCATTTCATGACCTGCTTTGGATTCTTCAGCTTCCGCTTGGGAAAGATGATATGACATGTTATTCATTTAGGCAGTGAACACCACACAGGACAGATGCTCTCTTTCATCATGTATTTTTGGTGCACAAACTCAAGTGACTTACAGTGAATAGAACCTTTAATGTTATTTCACCAACCTCTCAGGAACCAGTTTTAACCACTAAAAATGACTCCCACTTTTGAAACAGATTTCAAAAAATGAGAGCTTTATTTTTTCTCCCCTTTGTTGTATATGACAACCTACTGAAAAATCATCTTGATATCATCCACAGCCTGCATTTGTTATCAGTTTGATTCCTACAACTGTTTGGAATGACATGAGTTTAGGAAAAAAAACCCCAACAACTCCATAATGATAATGTACTTCTTAAGCTGCTCAAAAAGTAGCTCATTCTCTTTAAGAAAAAAAGATTTTAAAGGAAATACACCATAACTTTGATAAACAAGAAGCCACAATTTATCTTACCTGAGAAAGGAAGGAGTTATAGGAAACCCCTCCGCCTCCCCATATTTACAGAAAAAAAGGAACATAAATATTTAGCACTATAGACAGATTGTACAAAAAGGGCAAAATGGCCCTCAAAAACTATTGCTCATTCCTTACGTTGTACTTGATCTACGCAAAAATAAAATCAGTTTGGGAACACCTGCCAGGTGCTCGACAATTTATACACAGCTCAAAAAACCGCTTGTACTGCAATGTGCCATCACCCTCATTAACCAGTGGATCATGATTAGCCAAACACTAATCTCCAACCCTTCTGCTGCTGTCTTCTAAGCACGTCTCACCGCATTTAGAACACACACACTCTCTCTTAAACTATCTCATACACAAACAGATTACAAATGACAAAGTTCATCCATAAAGGCAGAATAATACACATTTAAACTAACATCCACCAGAGAGGATTAATACACATTTTCAACATATGATCAGCAATATGTTCCCACAGTATCTGTATGGTAAGGTTACATTTCATAGGAAAAAATATTATAATCTATAAACATGGACACTTCATTATCTGAACCCTACAGTTATTTCCATGACAAGACTTCCCTAGAAGTCTGACACCTGTGCATTTTCTACAAACAAAATGCTGTGAAGTTCTTGTGAAGTACTTTAGCTCCTTTATAAACAACAGAAGAAAGATTACACTGCGTATTTGAGATTTCTCAGTAGACCTCTACTCTGCCAACTCCTTCTCCAAGCCTCTGATTATCTGAAGAATTTTATCTCATAAATATGGTTCAGATAATCAAGACATGAACCATGATGTTCAGGGAGGGTAGAAGTTAACCATATGGTGTATACCAGACATTAAAAACAATGGTTAACATCAATTAATGGAAGCAGATAGTGTAACATTAGAATTTTCAGTATTATGAAATTATTTGGGTTAGTAAGAACTGTGGAGAATAGAGATTTCTAGAAAGATCTAACTGAGTTAGAGAACTAAGTAATACAACAGCAGATGAAATGCAAATAAATATAATGCAATGCACACAAGGAGAAATGATTTTGTCTAAATATTCAATGAGACCAAATTAGTCCAGTCTTCTGAGAAAAATAATTAGGAGTCATTGTGGACAGCTCAATGTGCAGCAATAGTTAAAAAGTCTGACAGGATAAACCATTAAAGTTAGAAAGCAAAACAATACCACATCTCACCTAGCTGAGCACCCTTCCATTTCAGGATTCTCAGAGTTTTAGAAAAAAATTACTAAATTTCTAGTTTCACACAGTCACACCCTTTTAATAGAAGATATAAAAATCAACTGACACATGCAAAAGCATTTTTAATAAGACATTCATATAACAAATGCCTAATTTGGATTAAATATTTACAGTTAAAAGAGCCATATCTGAAATAAAAAAGGGTTAGATAAACGACACTGGCAATGGCAAAGGGAGAGGGTTCAACACATGAAGGACAGATGAGCCTATCTAATACGCAAGTACAGCACACACTGACATTGTAGGAGCATACAGAAAAATTACATTCATTTTGCCTCAGTTCCAATGTACTTTTATTTTTGAAGAAACAGAGGCAAAACTTTCATTTTAATGGTTAATTTTTACCAAGCATTTAATACCTTTTTGGAATTAACTTGTATAGGAAGTTATAATGATGACTAGGCTTAACAGGATATAAACATGGAGAGGATGAAGGAGGCAACATCATCATAACTGACCAGATAATTTAATTCCAACTGCCTTTTTCCCTGTATTTTGGCCTAAGGAAATGAAGAAAAATATCATTCAACCCTGAATTTTCTAAGGTATGTATCACCCCCATATTAAAAAAAAAAAAAAAAAAAAAAACAAAAAAAAAATAAAAAAAAAAACAACAAAACAATACAACAACTTAAAATGAGAAACAAAAACCTGCACTATTTCAGGTAGCAATCTGTCAATTCTATCCTCATAGTCTGGCCCATATCTACCAGTTTACAATTAACAACAGATCCTTTATTAACAGAAGAGATATTTCATGATAGATTATTCTATGGAAACAAATCCATCATGCTGTAAGTGCACAGCATATTACTTTCTGTATGCACATATTATCACATGAGGGCCTCGCTCATGTAACAAGAACTGCAAGACATTCCACTGCTAAGTGAATATAGATGTTATCAAAGGATTAGAGTCCAGACACATTATTCTGCGGGAAAAGGAGGAATGTGACTTTGTCAAACATTGCATTTGAGAGACTCTGTTTGCAAACGCAGTCAGTCTCATTTTCATTCTTTGAGGACCAAGTGAGATGCAAAAATAAAGAGACAATTAAAACAGTATTGAAAATCTCAGATGAATAATGGAAAGGTTTTATATTTCTGAGAAGGTTCCTTGCTCATAAACAAGTACTGTAAGGGGGAAAAAATTGCATGTTTAATTTCCAAATTTCTCAGACTGCACATTATTGGAGAACCAAGAACAATTTAAATGGAACATCCCATAAAGATTCCCCTTCTCAAACATTTTCACCTGCTGCTGTTTTATTACTGATGATCACAGTCCGGCTATCAATCCCACACTGATGGCCAGTGCAGCAACTTTCCACCAGTCATCTGTGCCTCTGAATTACCATCTCCTTATCAAACAGTAATGTGGGATTAGCCACTAATGTGGGACAGCCAGGAGTACCAGTGTGGACTCAGCCTTAAGTACTCTTCAACATTCCAAATAATTACTACCAGAATTAAAAAATATTAAGTAGAATATTATGCACTTCTCTATTTCAGGTAAATGATGTTGCATTGCGGACTCTACTTTAGGGGCACTGAACTTTCTGCTACTTCTGCAACAGAATGAAGTTTCTGAAACTAAGCAAAGTTAACTTTATCCTCCTAAAATAAATCCTATACCTAAAAAATAACCGTAAATTATCACTTTTCCATGCATAAATAAGATCCATGAAAACCTTTACAATAAATTAGAAATACTGTAACACTAGGATAGATAACTCATTCATGGATGCATCTGTGATATTCTTTAAATGAAGTAACTTTCCCAGGTGAGAGACAATCTGTTAATGACATTAATTACACTACTGTTTGAAGGAGAACACATCACAGAGTGTTATTGACATGAATCTTCTAAAACGTGACAGACTTGAGAGAAGTGAGTGCACCTAGTGGGCACTGAACAATGAACCGAAATCAATGAGGCATGATATGATTGACACAGCATTCACTGAAATTCTCTATTTTTTATTACCAGTATTCCTATATTTTGGTGTTGAGCATGCTTAACATTTTTCCTCAAAATCAGCGTGATACTACATAAGTTACAATCAAGAGATAACTGAAACCCCTGGTTTTCTGTCAGAAAAACCTAATCCAGCCCCTTGAAAAAATGAATCCTGAAGGATTCTACAGGAAAACTTGAAACTGAGATGTAACAGAACAAAAGCGAAGTTCAAAAACAAGAAAACATTTAAGGAGATAAAAATCTCTTTAGGAAGTCCAAGACATCACTCATAAGCATGTCAATGTCTGCGCATGCACACCACACCACACACAAACATAACACCGCTCCAGAAAATCCTACCTGTGAAGAGATAGATAACATGCCATTTCAAATAACAAGAGAAATTACTTCAAAGTCCTACAGAAGTTCAGATACAAACTCATTATTAACACTCCTTGATAAACTAAATACATGTTGAAAACTAAATAACAGCTTTGAGAATGGTTCCCTGCACTTCTTAAAATGAAGAGCTTTTACCTGAAAATATTTCGGATCCTATTACAATGTTAACTTTTCCATGTCACATCACTAATAAAATAGTGATAGTTGAAGAAGCTCCATGGGTTTACTACCTAAAAGTATTACTAAAAATGATAAAATGCATTCATAATGAACCTTCCAAAAGAACAGTCAAATACTCACAAGAGAAGCCTACTTGACACAAAACTAGAAATTAATCCAAATTTAAAAACTCCTTGTTGGTAACCCATCACCACAGTAACTTGAATCTATCCCTCTAATTTCACATACGCTACTTCTCCATTAGTAGCAATAAGCAACTGCAAATTATGTTTGCGCAAGTATAAAATCAAGGTTGGCTTTCTACAGGTGAATAAAAACATCAGGGCCCAGTACGGTATCAGGAAGTACAGAGTACTCCACGCCTTGTCTAACAAAGTCTTCCTACCCAGAGAAGGTGTTTCCCCAGACTAAGGGACAGTCTGTGCAGACTGGTGTGGACAGGTCCAAGTTCACTCTGCCTTAGTGTCCAGCTTGCTGGATACACACACTCTAATCTGTGAGCTGGATCAGCACGCTAGCGTGCCGTCACTCTCAGCAAACATGCTGAGAAGCAGGGTGTATAATCTCGGGCACAGCTACATAAAGCCACAACTCTTCAGCGTTCAGGTACATTGGCTGAGTCCATCCACTCCCCTCTGCACAGAGGAACCGTGAGTGTTCATCTCCAGCCCAAGATCTCTCAAAGCGCTGGCTGCTATCACACTGAGAGCCAAACACCTCATCTTCAGCCTTGCAGAAGGTCGACAAAAAAATCGACGGTGGAGTGAGAATCCATCGAGAAGTCAAAGGCGAGGCCCTAAGTAGACCACCCATAACACACCTTCCCAACGTGCCCGGCTACAAGCTCTGGAAGGGATGGGAGTTAGCTGTAGCCGCTGCCTGAAGGAATGGTGATGAGTGAATTCATACAAGCGAAATAAGCAGTCCCTCATAAGCACATAAAGCAGAAACTATTTTATCGCCAGAAAGTGGGAGAAGAGCACTACCGAAGTGGGAGAAAAAAAACCCAAACAAAACCAAAATCCAACCAAAGAAACCCCACGAGCAGGGAATACCCGAGCGCAAGGGAAGCAGACTCCAGCACGACCACCGACTGACGGAACGGCACCCCGGGCACAGGCGGGATGGCGCCCGGGGGCGTTCACCCCGCCCCTCCTCGGGGAGCCCCCCGTGCGCCCGCGGCCGCGCACCAAGCTGGGCGGCAGCGCGGCCCTTCCCCGCCGCCGCGCTCCGCAGGCCCGGCGCGCCCGAGGCCCGCAGGCCCCGGGCCGGGGCCAGACGGGGGAAGGGTACGCGGGGGCCCGCCCCGCCTCTCCGCCCCACCCTCCGCGCCCGCGGCCGCCCCGCCGCACTCACCTGCTCCTTGCGCTGCCGCGCCGCTCCCCGCCGCCTCCTCCGCCGCCGCCCGGGGCGGAGAGGGTGGGAGGGGGCGAGGGGGGGGTCCGTCCTCCCGGGCCTGAGCGCGGAGCGGCGCGGGCAGGAGGGGGAGGAGCGCGCGGAGCGGCGCGCGCCCCCGCGGACCCGCCGCTCCCGCCCCGCGCGCCGGGACAGCCGTCGTGGGAGCGCCGCCGCCGCCACCGCCTCCGCGCGCCCTTCCCGGCGGCCCTCGCGCCGCCCGCGCCGCCGCCGATGATGACGACGATGACGGCGGCGGTGACGTCGCGGCTGGGGGGGCGGTGGCGGGAAGGTCGGAAGCGGCAGCGCCGCCATCTTGGGCAGGGCGGGGTAGGCCCCGGGCTCCGCCTCCCGGGTGTGGCGATGGGGTCGGCGGAGGCCCTGGCGCTGAAATTCCGTGTGGAGTGGCCGTCGGTGCTGCGGGTGTCTCGCCCGGAGGAGGCTCAGGGGTGACCTTTATCGTTCCCTATAACCATCTGGAAGGAGATTTCGCCAGGTGAAGGGCGGTCTCTTCGCCCTGGCACCAAGTATGGGATGAGAAGACCTGGTGTTAAGCTGAGCTAATGGAGGTTCAAGTTGAACGTTAGGAAGAAATTCTTCACAGAAAGCATGATTAAGCATTGTAACGGATGTCTAGAGAGGTGGTGGAATCACTGTGCCTGGAGGCGTTTAAGGAAGTACTGTACATGACGCTCTGGAATAATTGACAGGGTAGTGTTGGATTGTAGCTTGGACTCAATGATCTCAGAGATCTTCACCAACTTCAATGAATCTGTGTTTCTGTGATCTTCAACTAGACCAGGCTGCTCAGAGCCCCATCCAGCCTGTCCATAAGTGTTTCCAGGGAGGGAGCATCCATCTCTTCTCTGGGCAACCTGTGCCAGTGCCACACCACCCTTACTGTAAAACCTTCTTTTTTAATCTAAACCTGGCCGATTTTGGTTTAAAACCATTGCCCCTTGTCTTGTCACCTTACAAAGGTCCTACAGAGGCTTCAGGCCACTGCTGTGCTGCAACAAACCCTTGGCTGCAGGGTGAATGGACTTGGTTAATTGTAGTGGAGCAGCCTCTGGGCAGCTGCCTGTTGGAACCCTGGAGGCTGAGAATTTTTGGCTTTCTCTGCTAAAGCAAGCAAGCAAGCAAGCACTGAATTTGACCTGGGGCTGTCGAACCAGCTTCCGAAATTGAGTGATAGCACTGGGATTATGGGTGTGTAGTTTGAATAGAAATGTGTGGTATCACATGGTGCAAAACTTAGGATTTAAAGTTTCGGTATATAGTTATATATTTATCACAAGGTGGAGGATTTAAGGCACTGGCTAAGTTCTTCTTCTTTCTCCTTCATGGGTTTGGGTGGTAGTTTTCTAATTGGGTGAAAAGGTCTGCATGGCGGACCACGGGTAGTTAGTTACTAGGTTGAAAGTAAAAATAATACAGGTGTCATCTTGTTGTTGGACAAATTATGCTTAAAATACCTTGGAAAGAGTTATAGAGGCAGCCATTTTCTACCTTGTTAGCTAGAGCTCACAACTCGTGAGACTGTACTATAGAGAAAACTTAATAAACAACTGAGTCCAAACATGAGAAAACTGTGTCTCCCATGCATTAATCCTGGCTCTAACAGGAAGAAAAGAAGATAAAAACTGCCACTTGGTGGTTTGGCCACTTGTGTGTCCTTGCCTTGCTGTGAACACCCTTCCTGTTTCACAGTGGACAGAATAAGTGGGGTTGTTCTCTTGTAACAAAATCCTACAATAATGCAAATTATCTACATGGGGGAATCTCTCCTGTGGATGGAGTCTGCCCAGTGTGCCCTGTGTCAGTCAAAGACCCATTCACCTGGAGTTCCCACCATCTAGTGGGATGTGTGCTTTTTTCCCCCTCTACTGTGTTCTCTCGATTATACTTGTGGTGAAGTGAGCTACCATTGTAAGTATAGCTATATAAGTATGGCTGAAAAAAACTGATATGTTCTAAAATACAAGGGGTGCAGTCATTCTGGGTTTTTTCCCATGTAGAAAGAATTTCAATAAAGGAGCAAGCCTTTTTTTAATTACACTTTTGTAAGTAACTAAGTGCAGTCATGCTGGAATAAATTATATTCAACATCACAAATTTTGTAGAACGTGTTGAGCTATCTCTTTGACAGCAGAGAGTGCTTCCAAGCAAGTTGGCTTGATTTCTCGAGAAGGAAGCAAAAATCCGTAAGTTCCTGTGTCACGAAGCTCAAAGGTAAAAGAATATTTAATGCCAAGATCATAAGCCCAGTCGTCGGACCCTCCAGGAGCTAAATCTGTGTGAGGAAGGGAAAGTCAAAAAATTGCCTGAAACCAGAACTTTTTCTGTTCAAAAGCTGTCTTCTGATGTTAGCAAGGATATACTGTCATGCCTTTCATTGCAGTAAAGTCATACTTACAGATTGTTTGTGCACCAGCACCAGGTCTGTAAATTTTCCGAGTTGTCCTCTTTATAGCTTTAGCTGCTTTCTGTGCCAGACTTTCCTGAAATTAAACAAAACATTAATAACTTTAAGGCCTTGTGATAATGGTTAATATGTATGCAGTTAGAATTTACTTACAGTGTGCTCAGGATTTCTAATTAGTTAAATAATCATATAAAAGGTTCTAGAAAACCCACTGAATGTGGTAAAAGTTTTCAGCCTATGCCCATGATACAGATTACATTTCTGCTGTAGAACAGATAAAAAGCATAGTTGGGACCTTATCGCCACTTCTGGCAGGAAACTCTTGTCAAATCATTGTTCTCATTCATCTCATATATTTTTCTTTTCTTCCACAATATTTAAGTCACTCTTTATTTAAGTAATATTGACAAATATGACAGGAAAATATTTTGATTGAGAGAACCCTACTCTTAAGCCATGAGGAAGACTGAAATGCCCAGAATCACTGCACCTCTCTCTGCTTTACAGGGAAAGAGTACCCGTTCTGTTCTGAACCCTGCTGTTTTCAGTGAGAGTTTGTACTGTGTCATTTGGTGGCACAAGAAAGTAAAATTCTACATATGCAGGATATACTTTCCATCCTACCTCTAAGACAATTTTAAATAAGTATCTCTAGAAAAAGCTTTAATTAAAGTAGCAACCGTCCACCAGAATACCTCATTACTTTAGGTAAGGAAAGGTTGTTTTCGTGACCCAATTAATCTCAGAGTTTATATAAATCATACAACATAGTGAAGAATTTGCGCATATCTATCTTTTCAAGATGTCCAGAACAACAGGACTCTGCTCTTTCAGCAACAGCTTCAACACATTAGTTGTTGTTGATGTATAATCAATCTGAAACAAATATTTTCATTTTTCTGTAGCCTTCGGAAGCAGCTTACTGACTTACACACTGCTAGACCAGCCTGGACTTTTTAAAATCGTTAAGAACATCAAGAAAAATGTAATTTCCTTCTTGATCCTCACAGCACAGTGACTCTCTCACTACAACATTAACCAAGCTGGGTGAATCATTCTTAAATAAGTGTGAAGCTTCAGGAGGTGGGAAGACTTACCAGCTCTTCATGGTCTTTGCTTTTGTTTGTAGTGTAAGAATATGGAAACAACACCATCTGGGAGTAGGAGTGCATGGTTATGTAGGCTTTAATGGTGTCTTTGTGGTCTCTGATGAAGCGAGCCACTGCTTTCACTTCAGGCTCAGACTCTGGGTAGGGTCCACAGTACGTCTCCTGGCATTCAGAGTGAGATGCTCCTGGACCTTTAACAAAAAAAAAAAAAAAAATGCACAGTTTTACTCCCATACTTCCTTTCTGCATTTCTGTTCATGGAAAATGCAAGGGTATGAAATGAAAGAGCAGAGTATGATGCTAATACACAAGAAATCTTGGATTCTACCATGTTATGGCAAGAACTCACATGCTTGCAGAAATCTCTGCGAGCCTACCAGGATTTCTCACCTATAATGCTCTTATAAACAATCAAGGAGAAGATGTAGAAAAAAAAATTCAATGGCTGGATACAAAGTCTTAGAGGAGAGGATGAATATACTTCATTTAAAATCATCACATGATTGTGAGACCACATCTTAAAATCTAGAGGTAATACAAGAAAAAGGAAATTCTACGTGATTATTTAATCTTGTGGGAAAGCAAACTCCCAATGGGAAGTTGAGGAAACAAATCATATATGAAGATTATAAAGAAAAATCAACAGTGGAACAAATTATCAAGAAGACAAATAAGATTCACCACTTCTGCCTTCCGAATAAGACCAAATAACTTTCTGGAAGCAGTCAGAATCTTTAGTGTTTGGGGGGAAAAACCAAACCAAAAAATGCTCATGTTTGCTTTATATAACAGCCATGGATGGTTTAGCAATGGGCTAGAATGGCTGAAATCCATATAAGACTTCAGTGTCAGCACTGAGTGAAGTCAGATCGGATCTATAGGGTAACATTTTAAGGCAGCTGTTCTGCAGACTATGAAAAAAACTTGTCGAGTACTAAAATGTCTGCAGTAATTAAATATGTGAAGCCTTCTTAAGAATTACTGAGGGCCAAAAAATCTTGGTCAGCCCAGCATTAGGGAAGGATGACGGAGCTGATCAGTTTGTAAGCCACAGTGGAGCATTTACTCAGCTGGATAGTGTAACAGGCCTTGGGTGACATGGCAAGGGCCACCTCTTCCCTCTTTCTTTCTTCCCACTAACAACCTCCCCCAGGTGTGTCATGGTGTGATGCAAGGGGCTCTCTTGTGCTCTCTTGTGGTGTGTCATCGTGGGATGAAAAATCCTGAGTCCCAAAAAGAATTATCTAAAGCTGGGAAAGTTTTCACTGGTTCATAACAGATACTCAGCTGCATTTGTGTTTGTATTAACTTTGCGGAACAGTGGGTGAAAATGTTTTCAAAGTAAAATAATTTAAAGGCCAAAAGTGAGGCATGGGTACAATAGGAAGAAAATTATGTCCTACCACACCAGTGTGCATCAAAATTCCTGTTCATGTCAGTACCAATGCACTTGCTGTTACTGTGCGAGGAGCGGCTTTTTCTCCACAGCCGATTCTATGGAAAGAGACACACGAGCCATGTTGAAGGAAAAATGCTGAAAAAGTCAATGCACCATCTCACTGGTTTGTTAAATGCGACTTCCGACTTGTGCCTCTACAGTCCTGTGCTAGTGAAGACCAAGAAAGATTCTAAAACCACAGTCTGCTTGCCAGCACAGCTGGGTGATGAAAGGAAACGTTGGGTAGGAACAGAAGTGATCACGTTCTGATTTCAGTGGAATTTGGACTGTGGAAGGAGGGCAGAAGACATAGTTTGGCCAAGTATGTGAGTTTAGGAGCACAAATCCTGTGGGCAGAGATGCAGGAATTCCAAGCACAGAGTATGAGTGCAGTTCCAGGATGAAAACTATGCCCTAGCGATGCACAATGATAATTCCCATAAATAGCAAATCAGTGCCATTTACAACCTGTCCAAAAAGGTCTACATACATAGGGGTGGCTCCACGTGTACTCATAGCCATCCACGTTTATCACAGGCATGATGTAGAAATCAAAGTGCTCCAGAAGGGTTGTCATGGTCTGATCTCTCTCACGTACATGGATTGCCTGTAAAGCACAGGGGGAAAATAATAAAAGCAATTGTAATTGTTATTTTTCTTACCTTTCTACAAAGGTACCTGGTGGCATGTGTAAAATAATTGTGCAATTATCAGAGCAGTCTACGTGAGTCTGATAAGGCTCATCACATGATGGAAGTGGTTAAGTAGCAAAGCAGCTCTCTGCTCAGAAGTGCCACAGGGAGAAATTGATGCAGTCAGTCAGATACATTGCAGTCCTTTAGTGTTAGTGGATGGTCATTAGACAGAAATGAAGCCTGTTAATAGGAAGGCTTGAGCTTTTGCTGCCTCTGTAAGTAATAGAAATCCTCCCTCCTGCCCAAAATACAGCAAGCTCCAAAATAACAAGTAATATTTCAAATGGCTGCCGTACATAGCATTTTTTATCCTGGTTACATTGTGAGTTTAGTGCAACTGCATGACAAGAGTCAGTAGGAACTACATTGCAAATTTTGCCTCACAGCTTATTTTGAGGGCTTTAGTGATACTGAACCTGGTTGTTGGTCCAACAAAGAAATAAACTTTAATCTAGGTAAGTGGGTTTGTTACTATTAGAATAGACTAAGTCCTCCATCATTCTTTTTTTTTTATTTTTTTTTTATTTTTTTTTTATTTTTTATTTTTTATTTTTTATTCCTTACTTAGATCACCTTTCATTTTAAATCCTTCCTAGTTATCCTCAGGCAATGGACTACCTTTGACTAAATGAGAAATGTCAATCTTTCTACAAACTTAACAACAAAATTAAATTATAAAAAGTGGACCCATTATAAAGAATGCCTAGGATTTGCTAGGGAGAGCTGGTGATTTTAGTGCACGTGTGCAGATGTGTATTAATGTCAGATTTTAAAATGTTGCTTCATGAAGAGATATAGAAACAAAATTTGAATTTAAACCACATAAATTAGATCAAAGGAATGGAGAACCTAAATGTTCAGCTTGTTACTTCTGAAAAATGCTGCAGGGACATGTCACTGGCAAAATGACAGCACAGCTGGTAATTATTTGGAGCAGCGTGAAAAGGGCAAATGCATTTCTATCCAGTGGAACCTTGAAAGCTGGGATTATCAGTAGGTCACAAGGTACATTAATCTGTATCTGTCCCTAACTCCTGCAATATCCTTTCAAATGTTTTAAGCATTGAGATTTTATAGTTGTGACTGATGACAAAAATAAATACTTTTTTTATTATTAGCATCATCATCCACATTATTTAGTTCCATCATGGCCAAATCATAATTCACATTTCAAGGACTCGTCTCTGTTGTTTCTCTGATTACAGTACTGGTGACAGAAGTCTCAGTGTCATCCAGTTTATTTTTACTGTGAACTTTGCTTTTGTGAAAAAGTAATAATAAATAATATCTCAGAACATTAACTGAGCAAGATGGACAACCTAGTCTGGGCCAGAAAGCCTCAGAAGTAATTTCCTGGTCCATACCAGGGACTGGGTCAGCATCTCAGCATAAGAAGTTGAGCAGAAATGCCTGAAGTTCAAAAAGATCAAGACAATGCATTTTAAAATCCAGTTGTAAACTGTGGATGTTGTTTCTTTTGGTGCACCTTTGTTCCCTCTCCTGAGCAGTGTAGATAATAAAGATACTAAAGATAGATGTGTCTATTTGTCTGTGGCCACACATTAAGGCTGGTTAATCTAAATCCATCCCATCGGTGATTAATCTACAGGCTCAGGCTCAACCCATCAGTGATTTTCTAGTTTACATGAACTGGTGCTACAGCTGGATGTTGTTGGTCATGTTCTGGAGGTCTGACATGAGGGTGTCACTATCAGGGGTAATACCTTCAGAAGAAAGTGGCTTATGAGGCTTTATTCTCTTCAGATCCAGAAAAAAGCAGGAGCACAAATGAAAAACATGGCGTCAGGAGGAGCAGTAGCAAGAGACGCAGGAGTACGTGATGCATCACAGCCAGTGGATTGCTGGTGTGGGGCTGTGCCGTGTCTGGAGCAGGCAAGTGTGGGATGCCAATTGCTCCAGGAAGGCATGTAGGGAAGAGCCAAGGGTTGTAGGACAGCTTGAGCTCACCCTGTGTGTCTTCTGATCTGCTCCAGGCAGTGCCAGTTGCAGTACCATGGACACAGGTCACCGTGTGCTGCGTGACTCAGAGCCAGGATCCCTCCTGGAATCCACGTGGCAGTACAGACACAGCCCTAGCAGATTACCAAACGTGCTTTCTCTGGCATGCCCTCTCCATCCCTGACCATTCATAACAATAAATGTCTCCATTGAATTTGCTGTGCATACATTGAGGTTTCTTTCATACTTGAAAATACATTTGAGCTCCTTTGCATTCACTCCCAATGACTTTCTGTTTCTCTCATACATGCATACCCTTATCTACTGACCTGCACACACACACACACACACACACACACACACACGCTGCTGTGCTTTTAGCTTACACACAAATATCGTGTGTTGGTGTTGTGGGAGTAAATGGATTAAGGCTTTATGGATCCTAAAATGCAATTGGACAGAGGTAAATAGCATCAAGATTTTTTGCTTTGCTTTGAAAACTGTCATTTGATGTGATTATGTACTCACATGACCTATGAACCACAGGCAAAAAGCAGGAGAAATCCATTCTCTAGCATGGATACCACAGTCAATCCATATGGCATTTTTTGAGTTTTCCTTGCTTTTAGAAATCTGACAAAAGAGAGGTTGCATTCAAGTGTCACCATTGTAAAGGGTACCACATAAAAGAGGAAGTGGAAAGGTAACCAAGAGGGAAGAAGCAGTATCTGTCTCGTAAGGAGAGCTCAGACAGATCCTGGGCCGGGATGCAGCCGTTGGTTAGGTTTACATGCAGTCAGACAGCTACATCCAGGCTGCTTGCAAAGTCCTAACGCAAGCATCGAGACTGCAGCAAGACCTGAGGTCAGGTGAGTCTGCCATCAGCTATGCAGGGCAAGAGACTAGACTGGCTTCATCTACAGGGGAGGGTATCCACTGTGCCAGTATTTTGTGCCCCCTAGGCATGATGGCCTAGATGTGGTAACTTCCCTGTGACCCAGAGAGGAACCTAATCTGGTCAAATGCATTTGCAACAGTAATGCATCTTACTAGAACAAGTTATGAAACTTCTAAAAAGCACAAAAAATGTGAATGTAGGTGTAGATTCAAGGAAATGCCCTGACCAAACTCCATCATTTGGTTACAGTAATACTTTGGAAGTTTTTGCATAAGTCACAGATGTACCTTTAGAACATACAGTGGTCGCTTTTCGTAGGATGATCCAATATATATTTTCTGGAGGAGGTCAGAGTGGATTTTCACTACTTCCTCCATCCAACGATATATCTGTAAGGAAGAAGTTAGTAAGTAGAACTTCTCTCTATTCTTTTCCTTCATCTCTGAAAGTGGTCTAGACTTAAATTCATTCTACCTCCCGTAATTTTTATCTGATGGTAAAGAGAAACTAATAATTCAACTGACTTACCACTTGTCTGACTAATTTTTGTTCAAACAAACTGTAAGATACAGTCACAATACAGTCCAAATGTAGCCCTGAAATTCCTGTTTAGTTCTATTTGTTTAAATTGTTATTGATTTCATGTTTTAAATATATACATTTGTTTTGTGACTTCATTTTGCTTCTGTATTTACTTCCTTTGAATGACACCTTGAGGGAATACATGTATGCCTCAAGTTGATTTTGTCTGGTGCTTCTTTCTATCTCAATGAAAGCATTACAATAAATAGAACTCTTAATTGTTGAGCAGTACAGTGGTAATTATTAACTGCTGATGATTTCTTTCCTTCTATCTCCATTCTCAACCATGAGACGAGTTTCACCCTTTGCATCTTCAGATGTTCACAAAAAAAAAGCTTACTTCTTTCATTGAATGGTAGTTTTCATAGTATGAGGAAGATCCACGAGCATTGACTGTGTCATTGACAGTCTGTTTTTCAATAATTCCTTGAACATCTCCCATCAAGACTCTGAATAACAAAGGAAGAGCACAACCTCCTGTTAAATAAATGACAAACAACTTTACAGAATCATTCATGACAGCAAATAAAAAATACATACTTGTGTTCGATGGTCAGTTGCCTTAACTGAGCTTTTATGCTATTTATGTTGGATGCCCTGACATAGAAATGGACTTCTCTGTCCTTCTTGATGTTTTCAACAACAACAGGTTGCCAGAGAATGACCTACAAAGTTTTCAAAAAACATTTTATTTTTTTACTGAGGAAAGAAAAAATAGACTTACCAACATTTAATAAGCATTTTGGAAATAATCAAAGCATATGTTTTCAATTTAAGAGACCGCTTGTAACAAACAGTTTAATGTTCCTTGTGATATGTAGCATTCTGTTACTTCTGGAAATGAATTGTGTGTATTTAAGAAAGGTTTATAATGACTTGTGCACAGAAATTCATAAATCAAGAACAAAGACAAGAACGTAACCTTTTCTGAGATAGTATTTCTAGTATAATAGATATGTTTAGCTGGTTATTATGTTACATGTTTTCGAGTCTGCTGAGAGTTATTTTTCCTGAGGGCATTTGGAGAATTAATGAAGATCAGACATGTCTTTGTAGTTATTGTATTCTCTGATGACTTTGATCAGGGAGGAACTAAATGCCAGAAGGGGTTTGAATATCAGTCAAGTTGAAGAAGCAATAGAGAGATTAGAAACTGGAGAAAACTAAGAAAATGAGATTGTTCTTGGTAAAATTAAATATTTTACAATGATAAAATCAGAATCCAATATATTCAATAAAAGACTGAAACTTCAGAACCAATAATACAAAAAGATCTAGGGGTGACAGCAGAAAATAAGCCATAAATTTAGAGTGTGAAAAAAATCAGCGTAATACTTGGATGCATTTTTAGGCCATCATACAGCATGAATTCGCTAGAAAATAGGGTTTACTTTTTTCCTTTATGTTTCTGTTGCACAAGGACTATTGTTTGAATGATAAATGGTAACCATTACAGTTGGCAGGGAGGAGCTGTTTGTCTCTACCCTTCCCCTTTTCCTTTCCCTTTCCTATTGCCTTTCTTTTTGCCATACCCATTATGTTTCTTTCTTATAGCTTGCCCAATTCATAGTCATGGAAACAAATTGTCCAGTTTATAACCCATGAAAAGTATTTGGCTTGCATATTCCCATAAAAGACTCGGAAGAAACCACCACAAGCCCTCTCTCCATTGAATGGGCACTTAAGGGAAGGATTAGAAGATGCTAGTAGGGACAGCAGAAGGATTTTAGGGTGGAAATAAAAGGAATAGGAGCCAAGAAAGACAGAGAAAAACCGGGCATAGGCACTTTTAAAAGCTCTCAGTCATATGAAACCCATCCTCAATCATCCTGTAAATTACGTTGATTTAGGGAATAGTTACACCTTTGTTGCAGTGTTGACTTCAAACTGGGGGTATGTGACTGGGCAAGTGAAGAGGAAGAAATGTCTCAATTTAATTAAATACTCCTTTATATGATGAAAGACAGAAGTAATAATAATACAAAAGTATTATTTAAGATACTTTTTTTTCCTAGATGCTACCTTTAAAAAAATACCACAAAAATCCATTCCTCATCTTCAAAGGTGTGCAGGCCATATAGGTCAAGATCACACTGGTCAAAAGTGCTGAGGTTCCCTAGCAAATGTATTCCTACTCACTGTGTGTTGGTGTTTTGCCAGTTTTGCAGTGCCTTAATACACAAAATCAATTGCAGAAATATGGACTCGATATAATTCATTACTGAAACATTTTGGAGGGGTATTCTCATGTAAATGAGAAGGTAGCGAGAAATTAAAACCAAGCATTTCTTGAACTGATGCTTTAGAACAAATGAATGGAAATGGGCTAGATCTTTTGTGGGAGGGAGAAGCAGTATTAGGGCACTTGGGGGAAAACTTGGCCAAGAGTTCAGAGAGACAGAACAATCTGTTTACCTCAGTGGTGTTCAGTAAATCCTGAAGAGCTTCAACTTGTTCATTGGTTTGTGGGAGAGCCCACAAAACTTCATCTCTGAAAAACAAGGGTATTTAGATAAAGCACAGGTACTTGGAACAGCTCCAGTTCATGCAGAAGTGGAGAAGCAGGCTTGGCCTCTCTCATATTCCCTGGCTTGACTGCCATGAGCCCAAAGACAATCCAATAGTGAAGATGTTGAATCTGGTTCCGGCATCTGCATCTGCCAATCAGTAGGATCCATTAAAGAGATGGTGCCAGGCTTTGGTAGGCAATATTTACTGCTGAATACCAAACTTGTTCCTGGGAGCTGGCAACAGCGCCACAGCCGCCAGCCCCAGCTAATCTACACTGCACCAGCAGCAGTTGAAAACTAGCTGAGAACAGAAAGTTGGTTCCCCTATTGTCCCCTGAGTTTCTCAGTCGCTGTTCAGCAGAGACATCTGCCCTCCCAGTCTGCCAAAAGCCCTCACGGGTCTGGCAAAAGCCAAAGACGATGTTCTGTAGATGTGCATTCCTAATTCAGTCAGGTTTTTCTGATCCCCTCATTTGTGCTCTCTGCTGGTATTGTTCCAGATGGTCTGCACCACTGTCCTCCCCATCTTTGCCCAGTGACTTATATTCCCCTTCTATCTGAAAGCTGTGGCTCGGAGATGCTGTGCATGACATGGTGCTTCCCAGCTACTCCACGCCTTACCCACTGCTGGTGAAAGAAGTGAAATTCACTTTCTGTAAAGAAATAAATAACACTCTGCATTGAGTCCTGATCATCAGTGTCCTGCAAGTCATGTAGGTAAAAATTGCACTGGATAGATAATGGAAATAATTTATGTGTGTAGAAGAAGGAGACTCAGGGGAATGTCAGACCCATTTTTCCATTTCCTGGGCTGGGGTGGCTCTCAGCCATCTAATCACGTGGAACTGGTGGCACAGTATAAACCAGGCATGATCAAAGTCCCTGCCAGCCCTGTCCTGAAAAGAAAATAGGCAGGGCTCTCAAAACTAGGGTTTTCAAGCAACATAACATGATTGTCACAGCTTGTTGCTGTGACTGATTTCAAGCAGAAACCTGACAGCATTTGGCAACCAGGTGATTCGTCTTTACTTTTAGCCAGGCACCAAGCAATCACTGCTGTTTCTCATGCAGAGCAAACAACCCTATTTTTGCTTCCACCATCATTTGACAGAACATGAAAAAACAATCAGGGATAGGCAAGGTGAGCAGTTTGCCTATTTCTTTAGGTATGTGCACTCTGAAGTGTTTGAGGCTGCTTTAGGAATGAATATCTTCTCATAGCTGAGGGAGCCTTTTCACACTGGAGCCAAGAAAAGGTCTGCTGCATCCGGTTTCATTGCATGATTCCCACAGCCTGAGAGCCCCATAATGCACTTGTACCCCACTGTTTGTGGCACAAATATTTTGTCTGAGTGTGATAAGTACTGAAGAGGTGTTACAATTCCTCTCTAGCTCTTGTGATAGGACCTAAATACTCTGAATAAGCTGATCAAAATTCTGCCCCTGCACTTCAGTGTGGCAAGTATTAACAGCCAAAACTGTAGTTGTAGCCCTTCTCAGTTCCCCTGCTTTGATTTGGCATTATACCCTCTTTCATCTGTCTTCTTCCCCACTCTTTGTAGGAAACAGCCAGACAAAAACTTTATTACCCTTATATCAAGCTCAGAAACCGCCCTCTACTCCCAGCTTCCTCGCCCTGCCTTCTGCCCCTGTGCAGCGGGACCTGGTCATCATAAACACACCTCTTTTCTTTCTGTTCTCATGCTCTCCTTCTCTGATTGCTTTCAGTTTGTCCTTGAAAAGACTCTTCTCATTCCCTTCTTCCAGCATTCTGCCAGAGTCCCTGGGCTCTGTTTCCCATATCTTTTTGCTTTCCCTTCCGCCTCTTGGTAGAAGTCCAGCTGCCGTCCCCACACTACAATACTAAGATCTTACTCTGTAAGTAAGATACATTTCAGTTAATTTTAGATGGGTTTGATATCTTCATCTGAGCTAGGCACAGTCTTGATAAAGAAACAGGCCCTTTAGGGGATAGGGTTAACCTGAGCTAATTTAGATGTATGTGCTAACCTGAAATGAATTGCCTTCTAAATACCCATATTTTTCCCCACTAGCTGCACAGAAAGGTGAAGGGGACTTGTTCCTACGCAAAGCTGTGTAAAAATTCCATCTAGTTGGGTGAATCTCATTATTTTAGCCATTTTTGTAACAGGGGCTAGGGGGGTTAGGCTCCCACTTATCAGTGAGAAACACCATATTCTTCTTTAAGAGCCAGATATTCAGTGTTCTGTTTAAACATGAAATAAATAAATCTTCAAGTAGCACGGAGCAATATTGTTCCACTGAATTCACCTAAAATCATGTTTGTTTCCCCCTACTTTAACCCTCCCACCTCCATAGTAATCCACAGCAAAATATGATTGCAACACAAAGGGAGAGGAAAGATCCTCTTTTTAGGGCATGAACTCAATGGTGTTTACCTCTCAAAGGTCTGCAGAGTGGTGCAAAATCACAGAAGGGGTACGAGAAATAATTCGCATTTTATTTGTGTAGGTATTTTAGTTTGGGTGCAGGTTGTATTTAATCCTAGGTTGTTCAGCTTTGCTTAAAATCACCACATGAGGAACTTATTCTTTTAGTTCTACTTATTAAAACATTTCAGGTTTTTAAACTAGTGGTACATGCAGAAAATAGAAGCACTTTGCCTGTCTTCATCTTTGACATATGTACTCATGTTTTAAGAAAACATTTGGTTTCAGGGCATTTCTGAAGTTTATCGATAGGTAACAATAAAGCTGCTTCTGAAACATTGTACAAATACCAGATGGTTATTCAAAAATGATTTATGCCTGGAAAAACCATCATAAAAGCAGCTTTGGAAAGAAAACAGATTGTTAGCACTTTCTGAAATGGTTTCTCTTTCTACCTCAAGAAGTAATTCATTTAAGATCTTGTTTTAAGGCAAATGAAGCAAATTATTTTTTCCCATTAAGTTTCAAAATGCCCTTTATTGGCATTCAAAAGTACTGAATGAACAGAATTGATTTGCACTTAGACCGAAAAGAGTAGTCTTAATATGATTAAAAACATAGGATTTATGGATGCAAAGAAGACTTAAAATAATTTCATTTCCCCCACCATCTTTATGTTAAATTGAGCCACGTATCCAATTACAAGGGCAATAAATATATGTCAGCCTTTGACAAATGTTTTCTTATGCAACTCAGAATTATTTTGCATCAATATTTTCCATGTCCCACACACTGGAATGCCCAGTAGCATCAGTAGATGTTTACCTTGGAATAGTGAAGACATGCTTCTCTGGAACCAAGATAAAAAGTGTAAAAAAGAGCAGGTAAAACTTCATCTTCGTGGCATCTACAACAAAACCAAATGCAATAGGAGAGCTGAGGGTTCAGGACCCACATTATTGATTTTAAAAATGTTATTTAAAGAGTAGTTAAAATTTAATACTGCCTCTCATTTCAACCCCAAGCTCCTGGTGGCTAAGTCAATATGACAGAGCTCCCTGGGGATGTGCTGCTCATATTCATGCCATCCATGTACAAGAGGATAAAATACATTTTGGACATTTTCATATTGACAAATCACTTTGTCATCTCAGCCTTTTATTTTATTGCAGCTACAAACCACAGACATAAGAAAGAACACCAAGAACAAAGCTTTTGTAATCCTCTAATATTTGTGGAGGTCCAGCAGCATGCTGTGCATCCAGCTGTGTTTTAAGACATCACAGCCAAGCATGACTCTGGTTCAAAGCAGTGGGAGTGAGGTTAAGTCCAAACAGAAAAATTGTGAACAGGAAAGCTTCTTTTCCTGGCATTTGCTAACAGAGAAAACAAGGAGCAAGTGAGGCATATGTTTTTGTGGTGCTTTGACATCCATGTATTTTCCTTATGGATGTCATAAGGGTTACTTTTCAAAAAAAAAAAAATACAAGAGACTCTTCATCTCATTATTATTAATTTTTGCATGCCCCCAAGGTTTGCTTCCCGTATCTCTGTCCACAGTTATCCGTGCAGGACATGCTGAAAAGCTGTGTGAATTTGGCATGTCCAGAATAGATGATCTCCATCTCCGTTCTGTGCTCGAACAGCAAATCCAAACTTGACTAAGACACAGCTTATCATCCTGATTTAAGTCTTACTCCAGAGGGAATTTATTCCAGAAGAGGTCTGAGGAGTGAATCAATGTGTACGTAATGGGGACACCAGGGAGCCAAGACTTGGGTGTGAATGAGGGAACTAAATTATTTGATGCTCTAGGTGTAGCTTAGGGTTATAGCTATACCCTGGGTGAAAAATGCCTGGGAACAAGCCTTGGAGCTAAGGTTCAGTAATGCAGAGTAAATTGCATCCATGAACATCTAGAACAGTTGTGGAGTGGTCCGGATCAGAGCCAATTCTCCACTTCAACAAGCAGCCAGGCCTTTGGAAGTCAAACACAGCCCTAGGTTTTTTGTTTTGTTTTTGTCGCAGTTTTGTTTTGTTTTAATTGTTTCAGAAGGGCAGCCCTGTCTTAAGAAGCCAGACAGGTGAGTTTTAGGTGACTGAAGTCAACAGAGGTGAATCATGCTCCCCAGTGAGTATACTGGGGTTAATGTCTCTGTGAAAGTATTCCAACACTGAAAATCCCCAAACTGGAGTTGAGCACAAACCAGACCCCAAAAGGAAAGGCAAAGAAAGGCTCATGGGAAGTGAAGCCACTGATGCCTTACCTAGACCTTTTAGTTCTTATTTTATCTTTTCTAGACATTGTTCAAACAAATAGGAAGTTCAGGTAAGGTACAGAGGCCATTCCCAGCAAGGGCACTGGGCAGCACTCTGCCAGAAGGGTTGATCTTTAAACCAGTGGTTCAGATGCTCTTTCCTCACACAGGCAAAAGGAAGCTGTCAAATAAAAATAAAATACAGGAGACAAAACTTGCTCATCCAGGCACTCTTTCATGTGGAAATGTTTCGTGCACAGATATGAAGAAAAATTTGATCTGCTGAGCTAGATTCAGCAGAAGAGATTGAACAGCTGATGGAGTTGGGTTGCTCTTTATTTCCTCTTTAGATATGAAGGAAAGGATCATATCTCTACGTGTCTTAGGGCGTTAATTATGTTGGAAAAGGGGACACTTTCTGCTGTCAGTCTGAGAAGAAAGTTTTAGACAAACGGTAGTTGTAAGACATTTTTTAGTGTTGGTTGCTTTTCTAGTAGATTCTCCAGTTTATTGCAAAGAGGCTGTTCACACGGTGTTTGAAAGCTACTGATTCCCTGCTTGCTTTTTGGTTTCTGGAACGCAGGGGAAATATTTCATACAAAAAAAAAAAAAAAAAAAAAAAAAAAAAAAAAAAAAAAAAAAAAAAGAAACTCTACCTGCATCAGTAAATCTTTTAATTACCTTTGAGGATTTCTGAGAAACCTGGGGAGTATTTCCCAGATTATCTGGGAAGAAAAATGCAGTCTTAAAAAACACTGTGAAGGGCAACTATAAAGATAATTGAATTAGTAAAACCATTCAATTTTGAGAATTTTAACTGTTGCTTGATTTTTTCAATGGTGTTTTAATTATTTTATTGAAAATTAACTTGCATTTCTACAGTCTTTTTTAAAACCTGGAGGAAATAAGATAGAATTTAAAAACTGTTGCAAGGTGAGGTTTTTAGTTGAATTTCAGGTTATCTGAAATCCTTTCTTGAACAAATTTATTTTTCTCTAATCAGGAAATTCATCAAAACCTATCATTTCCAGCAACCCTTTTCACTTCTGCTGAGTCAGCATTCCGTAGTGAAGTGCTGCTTGGTCAAAAATTCTGTCAGAGTTCAACGATTTTGCTGCACTTGGGTTAATTATTCTTTCTTCACTGGGTAGTCCGTGGGCTATGCTGACCTGATATTTGCAAGTGTTGCCATAACAAATATGACCAGAGGCCTTGAACTAATGGAGCACGATTTCAGTTGTGTTAATTTTTAGGGTAGTTTTGAGAGATGCACAGACTTTCATTTAAAGAGGGATGACCAGGTCTTAGTTTTCAGAGCAGATAATTAACTAAGTGTTCTCTTGGTTTCTTTGTTGAAAATCATGCCTCTGGGAATTAGGACTGGCAATATATATAGCCTCCTGATGCCATTATTATATTGCTTTTAAAAATATAATCACACTTTAAAGGCAGTTCTGAAGAGTTGTCTTCACTCTTTTGGCTGAATGCTGTCTCACCTCTCCCTCTGAACATTCGCATTTAGTAACACCAGTGTCCCCTGGACAGAGACTGGGTGTTGTATCTCACCCAGACCAGGCTCTGGTGCATCTTTGTGCAGCGGTTTAAGATGTCAGTGCCCAAAATGGTGGCAGCAGAGGAGACCAGCACCTGTGTCCCTGCTAAGTAAGGGACACTTATCATTGCTCAAGACCCTTCTGCACATGCTGGGATGCTGGGCTGTGCCTGGTCATCATGCTGGGCTCCTGCAGGCTGCTCTTTTTGGTGAAGGAGAGCCAGACCCTGGAAAGCTGTCAGATAAAACTAATCAAAGGAGAAACTTCTTGAATTGCTGCAGCCAGATGGTGTCAAGCAGTTGCAGCAGTGCCACTGAGTGCACTCCAGTGAATCCCATAAGTGTCACCCCTGATTTTCAGCAACCCAAGTATCACGAGATTTCCTTTATACTCAGCTGTGACCTAAGTGTGGCTGTTCTCTTTGATCCTGGGGCTTGCACAGTATCCAGCAGCAAGATTTTAAATAACAAGTCTCATCAAGGTTCTCAGGTCTGAGTCTGTGTTTCAGCTAAAGCCCATGCTATGCTGGTGCTGTCTGTTTGTAACAGTAAACCAGTTAACAAGCACTCAGAAGGGGCAGGAGGAGCAGAGGTCAGCTGTTAGCAGCAGCCACATCCCTTAGATCCTTTTCCTTGTTTGAGATTTGCATAGTCTGTTACGGTTTTGATCCTCCAGAGTGCTCTTGTTTCCAGTAAACCAGGGAGCCCCTCCAGGATGGGTAATCATGCTGATGCATCCGTGTGACTGAAGCAGAACATAAAAGCCAAGTGAGTCTGTGCTGACCTTACTGGTTCTTTAAATTCAAATTCAAATGCAAAATAATCTCATGAAAATTGCTGATAGGCTCTTGCCATTTTTTTTTGTGCGTTATCGCTACTGATGAGGCCAAAGGTAACCAGTGAGCATCCTTCCCACGTGAGGCAGAAGATGACTAAAATCTAACTAAACTCTGATCTCTGCTGCTCCCTGTGTGATGCAGCTGAGTGCTGTTGCTCATGAGCCACACAAGGATGCAATTAGTGTAACAGCTCTTTATTTTGAATGTGGCAGAACAGAATTAGAGCTCAATTTACAAGTCCCCCTTTCAAACCCATTCAGCCGTTAAGGCTGCATCATCTTTCAGTTTTCCAAGGCATATAATTGATAAATGATTTCTCCCTGCACACCTCAGCTCCTCATCTTTATTCATGGACCAATTAATCTCTGTAGGACACTCTGATCATTTGCATACACGGCCAATGTCGCCAACCTCTGTTATTTCATTCAGGAAACAATTTTGCAGCCCATGAAACCATCAGGAGGGGAAAATCTGGACTATGTTGAAATTTCTGTGGTGCTGGCATTTCTCCCTCACATCATTCTCAAATATAAAAATCAGATGCTGCTTGTGCTAGAAAATGATGGATTAACCTGGGAGGAGACAGACCTCAGCAGTATGTTTCAATCATGGCTGATAGCTGTGAGCAGAGCCTGAAAATACATGTTTCCATGGCATTTTTGAGGACTCGGTTGTGCCAGCCTATTTTATTTATTAATTCTTTTATTTTACTCTCTTTGCTAGTCAGCTCTCCTGGGTTAGCAGAGAGAAAGCTGCTATAGTGTATGCATGGTTTGGGGTAAGTGGGGAGCTGTCTGCACTGTTTAAACACTTTCTTCATGAGCTCTGCTTCCTGAAGCTCTGTTATAAACTGCCACCCAAACAACACCTTGTCCAAGTGACTCGTGTTTTCTTTTTGCTGATACACACACTGGTGACACTGGCCTTATTTGCCAACAAGGAGCACTTGCAAGGCAAGTTTTATTTTGGTAAACAAAGGATATCAAAGAGAGTCCCAGGGGCACTCCAAGCAGAACTTCTGAGCACTTGAGGAAGGTGTCCAAGTGCCACTTTGGCCAAGTTGCATGTGAATGGATGCACACCTGTCCTTCTCTCTGTGTAAAAAGGTTATGTGTGCACATATCCAGAATGCAATTTGCCCTGGAGCAGTGATGTGTTCTGCCTGTCTCTGGCTGGATCAACAAAATTTTCTTTCTTCTTTGCACTCCCTGCACTTGCTCACATTTCTTGCACGGCTTTTGGCAGAAATTAAAAGAGCGGACCCTTCCTCTGGGCTTTTGGAGAATGCTGGGATCTGTTTGAAAGATGCCAGGGCCCGTTTTGAGCATGCTGGTGAAGAGAAACCCAATAGAGCAAAGGTCCTGCCCTCCTTCATTCGCCCCTCCCAGCTGGTGTGGTCCCCACCACCGTCAGTATGTGCAAGCAGATCCACACTGCAGAGACACCCATCACTGCTCTAGAATCTGGCTCCAACTTCCCAAATTTGGGAAGTTTCTACAAAACTGGAAATTTTCTAGAGGCATTTGACTGGTATGCAAGATGTGATCCCCACGTGGACAACGTCACCTCAGGTAGGTCTGAGAAGCATTATGGGACGCTGAGGCCACGTTTCCCTAATGCCACCTGTGATTTGACAGCGCAGCAGGCGGTGGATATAGGAGTGGTGGGCAGGGCCTGCATCCCTCCTCAGGAATCTCTGTTTTCCCTGCTGACTGAGCCTTTCACTGGCATGTTACTCAAGCACAGGATGGTTTCACCGACACCCAAGCAAACACAGGCCTTCAGGAGAAGGCATAGCAAGGCTGATGCTCCTAAGTCTTGTCCACCACCTCTCAGACATGCAGGGTGTTCTGCTCCAGGGCTGCACAATCCAGGGAGGGCACGCTGCTGAGGGGTCAGTCAGAGTGTCTCCCTGCCTCAGTACAAGTGGACATGTGCTCTGAGGTGTTCAGTTTGCTTATCTGCGGTGAAGAACGAGGACAACTTCACAGACTGCCAGAGGTGCCTGGCAATGGGACATTGCTTTTCTGCCTGTGTGAATCAAAGCAGCACCACACACGTGAAGCACCTGCTAGGAGATTCCTGGAGTGGATGTGTGGGGCTCCTCTCTGTTCTCTTATGCATTTACAGATATTCATTGCTGTATTTCCTTAGATCCTTAACAAATGCACTAAATGAGTGCCTGTCCTGAGGGCATTCAGTGTATCTATGTGTGTGAATGGTTATGAAGCTTTCTGCTCTTTTCACAAATTTCAGACATAGCATTAGCTGCAAGCACATGGCCTGTGTGAATTCTGGCCTTTCTCAGCTTTGGACAATTTATTATGGATCTGGAATAGTAATAGTAATTTACACTCTGGGAACAAATTATGTTTCCCATAAAGGTGACACACGGGTGCCTTTGAAAAGTTATCAGGGCACAAAAAGTAAATAAGGTGCAATGAAAAACAGTCCTTTATAAATATAGTCATTTTACTTGGTGAGAGCTAAGAGCTGTGTGTTACTTTCAGAGCAGCAAAGGAGTTGTCAGGGGAATGACACAGTTTTGCTGGTGGCAGAAGAGAACCACCACCAAGCACTGATTGACAATTATTATTAAAAAAAAAAAAAAAAAAAAAAAAGAGAGCATTATAATGTGAGCTTGGCCCTAATTCACAGTTTTTTCACATTAAGCTTCATGAAGTCCACAGATGCCACCTTACTGGAGCAGAGCGCTTCTCTCATTCATGTCCTCCTGAATGAACAACTTCTTTGGTTTGATAAATTTTAGCTCCAGAGTGGCTCACCACAGAGCAGGCAATGAGAGTTAGGCATTCAGTGGTGCTGCTCTCTGCTGCTTGCCTTGTTTGCTTGCCTGAAGACTACTGGGCTTAAGTGGCTGAGCAGCCTGAAGGAAAATGCTCCCAAAGTCTTGGCAAGTCTGTTCTTCATATGGTGAAGGAGGCTGCCAGAAGTGGGAAAAGACAGAGGGCTGACTCTGAGCAATTCAGCATATGGGTTTGCAAGATCAGAGGCACCAGGATCCATTTCTCCATCAAGCTGAAAACAGCAGTCACTGGTACTTGCTGTAGGACCAGTGTTGCTCATGTGCTTTTTGCAGCCAGCTGACAGAGACAGGGTCCTATTTTCCAGGATCAAAGTGGCTGCTCATTTAGGCAGCAGTGGACACCAAGAGCTGACATTTAGGCTCATAACAGAATTAAGCTGCACTTAGAAGGACGAGTGATGTCAGGTTGGTGTTGAAGTCCAGGGCATTCCTTTGGCTGCCCTGGAGGGTCAGAGACCTGGACAGGGGGGTCTGGGACCCTGACCCAGAGCCCAGAGGGACATTGGCTTTGATCTCAGTCCATGGGAAAGGCTTCCTGCACTGCAGGATGGATTGCAGACCACAAGAGTGTGAAAAATAGTAGTTTAGTTTATCACAGGGTGAAAAAACAGTAAATCTAGGTTTCTAGCATTGAAGTGAATAGGGGCAAGATGGAGGATTTGGGGCGTTGTCTCCTACTTCTTCTTTCTTCTTCCCTCACTCCATTTTCTGCAGTGACGGTGGCACAAAGTAGTTCAAAGAGATTGGGTCAGAGTAGAGATGACCTGTTTAGTATAAGTGATAGACATTGGCAAGTAATGATAAATAAAGAATATGTAGCAATTAGTATAAAAGATAATGACAACCCAGTTCGGGAGGAGTCAGGAGTCAGAGTCGGAGCCTGAGCAGCTGCAAACATCTTTCATGGGGCACTGAGAAAATTGTAAGATAAGAACAATAAACGAAGCATGCAGCCTTGAAAATTCAGAACCTGAAGACTCCGTCTCTTTTTTTGCAGTTGGCACAGAGTTTTGCAGAGGGCAAAAGACTCTAAAACCACCTGAATGTCGGGGAAAGCCCACGACAGTTTGGGGTTTTGGTCCAATCACAGTTCTGGAGGAAATGGAAACAACTTTATCTCTAGAAAAGCACAGCAGCCAGCCATACTGCTTGCTGTCCCCTTTCTGAGGCTGGAACAGATGATTTCTAGCTAGGGTAGATGATTTACAAGAAGGTGTAAAATCCTCATCATACACATAATTATGCTTTACTACTCTGTGGGGGGACATTTCCTACTAAGTCCATCTGGTGATCAGACTGTACCCTGAGGCATGTGGATTGATTGTCTTCATGGTTTTTTCTCCTAGTTAGTCTAAATGCTGATGCTTTATTTTTATTCGTGTTAATGTCTAAGCCTTTTTGAAGCATTGAAAATTATGATTAATTGTGCAATGGAAATCAATAATGGAAGTGCTTACAAAGCCAGCTTGATTTGGGAGCGAATCCCAAAGACATCTGCTTTCTCTAAGAGGGATGGAAAAAGTTCGAGGAAAGCAACAGCAAAAAATTCCAGATCCTGGTTAGTATTTTTGGTGATGTTTTTCATAGGCTTAACCCCACCAGCATCTGCTGAGAGAGACCTTTATTACAGGCTGCTACTACCAGCTCATGAAAGCAAAACCTCAAGTCCATCAAATAAGTAAGAATACTCCATTAAACAGAAATGCACTGAGAAGTGAAAACATTTATACTCCTGTACCAGAACGAAGCTATTGCCACACCTTCGGGGCAGTGACAGGTTCGTTTTTCCAGCGAGATTCCGGAGCCAGGGCTGCAGATCTGGTAGGTATTTACCGTGGCACTCCTGCCAGCAGCGCTTTCCCCCCTCTGCGCGCTGGCCAGCGCTGGCTTCGCGCCGAGAGCTCGGGATCCAATTTTCCCTCCGTTTCTCGGGGGATGGCGCTGCCGGCGCTCCTGCCGGCCGGTGTCGGTGTCTCCGGGTGCAGTGAGTGCCATCTCGTGGTTAGCTGTCCCTGCTGCGGAGCTGCGGCCGGCGCTCCCCAGAGCAGCCCGCGGGCAGAGCTCCGGCAGCGGCGAGGGCGGCGCGCCAGGGAGCCCGGCTCCGGCTCTGGCATGCTGAGGAGGGAAAGCAGCCCCTGCCACAAAACGTGTTTCAAATAACACCCCGGCCCTTCTCCAGGGCCTGAGGCAGAGGCAGTTTTCAGCCTCCAGAGCCCCTAAGTCCTACACCTTGCCTAGTGGAAATGCAGGATGTATGGAAGACTCCGCTCTCTGCCGATCTCAGCAGACTCCTCTAAAAATCCTCCCCCTGTGCAAAAAGCTGAGTTGCTAAGAGCTGGTGAATGGAAAATGCCTGAAAATCCCTTCTTCTCTTTGGGGGTGGAAAATGCTTGCATTCATTTGGGGTCAAGGGAAAAGGCATCCTTCTCACCCTGGTTCTCCTGCCATTTCCAATCTGTCATCTACTTCATCCTTCATGACTGTCCCTGAGTCTGGGGTGAGACCATCTCTCTGAAACAAGGAACCTGAAGCAGGGCTGTCTTCAGGCAGGATTACCCAGTCCTTTCAGATCTACACCACTTATCTAACAAAAAATGGCCCCTACATTTTGCAGACGCACACACATGCACGCGACACACAATACGTGGTCATCCCACCTGAGAGAAGCTCTGCAGTCACAGTTTCCTCTCTCTGGTTTACCTCTGAAGGACTCCCAAGCCAGTCACAAGAGGTGAGGAGCTGCCTTTTCAGTGCCACCCCTCTTCTCTGGCAACAGCAGGTCCTACACCTGAAAAGAGAAGTGGTGTAGGGTCTCATAACTCCCCTTTCGTGGGCAGTAAGCTGGAGGGACATCTCCATTGTACAACACTTTGGATGTTCTCCTCCTCTGCCAGCACTGGGAAACACTGGCGCCAGACAGAATGGGATTTAGACAGAATGCTGTACTTTTCCTATCCGGTATTAAATTCTTAAGAGGAACAGGGTAGTCAGATCTGATCAGGAGCAGAATCTGGCCATTCCTGCAGAAACATGCATTGCATGTTGCATTGCAGAATGTTTAAAGAAGCAAAATTTATGGGTACCTGGGCAATGGGGAAATCATACTGGAAGTCCAGCCAGAACAATGTCCCATCTTTGGCAGGGTCTCAGAGTGGCATTTTCAGAAATGGCCTAGGAAATAATTTTTTCAATTCTTTGCAATCTGTGGTTTCAATAACAATACAGAAGACACATTCTCAGCAAGTCCACAGATTATTTTTACCTCTGTCTCCATTTCAGCTCTAGGACACGCACTGACTAGCCCATCCACTACTAAAAGAAAAGACTACACATTTGGCTTTATAGAACACTTTATTTGAAGAGACTTCTCATGTCTTTGTTAAGGCAATCCTGAAGGGCTGGAGGAAAGGGAGGGGGAGAGGGAGACAACTGAGACTGTGTCAATGGGATTGCATTAAGGCAAAATTCCCTCCTTCTGCATTTCACCACAGTAAAATCCACGTAAAGGCCAGTAAACGTCTCATGCCAAGGAAGAGATCCAGTGCAAATATATCCCACTGACTATCTATAGACAGGGCTAGGTCCTCAACTGAGGCAAATTTACAGTGCCTTGTTAGCTGCAAAGCAAAGCTGATTTAGCTCTGTTGAGGATCCCAGCCGGGGTTCAGGGGAGCATTTGAGTGTGTGTTTCTTATGCTAGCACAAGTATAAATGCTCTCCTGAATCAGAGCCGCAGCCCCTTGAGTGCAAGTCTGTGAAGTTAACAGAGTTGAATTTTTATAGTCTACATAAATATGTCATTCGGCATCCCTTTGTTCACTTCTCATCGTATTGCTACTAACTGAGTACATTCCCTTAGTTTCTTTTAACATGGTTTTCATTTCTATCATGCTTTTCAATTTTTTTAAGTGGATTATGACATAAAAATGAATTATCCCTTGGAGAATGTTTGTTGCAAAGGTTCCAGAGTTTGGATGTTCTTGGAGGACCAGGCTACAGTGTGGTTTTTTCAGTAACCAGTAATGTAATCTGTGAGTAATGCCATGGATGGCAGAGGCATAACTTGCAGGGAAAAGTACTGTTCAGTTTGCATACCAGCAACACACCACAGACACCAAACACTCCTTTCTTTCCACAAGAATTTCCTCAGAGGATTCTATCCTTCTAAAAATATAGTCACTACTACTTGCATTGGCTTGGGGAAACCTGTTTTGTTATCCCAGGTGCAAACTGAAGGTAAGTATTGCAGAAATGCTACAAAAAGCATGACGACATTTTCAAGCAGAAGCAGAGTATAACATTTCATAGTCCTAGAAGATTTCTGTCACTGGATGACCTCTCACAAAAACCCTGGTATCCATTAATGAAAGGATATGCTTAGGCCCCAGTGTCAAAATCTTGTTTAGGAATATGAAATGGTTATAGCTAGCAAAGTGGAAAATAAGGCAAAGAAACCAAGCACATATTACTGTTCAAAACAAAGTATTTCCTGGATACACGTGAATACACAACTTCTGTATGACCTGGAACCGTGTATAACATTCATGCCTTGGAAGCATGAGCACCCTGCATATTTCTTTGATACAGAGAAGAGCATCCAGTTTGAAGGAAACTAACGGGAGAATAACAGGCATCAGTGCAAGTCTTTTGTGCTTTAAACTTTCTTCAAGCCTTTTCCCATAAGGCAGGCAAACACTGTCATGACCATTTTGGGTTTTACTTCAACCAGATCTTCTGGGAGGGCATAGACTCTTGCTCCAATTTTTCTTGCCATAGAGATGGCATACCTGCATTGCAGGAAAAAAAAAAAAAAAATTAAGACAGAAATTAGTGTGGTAGCATTATTTTTCCCTCTGTTAAGTGTTTTACATGATCAATACCAGAAAGGGTTTCACTGATTCACTAAACTTAAAATTTTCTATAGGAATGTACGAGACAGGTTCATAAAGAACTACATTTCTAATAAAAGACAGAATGTATTTCCTGATGGTTGCAGCACTGCAGGATAAGAGAGTGCAGGTCAGATCCCAGTACAAAACAGTTAATCTTCCATCCCCTGAAAGACCGTCCTCACAACCAGCCGTTCTGGTCTTGCTCCCCCTCAATCTCTGAGACTCAGACTCTGCACATAAACAAACTTGCAAGGATGGAAGCAGAAGGCTGATGTCAGTGGAGATCAGTGTTGTTGGAAATCAACATTTGGGGACTTGTTTCAGTCATACCCAGAATGTGTAAGCTGACATTCCCATTTCGCTGCTCAGAGCCACTGGCTGTTCTCTAGTGGCTTTCGTCTCTGCTGTCTATTTCAACGTTAAAAAAAGCTAGAAAATCCCAGCTTCTTCCCACTTCAGAGCAAACACATTTGTGAAGTTTTCCCCAAAATGCAGAGAAACATTGGGAGCATGGGGGAATGGGGGTGGGAAATGAGGAAAAGAACAGCAGAGGAATGAAGAAATACAGTACAGAGAAAAGCACACATAGGATTGCAAGAAAAGAAAGAGAACAGATGGTAGGAAATGGAAAGGGAAAAAAGAACAGTGGGAAAAGTCTTTACAAAAATAATGGCAGCTCTGATTGCTTTACAGTCATCTTTTTCTCCTTTGTAGTTACTGCATAAGAAAAGGAGAAGCTAAACTGCTGATCAGACCAGGAGGTGATCTGTGTAACTCTGAAAGGAGAGGGAGATGCCCCCACAAATTGACTCTGCTAAGAAATCGTTTGCATTCAGGGAAAAAAAATCAATACCCACATCTACAGAATCAGTTTTTCAGGCATAAATCCTGTCCTCCCCTTTCTCTCTTAAATATGCCCTTGTTCCACCTGTAAGTGACTAAAGAGCTACCATGACCTTTAATCCCTGTTTTCCATGGCTCACTATTGTTGGCATTGTTCCCTGATCTCTGAAAGAATTGTCAATTGAATATGAGAAAATAGGAGCTTGTGAAACCAAATTATTTCAATCCTTTCAAGGGACTTATAAAGCAGGAACTACAACATTACACACTCCATTTCCATTGATAGTCTTTTTACTACCTGCCAGCCTTCATGCTCCTAACTAGGGTGGTATTTCTCACATGAGGTTGTGCCAGAAGAGAATGACACAGAGCAGAGCAGTTTTTGAAGGCAGAGTTAGGCAAGCCTGACCAGGTAACTCATGCTAAGTGCCACTTGGCAGAAACATACTTAGCATTATTTAGTTTCTCCTCATCATTCAGGTCCTCTGTTTTCAAGAGGTCATACTTGATTGACCCTGGTTGAATGGCATCAATGAGATCCAGGACTGGCATGCTGGTGCTGATTTTACTATCCTGCATAGACGAAAAACAAAATTAAATGCAAGAACAGGATAAAAGAACTCCCACAAAGCCATAGTCTAGACTCAAGAGCAATGAACAGTTCCGTCAAATTTAGACAACCATTTAGATATTTAGATCGTCACAAAGCGTTGCTTGGAATAATTTTTTATCTAAGGCAGACTAAGAACTCTTTCAAGGATTTTTTTTTTTTCTTTTTCTTTATATTTTTTTTTATCCAAAGGATGAAACATCAGAGAATCATTTAGGTTAAAAAAGATTTTTATGATCAAGTCCACCCTTAATCTAGCACTGCCCGGTCCACCACTAAATCATGTCCCTAGGCACCACATCTACACATTTTTTTAAATCCTCCAGGCATTTAAATCCTTCCCTCTAGGCAACCCTTTGAGGGAAGAAACCTCCCCTAATATCCAATCAAAACCTTCCCATGCCATTTCCAAACTCAAGACCGTTTTCTCCTATCCTGTCATTTGTTACCTGGGAGAAGAGACTGACCCCCACTTGGCTACAACCCTCCTTTCAGGCAGTTGTAGAGAGTGATAAGATCTCCCCTGAGCCTCCTCTCCTTAAACAACCTCAGCTCCCTTAGCTGTTCCTCAAAGGATTTATGCTCCAGAGCCTTTCCCAGCTTTGTTACTTTTTAGACACGCTCCAGCACCTCAGTGACTTTCTTGTAGTTGAACTGAACACAAGATTTGAGGTGTGGTTGAGCACAGGGTCACAATCCCTGCCCTGGTCCTTCTGGCCACACCATTGCTGGTACAGGCCAGGATGCCACTGGCCTTCTTGGCCACCTGGACACACCGTGGTTCACGTTGAACCACTACTGAGCAGCACCCCCAGGTCCTTTTCTGCTGGGCAGCTTTCCAGCCACTCTTCTCCAAGCTTGTAATACTGCAGGGGTTGTTGTGACACAAGTGCAGGACCTAGCACTTGGTCTCATTGAACCTCACACAACTGGCCTTGGTCCACCAATCCAGCCTGTCCAGATCCCTCTGCAGAGCCTTCCTGTCTTTCAGCAAATCAACATCCCCACCCAGCCTGGTGTCCTCTGCAAACTGACTGAGGATGCACTTGATCTGCTTGTCCAGACCATCAATAAAGGTGTTAAATGGCCCCAAAACTGAGCCCTGGGGACACCACTGGTGACAGGCTGCCAGCTGCATGTAACTCTGTTCACCACCACTCTCTGGGCCTGGGCATCCAGTCTTTACCCAGCAAACAGAGCACATGCCCAAGCCATGTGCAACCAGTTTCTCCAGGAGAATGTTGTGGTAAACAGTGTCAAAGGCTTCACTAAAATCCAGGTAGACAACATCTGCAGCCTTTCCCACTTCCATGAAGTAGGTCACTTTGTCAAAGACTACAATGCCATTAAAGCAGAAGATGGGGCGCAAGACTAATGCATTTGCTTCTTGTGGGGAGATGACACTGATAGACATCTACTGATGGGAAGTGCGAGGGGGACCAGCTGTGTGATTCCTGAGCTCATTACAAGAAGTTTGATGGATCTGTTCTTGCCTGGTGCAAACTGCTGATTTATAGCCACTGAGTGTTCCCTAGCTTGGGAAGTGTCATAGATATGTTAGCAGGATTGGAAACACTCTAGGATTGGTCCATCTCTTGTTTGTATGGTACTGTGCAAAACAGGGCAAGGTACCCCTGGAATGTACTACCAGGTTACAAATGTATTGCTCTTCTTCATTTTAATACTGCCATTTGTAATTGCTCTTGATTCATAACCAGCAGCACAGCAGTTCTTTCTTAGTTCCAGTCATCATTCCTGTCTCCCTCCTTTGATTTCCCATGCCAAACTGGAATTCAAGGTATTTCCTCTAGTGTTCATATGATATTTCTATTACTTTTTCACAATAAAGTCCCTGGAATAAAATCTGTGTATTTGAACGAGTTTTTAAAAGGCAATGAAAAATAAGCTAGGTAGTGAGTTATATCATAATGTAGAATGTGTTTGTATATCCATACACACATCTATATATCATACACACAATACATACACACTGAATAAGAGAATCCTGAGCAGAGACTTCTGAAAAAACCTGTACCTTGAAACTAGAGATGGTTGAATCCTTCCCAGCTGCAGTGAGTGTTTCATTGACCCAGCTGACAATGATTTCATCGTTGACCTTCTCTCCACCACCAATGTCTTCAAGGATATTCAGGGTGTACCTTAAGAGGAAAGCCAGGATATTTGCTCAAAGTCTGCTGTAACCTCAGAACTGTCCTGTATGTGCACAGCTTGTTTGTGATCATCCCAATGATCTGATATTCCTTTGCCTCACACACACTCACAGTGCATATGATTTATATTATAATACAATAATTAATCTAAAGAGTTTAATTCATCCCTAATTCCTTAATCACTGTTTTGGGAATGTTAAAAGTTTTGGTTACATAAAATTCCTGGAAGATCCCTCTTAATGTATCTCATTGTAAATTACTCATTCTTATAGTGCTTAAAAAATAATCACTGATTTTAGAGATAGAAGGGAATCCTTCTGCTCACCTAAGACTGATCTTCTGCATAAAAACAAGCCTGGAGCATTTTGCTTATATGTCAGCATACACCTTGGAAAGATATCCTAAACTGATGGTAAGTAATCACCTCATGACTATTTTAACTACCTTACTGATAAACCTATACCTTTCTCTATAGTCTGAATTTAGCTTGTATGCAGTTCCTAACTACTGGGGCTCTTTACTCTCAGTTATGGCCCTCTGAAACACAGAAACATGCACACACAGAGAATTACATTAAAATGGGAAGAGGTACTGCATTGTGCTCAGTTCAGGGAGCGGCTTACAAAACTTCTGCATCGATCCCTTGTTTCTAGGACATTGTACCCATTCCCTGTCACAGACACCTTTTAATTTCTTTTCCTCTCTTCTATGCAATAAGCATTTCTTCTTGCTATAGAGAGTGACAGTAATAATCTTCCGCATGAGCTGACTGTAATGGCCTCGCCCCCAAGATGTGCTCTGATCACGTGCTTAACTAGGAGTGAGCAGGATGTCCTCCTGCCTTGGCACTGAAGTGCAAACAGAGGAGTGAGAAGGCTGTAGCCTGCAGAGCCTTCTCAGTGAGAGCTTCAGGAACTACTGCAATGCCAACTGAGCATACCAAAATGCCCTGAAGCTCATGGCTGGCTGACCTACCTTCTCATCAGCTGCCAGATTAAGGCCAGTGTGAGCGTACGGTTTCCTTCATTCAGATCTTGCCCAGCAATGCCAACAAGGGAAAATTTGGCTTGATTCTTTCCCAGTTCCACTGCATAGTTGCAGTTTTCAAGCTGTTAATGGCAGGGTCAATTGGTGCAGTTCAAAAATATAGAAAAAAAAAATAAAGACAAGACACTGTTACTTTAAATTCTTTGGATCCCTCAGCCCAGATCTTCCTGGGCAAACAGGAATTTTGGGGCTCTGTGATAAAACAGCTAACTGATTACCAGCAGGCAGATCCATCCCAAAAATACCATTCTAAACTTTTAACATAGAAGAAAAGGCTATACTTCATTATCAGGGCCTGAAAAGCAGATTACCCTGGAAAATAAAAGTGTATGGCTCATGGGTACCTCGAGCATCATGCACTGAGACAAAGGATTAGTGTCCCAGCCAATATTTTAGATCAGTTGATTGCTCTGGTCTAACTGGACTCAATTACTCATCCAGATAGTTGGGAGAAAGCTTTGTATTCAGCAGCAGCTGTGTGATCGGTTCTTGATGCATCTGATCAAGAATGCTTATCGTCACTGTCTTCATTTGATGTGGAGGGCAGCAATCCAGACAGCTGCAATTAAGCTAGTGCCATGCATCTCACAGTCCAGATGCATCACAATCAGTGCCTAAAGCAGTATAAAAAGGGATCTGCAAAAACAGTTTCTAAATACTGATACAAAAGTTGCCAAGTGTTTTTACTTAACAAATATTTTTTCACCTGTCAAAAGAGCAAGTGAGTCTAATGTATATTTCTTTTGCAGAATGAAAAATTATCCAGTGGCTAAGCAAAAAAATCATTTAAGGTGCTGTCCTTGGGACTGGAGAGCAACATGAGTACCTACTTTGCTGTTTGAAATTATATAGGCATTCACTGAGGATAAGGCATCACTACTGGAGCTATTCTGGACTTTTGTACCTTCTTCATGTTGCCACCCAGTTTAGGATATGGTGGTTTGTTCACCCTGTTCCAGTCTACTGGCACTTTGATCTTTTCATAGAGTTGGAAGATAACCAAGGCATCTGACAGGTCACTGAAAACAACAAAAAAGATATATCATTGTCCAAAGAGCAGAGGAAAGAAACACAACTCAACTATTAGCAGAGGTAAACTTAGTTTCCTGGGAAACACAAAGCAGCATATATTTTTATAGGGCCCAAAAGTTTTTATGTTCTTGCAAACAACTTGCTGGCTGTATTTATCATCTGAAGGAGGTGTAATACCTCATCTTACCTATACAAGTGATTTACACGTGGATTAACGCCAAGGGAGTTCATCCAGTTCCTAAATGTCCTTTCTTCTCTTGTCTCACCTAAAACAACAGACACATCAATCATAGGCCTGCAGAACACCACAGGTGTTCTGGTGTGAGTGTTTTGGGAAGAAACCCTAACTGAATTTACAGTGCGCTGAACCGTGAACAGAAGGAGACAAACGGGAAATATCACGGTGCACCGTGCGATATTTGCATTCTCCTGACCTTCGATGGAGCTCCAGTCGATGTCCTGGTTCTCTGGCTTATGCAGGGCAGGGTATTTGTTGAACAAGTTGGCGATGAAGGCCAGATTGAGCTTGGGGTTCCCGCGGACGACGTCGGTGGCGGTGACGAACTGGCGGCAGCCGAGGCGCTCGGCCTGCTGCAGCATGCACTCTGCTCGCTGCACGTCATCCTTCTCCTGCCCGGCACAAACGGGACATCAGCCTCACCCCGGCTCTGCACCCACACACACTTGGGTCTCCGAGTGGGGATCTAGCTGCTAAAGCAGCTGCTTGACAGCTTTATAGGTATTCCCATTCCCACTTTTACTGATGGCAGTCTGTGTTTTCAAATGGGCTTTGCCTACAATTCAACCACCCCACCACGTTGCTTTTACAGCCATATTCCGTATAAAATGTGATGGTTTGATGCAATTCACAGATAAATGTATTTAAACACACTTGTTACATGTTAGTAGTTTATCAGCGTGATTAAATGGGTTGCTGAAGTTTGAGAGTTATTATCTAACAGAAATCCAAACACATAATTTAATTCTTTGGAAGCTGTGATTTCTGAAGTATGAGATCGTGTTGCAGTGCAAGGAAGCATTTGTTGGCTCTGACAAGCCAGTGCGGCCCTGAGCTAGCCAGCAACGCAAGTAACAGGCAGAAAATATCGGCATTTACTCCAAACTTATCTCATCTTACCCTTAATCCTGACATGTCAATAGTAATAGCCGGAATGCCTTCTTCATCTCCCTTGGGGGCAACTTGGTTCAGCAAATGGTAATAAGCTCTTGAGTCCTGTGACAGACAGAGAAATTAAAGGGAAGAAAAATTACATCTAAAGCTCAGCCTTTGCATGCCAGTGCTCCCCTGAACAATGTGCCTGCATGCTTCATTTTTATTACATCGATCATTGGGCTACATAATTAAATTAATTAAGCTGGAAGCACTTAGCGATTCCTACTTTATGCTGTGTTTGCCAGATCTAGTTCTTCCCTGAGCCAATATATATGTGCTGCAGAATGCCCAACACACGAGACAAAAATGCTGTGTGTTGAACTTAAAGAAAGGACAGTGACAACAAAAAGATATCAGAGTTTACTTAATATGAACATAAAATTAGAGGTAAGAAAATGCATACCTTTATAATGCTGTAGAAGTCAGGCTGCTGAGCATTTAATAAAAGAAAATGCAGAAGGAGAAAGTAGATGTTTAAAGTGGATTTCAATGCAAGGCTGGAACAGTTGTGGAAGAGAAAGCATAGTTTTCAAGGACAAAAGTTAACAGTGACAACAGTATCAGCCTTTTTCAGGCAAAAGGACAGGAACAAGACAAGGATTTAACATATTGGGTCTTTAATCTTTTGTGAAATACAATGCTGCTTCCATATGTGGAAAATATTAATTCACTTCAAAAACAGCTCAAAGAACTGAAAATAAAGCTACATGTTAATGTCTAGGGATTTGACTAACTAACCCAACTGATGCCCTTCAAAATATAAAGCAGACTACCTGAATGATTTTAAATATTTTACCTCTGCATTACTACGCACCATATCTAGGAAGTGGTTATTTACAACAGAAATGAGGTGGGGAGACCGACTTAGAGAATGTCTGTAAACACTGAAATCCTGTAAATGTGTGCCTTATTTTCCAACTGTAAACATCAGAATTGTGATTTAGCTTTCAGTTGTAGATAGGATTTAATCAGTTGTACTTTTTAGTCATAGTCTTTTTAGTCAGCGCACAGAAAAATGGAAAAGACTCCATTTCCTTCCCTTTTCATGGATATTCTCCAATCACCTCCACTCAGTCAACCAAAAATCTGTTACAATAAAAATTGTATTGCCAAATGTGACTCTCTACCCCTCCTGTTGCCTTCCCTGATTTTTTTTCTGTATTTCAGTTAAATGCTGGTGCTTATGCTTCAGTCCCTAGTGAAGCCTACGACCAGGTACCCCTGGAGCTGGACTTTTCCCATGCTCTCCTGGGAGAAGGAAAGTCAGATTGTGTCTGGTGAAGTTGGTGTGCTGGCCACCTCCTAGCTTTCTTTTAAGTCATCTCAGATACCCTCCCTTATACACCTTCTACAGCTCTGGGATGCTGTCTGGGCCTTGCACTGGGTTTTACTGTCTGAAATTCATCACTGGGCATCACTGAGGTTCAGACACATCTGTATGGGAACAACAAAGGTCCTACAGGGAAAGCTCTGCTGAAATCTACACCCACAAGCCCAAGGGGACCTGAATATATGAAATAATGCTGCCCAGACTCCACACCCACCCTTGCAAGTGTCTCCCAGTCTAGCTGTAGTATTTTCAATAGTCCCAGTGAATTAAAATTTGCAGATAACTGCATTCAGGGCTATAGCAAATGTTGGGACAGAGGAGCACATGCCCAGGTGAAGGAAAGTTCAAGTGGGGGAATTGGAAATGCCCAATCATCTTTTGCTGTATGTTTGAGTAAGGTCCAGGCTTTTTCAAGCAAAAGTCAGGTCAAGAGTTATTTAGGGAGATTTGGAAAGGAGGAGAGCAACAGAGGCAAGGAACTGAAAATACTGTGTCCATATGCCCTGTCCAGGGCCAGCAGCCATTCCTTTCCCAGGCATTTGATGTACAGGAGTTGGCAGTGATGACTGGGAGGTCAGGAGGAAGAGGAGGAATGCTACTGAGTGCAAAGATAAACCCCAATGAAAGTATTTTATGAATTCAGCTCCATGTGCTTAACAGAGCAGTCTCAGCTGCTTGGAGTGCTTCAGTGCACAATCCCTGTGTGGAGGGCAGGAATTCGGGTGTAGAGCTGCTGTTTTGTTTTTGTTGGTCAATATTTCTCATACCTTGATGTCTGAGCTGAAGTTGTTGACTTTGTTGCATCCTGCATTTTCCAGGTGATAGTTTGCCCATCTCAGCAGCAAGTCCTCTGGGGACAATTTCATCAGATCCTCCAGGCTCTCTCCTTCTCTCAGGAGAGCAATCAAAGCTAAACAGGAAAAAGATTAAAAAATAATTATATGAATACTTTTTCAGGAAAATGAATAACTGTTTTCTCTCTTTTACATTTCCTACCCTAGTTTCTAAATATGAGTGGCCAAAATATTGCCAAAATTCAAGATGGGTTAGCATGACAGAGGATTAAACAGAAGAAGGGTTTCAGCAATGAAATGAGTACAAAGTTGTAATTTGTGCATCTAGTAGTGGATCATAATCAGGTGGATGACAATTTCAGTGTGGTCTGAGAACTGCCCACAAGCTATGAAGGTCAACCCTCCCTGCAGTGAGCAGGGGCTTCTCAAACTAAATCAGTTTGCTCAGAGCCCCATTTGATGTGACTTTGAATGTTTCCAGGAATGGGGCGTCTACCACCTCTCTGGGAAACCTCTGCCAGTGTTTCACCGCCTTCACTGCAAAAAATTCCTTCTTTATAGCCAGTCTGAATCTACCCTCTTTTGTTTAAAACCTTTACCCCTTTTACTATTGCAACAGGCCCTGCTGAAAAGTTTATCATCAACTGTCTCACAAGCCCCTTTAGGTACTCAAAGCCTGCAATAAGGTCTCCCTGGAACCTTCTCTTCTCCAGGCTGAACAATCTCAGCTCTCTCAGCCTGTCCTCACACGAGTGCCCCAGCACTCTGAGCCTTTTGTGGCCTTCCTCTGAACCCACTCCAACAGGTCCAAGTCTTTCCTGTGCTGAGAAGTGCAGAGCTGGATGCAGTGACGCTGAGCACAGGGGCAAGCTTGGAATGAAAAGTATGAACACAGACTTTTAGCAGCTTAGATGAAAGAAATCTCAGTGACCTTCACACTGAGACTGGATTCTCACAGGCATTCTGGAATACTTGCACGTGACCTCATGGGCTTGTGGGCCAGTAGGGCTAACTCATCTGTCAGTTGAGGAGACACCCTATTTATATAGGAAAATTGATATTATGTTCATAAGAGGAGGAACAGGCAGGAGGGCAGGATTGACCCTTGAAAATGCAGTGTGCTCAGCTGATCTCTTGGACCATGAAAGGCTTTAAAACTAGTTTTGAAAAGAACTAACATGGAAACTAATTATTAAAGTGGTAAAAAGGGAGAGTGTGTTACATTGCTCTGATTTTCTTCCAGTATTTTTTTGTCAGTTCTTGAAAGAATTATGGATTGGCTACGTAAAGGAAACAGTGGAGACATACCATAACTGGAGTTACACAGACAATTTGATATCGGGTGGGTTAAAGTGGACCGGAGGGGGATAATAGAAGCATTTGAAAGTAGACAGGATTTTATTAAGAGAACAGTGTGGACACTGAGAGAAGGCTGGAAGAAGGATTCTTGTGGAGTTGATTGTGGATTGATTTTTGGATTAATGTTTTCTCCTTTTTTTTTGCATCAATTATCTTGGCACAAATACTTGGAACCTGCTAAAAATGTGAAGATGATAGTGACTAGGTGGCATAGTCAATACAGAGGACGATCAGGAAATCAGACAGAATGAGCTAGATGACAGTAATAAAAATGGAATGCAATTTAACAGTGCCACGATCAAAGACATTCACTGGGGAATTAATATGAATAACTGCTACTAGCTAAAAGCCCATATGAATGAAGAAGGAGAACTTGAGTGTATTAGATGTCTTCCAAGCTACTCTGAGCCACCATTTGATATGACATGGGGAAAATCCAACATGATATTAAGTGCATCCCAGGTAATTCCCATAGAGGCTGGGATGTATTATTTACTGCCTTGATATCATGTGCTCATGAAAGCTCACTGGAAATACAGAGTCCCATGTTCAAGAAAGGGGAGTTTTACCTGAAACTGTTGCAGAGAAGGGCTATAAGGGAAAGGAAGAACCTGAAAAGAAATTAAAATTTTCTTGGCTTGTCTAGTCATAGACAAAATCTTAGATGAGAAGTGAAGGAGAAAATACCAGAGAGAAAAAAAGTAGCAAATAAGCAGGGCAAGACTACCTACAAAGGAATGGGAACTGGTGGCTCTGGCAATGGAAGGGACAGAAATGTAAAAGGGGTGAGGCAATGAGGGTAACACCTGCACAGAATCTGGAGTAAAGCAGTGTCACTGTTGGGTGAAGGACTATCCAGAGGCATGGGGAACAAGGCAGGGAGATGAGGTGCTGTGTGGACTGCAGGTACACCCACAGCCTTCATGATAAAGCTACTTCATGGAGAATTTTGGCATTGGTGAGACACACCTGGAATGCTGTGTCCAGTTTCTCGCTCCCCAGTACAAAAGCGACTTTGATCAACTGAAGTTTAGTGGAAGGACATGAAAATGTTTGAATGAAAGTTTTTGATATAAGGGAAGAGGATGAGAAAACTGGGATTGTTTAGCCTGGAAAGAAGTTTCAGAGGGGAGCAAGTATTGTCTTCAACCATTACAGAGGGGCCAGATCTGCATTTTTCCAGTATGCACAGGAAAAGGATGAGAAGCTTTGGACACAAGGTGCCAGAAGGGAAATTCCAACTAGATTCCAGAGAGAAAAAAAATCAAAGTAAGGGTGGTTGGACTCTGGAACAGGCTGCCCAGAAAACACTGGAAAAAGCCCTGAGCAACCTCACCTGACCTTAAGATATTATACTTAAGATGTTGTACTGCTGAAAGTAGGTAGATGGATGGTTGAGTCAGATCTTCATGGTGCACCTCCACAGGTTCCTTCCAACTTAAATTATTCTATGATTCTATGATTATGATTTCATAAAGAAAGATGTTTGACAATCAAGAGCAAGAAGGAGCCAAGCTTCCTGAAGCAGATTTCCTTGTCCCAGATTTAGTGTGAAAACACCAATATACTTGGATGAAGACCACCATTACTGACCCATTGAGCATAAAAAGGCTCTGAACACACAACTCTGCAGAAAGCCTTGGACTTTTAAGTGCTGAAATTTGTGAAAAGCAAGGAAAATTAGATCAGTCAAGAAAACAAACAACAAACACTTGAATAAAAAAATTAAAATCAAGAATTTATTGGTTTTTTTAAGAGCTTTATCCTAAAGACTTCCTAGTGATCACAATGGACCTCTGAAAGGAAGAGCCATACATACCTTCATTCCTGCTGATCTCTATGTCAGCAAAGAGTCCAATTTTGATGACTTGCCATAGAAGACCCAGAACCAGGTAAGGTTTCCCTTCTTTTAAGTCTTCAGCTCCAATATTAACAACATGGCACCCAATGGCTGAGGCAGAGTTCAGGGCCAGGTTCAGATTTTCCTAGGAAAAGGTGAGAACTTTTGAATGAGGTAGAACTTGAGAGTTGAGGCTACAGGAAGAGAGCATAACCAAAATGAGTGAAATCTGCAGGCAGCTTCACTGTAAATGCATTTAAGTACACAGAACCATGTCTTTCCTGAGGCAGTGCTCCAGGTGCGTGCTCTGGGTGCTCACCAGAGTGGAATACAAGGACAGAACCACCTCCCTTCACCTGCTGGCCACAGTTCTTTCGGTGCAGCCCAGGACATGTCTGGCCACAGGGGGCAGGGGAATGCAGACTCTCCTGGGGATTACAGGCAGATTCTGGGTCTCAGCACAAAGACAGAAAGGACCTCTTTTTGGCAGAGATGGCAGATGTCATGACACAAGGCACTGGAGCTCAGAGCATATGTCTGCATTCACAGTGATGTTCTGGCTCAATCCTGGTTACCAAGGCCAGGCTCTCCCTAGAGCTAATGCCTGAGCTCATGCTCAAGTACAGCCGTAGCTTCAGCATGGGGCAAATTCTCCTCTGCTCAGCCCTGCACGCATGGAGGAAGAAAGGAGCTACAACCCCATCAGCTGGCAGGTATCCCAGGCTCGCCTCTCCCTAAGCACTCTGCAAAAGCCCTGAGACCTAAGATACAAGTAAGCTGCTAGTTGGCAGTGTTTGCAAGGAGCATGCTGTCCCAGGAACCAGTTTGAATAAACCTGATGAGTTTTTAGCCTTGCAGTTCAGCCAAGGCGAGAACTGGTAATATCTAGACATTTTCTTTTTGAACTTTGGAGTACAGACTCCTGGTTTGGGAGTGTGCAGAGGAAGCTGAGGGATTCAGTGATTCACAGTCACAGGCAGAAATAAAAGTGATATTTCAGGAACATTATGTTCCTTTGCCATTTCTTGTCCATTTAAAATAAAAGGAATAAGAAAATCTGATTGTCAGGTCTACACTGTGCAAAAAGGTAGCTTTGGAAACAGAGGGCAAGTAAAGCAGGAAAAGAAGACTGGAAAATATGATTTGTCTGACAGATTTGCAATTTTTCACATGAATTTCATGTCATGACAGGGAGATCTGCTTAGATACAAAATGCAGAGAGAGACAGCATAAATTCTCATAAGCTAGAAAAACTGGACCATTTCAAATTAATTACTTTTTCTCCAGCAGACAGATGTAAAAGGGTTAAGTTAAAGGGGGAGCTATATTGATCAAATCATGTCTACATGTGACAGGGATTGATCTGAGCTGCATCATTAAGTTATGCTGCTGACCAAAATGATTAGAACTGAAAAATGAGGTATACAGCATAAAAATCCAATTTAATGGCTTCTGAGATTACTTGAGTCTGGCTAATGTTCCATCAAATCAGAGTAGCTGAGGGCTAAACTGGGTTAGATTCACATCTATTCCACATATCTATTTATACTCCATACCAGGTACATAGATGTTATTCATATAAAAATATCTCTCTGCATGCTGTGTGAGAAACACAATAAACTTTAAGCAGTGAAAGTTAACACCCTTTTTGTCCATTTTAAAAATCATATACATGTGCATGTGATAGAAATAAAGGAGGGTTTCAATGTTCAAGGTGAAATACTGGCTTGTAAAAGGCATGCAAAGCAATAGTCCAATTTCAGGCATGTTGCACTGGTACTTCCAGGGTTACAGTGAATATTTTGGTGAGGACATCACACTGCAACAACAGCAGTTGTGAGTTCAAGTCCATTGTCATGCCTTAAAAGAGGGATTCTGAGAGCTACTCCAACTGCAATTGGTGACCATATTCTCTGTGCTCCTGCATTCATATGACACATACCACAAAAGTATCTAAAGCTCTGACCTGGTGAACATTATTCGTTGTGTTTGGTTAGCCAGGTTGCTCATATGTTTGGAAAGAAATGTAAATGTAAGTCCTTGTGTTTTTATGACATGGACCTGAGATCTCACTGTGCCACAAACAACTTTGCCTGATTGTGTTGGGCAGAACCAGCCTTTCCTCTAAGTGATTACACAAAAGCATCTTAAGGGGAAAAACAAAGACTTTTCTTGTGTTTTAGTACCTGTATTGTGAAGGGCGTGAGTTTCTTTTTGTTGATTGTTCTCTCATCAATGGTATCTGGCACTGAAAAGTTGATCATCTTACTGGAAATAAAGCAAAAAAAAATAACAAGAAATACACTAAGCTATGTGTGCACAAAATTCAGGCATAGCTTTTGTCTCTACATTGCAGGACAAGTCTAAGAGCTGGAGAGTTACTTAATAAAAATAGATAATCACCCTCTGCTTCTACATATATACACAGAGGCACACACTCAAGCAATTATTTTGGGCTACATACAGACTGTACTATTGGTGTGAGGCCAAGAATGCCACAAGGTGAAGTTGGGCGAGAAGTTTATTGTGCAGAAAATGTCTGCAGAAGCACTCACTATTTTGTGCTGCTTTGTGTGAAACACCAGAAGTCCTTGGGCAAAAATAAAACCAAGCAGCTCCTCAAATTTCACTGACTTAATCTAATTGTAAGTGTCTAGAGGCAAGGAAAAGTTCTCATTAAGCATGAAATATGCTTTATATTTTTGATGGTAAAAGAAGCACAAAAACTCTAGTATTATCAAGGCCCTGAGTCTGCAAACACTCCTGAGCTTAATTTAAATTCCGCAGGTTCTGTCTAAACAGAAATGTGAGTTTTTGCAGACTCATGGTTCCCACATGTGAGAAAGAAAGGTATTATTTACCAAAGCACTATGCCATCACCAACTGCTTGGAAGAGGTCATCTGTTTCTGGATTCATTGGCACCACATGCTTGCAGTCAGGGTCCTTCTCAAGGGCTTTGTTAATCCAGTTGACAAAGGCATATTTTTCTTCCTCTGTGGACACAATGTCAAATCCATCAGTTTGCTGTGCAGTACCTCTACCATCATTTTACTCCCAAAGGCAGAACTCCTGGGAGAGCCTTTCCCACCAGTGTGACTGATCAACAAAACCCTGAATGGAAGAGGCTCAAGCAAATGAGCTGAGGACAGCAACGGGCTTGAGCTGGTTAATACCCCTTCAATAACCCTTCCCACTCCCTGGGGTTGCCTGGGTCATGGGGGCAGGCATATTACAGAGACTGGTGATGAAGTCCATGTGGTTCAAATGCGAGGTGCAGACACTAAGCTCTGTAAGGAGTAATTTGTGCTTTCACTGTAATTTGAATTCATTTTTATACCACTCTGCTAAATAGAAATCCCATTATCTTCAAACAATTCTGTATCGTATACTACATCCTCTTCATGTGGAATATCTAGAAAAGCCTGGCCAGGATTGGGCTCTGACAAAGAGCATTCAGAGGACAATGGGCAGATGTGCCTGTAGTTCAACAGGGCTGAAGCACAGCTATCCTGTACCAGCAGCAGCTCACTTGGCTCCCAGTGGCTCAGAGGAGCTGCCCTCCGGGATGAACGTGGATGGAGTCCTTGGGATCATCCTCTGTTCTCCCTCCTCCAGAGAGAGTCAGTCCCCCACTCTTGCTCCTGCAGAAGATAGCCAGGGGTGGGACATCCTCCCCGTGGGACTGCTTCAGAGTGGGCTGTGCCCAGCACAACGAAAGCAAACAACTTTCAGCTTGGAGAAACAGGCTGGGAGAAAAGCCCTGATGGGGTTGTGCCCTCCATGGGAGAAAGACAGGAACTCTCTGATTGCAAGGGGACTTTAGAGAAAGACTGCCTGGTACATGTCCAGGGAAATGGGTTATCAGCAGCAGGGACCCCGTGCCTTGCCTCCCTGGTGAGCAGAGACAGCAGTGGGCAGCTGATTGTGCTGCTGCAGCCCTGGCTCACCTGCTGCCAGCAGTGTGGGACCCCTGCACCTACCTGAGTAGGAGTGTTGGGTGCCAGCACTGGACTGCTCCGATGTCCCACCGATAGCACAGATCCCCTCCTTCTTGTTGATTTGCTTCCGGAATGACTTAGCAACATCATCGCTCTTCAGGTCTTGGAAAATCTTTCAAGCATGAGAGAGGGTTTTAGAATTTTGGAGAATTAAACCAAGTTAAAATAGTGAGCTCTTAGGCCAGGAGACACATTCTCTTTGCTTCATAAATAGGGAAGGGCAGCTTGAGTATTTTCAGTGGGTTTCTGAGAACAATCTGTGTATCTGCTGAGGTACAACAGGATTATACTTAGCGTTTATGTTTTCAAATCAGGGAACAAAGGTCAGTTAAGTAACAAAAATATTACTTTGGAGCAGAGTAGTTTGGGTTTCAAGAAATAGCAAGTAAAAGCCCACTTCTCCATCCCAAGGGAAATTCCACTGTTCTAGCATTTGCTTTTGGCCCAGTTCAGACCAGAAAAAGAAGCTTTTAGATTAAAAAATGCCCCATGAAGTTTTCAGTTTTGATTTGCTTACACTTTTTGTAATCATCTAGCCAGAACATCATGTCTTTGCAGTGTATAACTGAAAAACTACCTTGCTGCATCAGCCAAACTGAAATATATGACATCTATGCAATGAGCAGCTGTATTCACATAACTTGTCCCAGTTAATTGCAGCATTTCTAGTTTGGTTACTTTCTGTTCTCAACTTTTCCAGTGAGGAGACTCATTGAATTAATGAGGTGTCCACAAGACCCTGTGCATGTGCCTCGGCTGTGCCCTAGGGACCACCTTGAGTGACTGAAATAAATAACATCTCACTTACTGAAATAAATTCATCAAAACTGATCCTGCCATTCCCTGTGGTTGTCAGACTCTGAATGAGCTCTCTGGCTTTATATCCTGGGAGAGGGAGATTGGCAGCCTTCAACACCTCTGTTAGATCATTGGTATCGATGAAGCCATTCCCGCTGATATCTGCAAAGATTAAAGCAAACTTTTAAATTCTACATCAGCCCAATGACATTTTCTGCACATAAAGGCTGTTTTTATTTTACCCAAGGAAAGGTACATTATATACAAAGATTTGTTGTCTTGAAATCTGGTATTTTCAATTGCTTTGGTGTTTTTCACACCCAAGAAAGAATTACAGTCACTTTTTAACAAACAAAAAACTTACAGTGATGACATACAAATATCTTAACAAAGATAGGTTTAAATGGATATAATTGCCATTCCAAGGTTTACATGCTGACAAATGTGGTCTATAGAGGAAGCTTCCTGTCTACAGAACAGCCAAAGAAAATAAAATTGACACAATACACATATGCACTTATCCATAGAAATAATTTGTGATTTTGGCCTGTTTTCTGCATCTAATAACATCAAAAGTAAGCTGGAACTGGGTATGGTCATCCTCAAAATAAGGACTGCTCTGTTTCTCTGTGATGGTGCTAACATCAATATTCCTGCTGAGCTTCCTGCAAGATCCTGGGTAGTATTTGATGAGAAGATCACTAATACTAGTTCACAGTCCTTTATTCTCCATTTAGTGACAAATTCCACAGATAAAAAAGCAAACTGACTTTGTCACATGGAGAGTTTCTGTTAAAACACTATGGTTATGACATAGATAAATGTATATACAGTTAGGTATGGTTGTTTATATTTGGCTTTCAAGTATCTGTGTCTTTCTTTTTCCTTTTCCCCATCCTGGAGGCTGAGGTGATTTCAAAACAGTGTGTGCTGATTTCCTGCATAGTAAGCTGCAATTTGAGTCACTTGTTGCATGCTGCAAAAAGACACTCAGCTCTCAGCATGGATTAACACAGACTGCAAAAAGCATCCTATCCATTTCCCCTGGCATACAACAAAAGGATCTGGATTTGGAGAGAGAAATGTCTGGGAAAGGAATGAGAGCTTCCTTCCAGCACTTGGGGGATTAACCAGATTTAGTGGAAGATGTCCCTGCTATGGCAGTGGGGTAGGAACTAGATAATCTTTAAGGTCCCTTCCAAGCCAAATCATGCTAGGATTCTGTGATTTGCCTTGTCAGTGCATTGGGTGCACAGGACACCAGATTTTTAAGATTGCCAGCCTAGACTGTTGTGTGCTCAGAAACCAACCAACCACCACCTGAATCAGCCAGGACAACTGATGAGTGCATAATCCAGCGAAGCTGATAGATCTGCTGATAGAAGTTAAGTGAGCTGTGAGAGGCACAAGGACCTTGTCTTAGAATTTGGGAAGACAGTGATGGCTCTGTGTGACTTTAAAGGAGACAAATCAGATGAGATGTTTAAAAGTTTGGAAAGAAAACAAAGTAGAAATGGGGCTTGAAATGTCGTTGTGGAGGGATTACAAATTTTTAATCGGTTTGCACATTTGTCCTCTCCCCATTCTTGCTTCCCATAGGGAATACTCAATTTACATTAAAATAAAACCTTTTTGCCTTCCAAATAATTTGTCATGAATAAACAATATTCTTGGAAAAACACTTGACAATATTTCCAACATGGTTTGCTGTACAGCTCTTGGATCTTTTTCATATACTTTGCTGGAGCTCCAACACCCCTCTCTTTAGGAGGCCAGTGTTCTGCAGTGAGCTGATGTGGTTTCACCTGCAAGGCCTGCAGTGGCAGGAAAAGGGCTTTCTGTGGTCGCTATCACACAATAGATCAGTGCTGGAGCAAACTGCAGCTCCTCACAGCTGATCAGTCAGACCACGAGAAAAGAGCTTGCCACAGGTTCGCACTTGAGCAGCGCCTTTGCCCTCGGCTGCACTCACCAACTTTGCTGAAAGCCTCCCGGAGCTCTGCCATCTCCTCCTCGGAGAAGTGTGCTGTCGATGCCATTTCTTACTTCTGTGAGTGGCAGGTCTGCAAGGAGAAGACACTTGTTTTCATTTGGTGCTTTTTGGGTTTGCAACTGAGATGAAACAGAGAGGTTTTTACTTGGGTTTTCAAGCTTCTAGGGCAGCTTGTCATAGCTGAAAACTCAGCTTCTCTTTGTATCCTGAAATCAAGTGAGGGGATAAAATCCTGTGTAGATGAGATACAGTTCCATGTCCCTCCTGTTGTTTTGCCAGGCCCTGCTCAAAATTACAACAGTTTCATTTATACTAATTTAACTGAAATTAAATCCTCCCTCTGCTGACTTTCATTTCTCAGGGAGAAAATGGACTAAAATGTGCTGGTTCTTGTTATTCGCCCTTGGAAACACAATTCACCAGTCACTTCTTCAGCAGTGCTGGCAGAGAAGCCCTGGGTGCTTCCCCGGGCTCTGGGCTGGAGACAGAGCCTCAGGGGACATTTGCACCACTTACCTTTGGGTACCTAATGAGGAGGTTGCTCACCCTTAAAAGGTTTGAGGATGGAGAGAAGCTCCTTCACGAAGTGCTCAGAGCACCAGGTCTGGCTTCTCAAAAGTCAGTTACTTCTCTCCCTGGATATGTGAGGAGTTTAAGGATTTTCCTCCCAAGGTGTCTAAGAGCCTGAGGTTGGGCAGCTTTAGAAATGTGTGGCCAGAAGGAGTTTTCCTGTCTTTCCTCTCATGAAAGATATAAAATGGGAGCAAGGGTTAGGCTTTCACTTTACAGGCACTTTTCTTAATAACCAGTAAGGGAAACTTCACTTTCTTTTATGGCATCATTAAATACAGTGACAGAAGATGCACATTATCCCCATCTGCTTTTTCATGCACCTACTGTCCCTTGCATCTATTCATGAGGAAACTGTTCAGGAGACAGACTATCTATTATTCTATATTTGTGAGAATGACTATAGTGTCCTATGTCTCTTTAAGTATTAATTAACCAAACAACTATTTAAATAGAATGGAATGGAAACCTGAGTTGTTCCTGGGAAGTGGTTGCTGTAGCTACAGTAATCAAATGAGGGGAAAAATCAGAAATATGCCATTCCCAAAGTAAAATTCACACTGCGTAAATTAAAAAAAAAATTTAAAAAAATCCTAGATTTGCTATAGCCCTCTGTAAAAATACAGAGCCTGTCTGGGCTTCAGATTCAATGCTCTGCTGAACTCCCGCATTGATTCCTCATGTCTGTGGAAACCACTATCGACATGGCTTTGAAATAGCCCAAAAGCAATTTCATGTGGTTAACTTCTTGTCTGCTGTCTCCCAGTAGTATCATGCACCCTTTTTCTGCCTAATCACCATGGTTTTAGGATGAAGACAGTGATAAAAAAAAATCTATTCATTCACTCCAACCTTCATAGAGAAGTGCAGCAGAATCCATAATGCCATTGTTCTTGCAGTTGGTTCTAACCACCACATTTTCAAAGATTACCTTTAAAAACCCCTACGATCCACCAGCAATGTGGGTTATGTATGTTAGGGTAAAATTAGATCCATAGTCTTCCCTCAGTCTGTGCTGGTATCTTTCCTGCCTCTGATTTCTCACTGCCAGACTTTTTCTCTTGCCTGGTGTGTGTTTTTAAAAATTGTGGGTTAAATAAAATGCACCTGGACACATGAAATTCTTACACTATCAGCCAGAAAATACATATTCCACTGCAAGATCATTCCTTCTTGTCCAGTCACTTGATCAAGCAATATAATTTGCAACACAACTTTTAATAGCATGAAGAATGTTCTAGGCTTAAGAGGTAGGAAATGCTACAGGTTTTTGCCTATAACATCATTTTTCCAAGTAACCTTGAGAAAAAAGTATTACCAACATAAAACGGTCTCTTCCAGACTGCATAAGAAATTATGACCTCTGATATGTAATTAGGTAATTTGTTAAATACAGAGAATCCAATTAGTAGTACATATGTTTACATATGTGGACATTTTTACTAATAATAGGATGAAGAGCCTTGCTTTAATGACCTCTTTTGACTTCTTTAGGTCAGTGTTATCCACTGTTGTGATGGTAACTACACTCAGCTGAGCAATCAGATTCATCTCAGGTTCACACCAAGAAGGAGGACTGGTTCTCCATCACCTGGGGCGTGGTTGTCCTCAGGTGACAGAAGGATGGTCACTGCCTGCTCCAACACACAACTGAGTTTCTCCTACAGTTTCACCCTCATAGCACCCCTTGATTTCAGCCTGTCAGTTCCAGTATTAATACCCCACTGTGGTTTCACAACAGTGAGATTCGGAAAGGCACCAGAATTTTCAGATTAAAGGCTTCAGAGTTGTTCCCAACGAAAAATCAGTAATTTTTAAAATTATTCACGTAGGAAAAACAAAGCATAAGGAAATCAATTGAGTAAAAGTCCAAAGCTTTAACAACACACAACAAAAAAAAAGGAAAAAAATTTCCCCTTTCAAAAAGCCATCCTTCAGTATTTAAAATTCTTATTTTGCTTAGATCATTAAATGATAATATGTAGGCACACGGAGGCATAAAATGCTTCTGGATAGTAATGGGAGAGGTCAGGCCCAATGTTTTCTTCTGCTTTAACCACCCAAGAGCAGAGCCATTTGCTTCTAGGGTTCAACCACTTTCAGCACTTCACCATCCCCAAAGCAAACCGAACATACTTTGGGCATTCCATCAAAAAGGCATCCAAAAATCCTGGGTGAATAGTCTAATTACTGATCACTCACAAGGCCTTGTAAGCACACAGTTCATTGCTCTGCTCCTGTTGTGTTGCGTTACTTGTTTTCATATTGTATTTTATGTTACTTATTTTTATATTGGGTTTTGTGTTATAATGGTTTGTTCTGTACTCCCCTGTTCTCCTGGAAAGTGTTTTATTCCAAGATTTGTCCCTACCCCTCTTCCCTGTCACTCCTCCCAGTCCCCTCCTGCGGGCCCTGTCTGTCATTCAGCTGTTCCTCCCAGCTCCTGGAGAGTTCAGGTAAGGACATCAAATGATAGGGCAAGAGCTGAGGAGGTTCCTCCCTTTATGTTCCCACTGGTTTCTTTGAATGTCCCTCCAACCCTGTTCCACTCCCACCTTGTCCCACATTGGGTGTTGGTTTGTCCCCTCCCTTAGCCCCTCCCCTGTATGTAAGCCCAGGCCAGGACTTGGCTGGAGCTGCACAACTGAGGCAGGCGTCTGATCAGGATGGTTTATTCCTTGGACTTTGCTCTGACCAAGTCTGACTCCTCTCCTCCGCCATCAATGCGGTCTCTCCCGTGATAAGGAGAAAAGTCCCTCTGCTGCTCCCTGGGTTTTTAGGAGCCAGGGGAGTCTTCCTGTCTTGTTGCAGTCTTGAGCTAGCCTGGGCAAAACAGAGCCAGCAGCTCCGACAGAGTCAAGCAACACCCTCCAAACTGTTTCCAAAATCAGTATGACCAGGCAGATGCAGAGAAAAAAATGCAGAGGATGATATAAGAGCAAAGCAGAATATGTGGATGAGCAATGATGATGAGCAATGTGAACAAGCTGAAAGCCCATTTGGAGGGAGCATTTGTTGAGGAGCTAACTGAGGGAGGAGCAAAGGGAAAACCAGCTGTTGAGAACCAGGCAATGGCCTTGAGCAAAGTGATGTATGGCCAGAAGCGAAGAGAAAAGCTGTGCAGGGGAGAGGTTTGGCAAGACAACGGGGAGTTTGCTACAGAATGAACACAAACAGCTTAGCTGTCAGCACAAATGAGATATCGAAGATCAGGAGCAGCTGGGAGGAAGGATCTTCACCTTGGTGTGATGGAAGATCAGTGAAAGAACTGAAGTGTCTTAGGGAGAATGAGGTGAAAATCAGCATGTGCTTATATGCTGAGACAGGATGCTGAGGAGGGGAAGACAGCTCCCTGGGTCACAGCAAGAAAGGCAGTGGAACTGCCAAAAAGAAATAAATGGAAGGTAGTAAACATTCAGAAGGAAAATAGAAAACTCCCTGAGACAGTCTGAGATTCAGATTGCTCCAGGACATCCGGATTACAACACTGCCTGGAAGCGACACTTCACTCTTGTTTGGCAATCAGCATAAACCCGCTGTTGCAAAAGTAAAACAAAGTTGTGCAAATACACTCTCTCCTCCTCAGAAGACTGCTGAGTTAAAAAAGGGAAGAGGTTCTCACCCAAGCTGCTGAGAATACAAGCAAACTGATACCAAAAGAACTCTAACAAAACACTCCCTTCCCGGCCATAATTTCCAAACCAATATGTCACAGCCATGCCCTAAAGCCTCCTTTTATTTGACCTTATCCCTAGAGGAACCTATGACCACACTGATGTTTTAAGAGATCTAATAACAAACTATTTTAGACTGGAATATAAAGGAAGAACTAAAATAATCTTAGACCTGAACATAATTGCTAAATTGAAACACAGTGATATTGATGTTCTTTAAATTTCTTTTCGATTTTGAAGCCAGAGTCGGAGGAGCCGCCTGGTTATGTATTGCTTGGCAAAGTGTACACCCACCATGCACTATAAATAATAAATGGCAAAGCCATTAAAACCTCAAGGTTTGCAAGACTTGTATTAAATGGTTACCTTGTTTGATACTTTTCTCCAGTGCTGTGGTGTTTAAGCTTTGTTGCAAGCGAGGCAACGAAAACCTTGAAGATGTGAAATGGCACTTTATAGATAGACATAAAGTTGTGCCTTTCCCCAAAACAAAAAAAGTACATTTCATGGGACAACATTACCTTTCACAAAATATTTAGTCAGGAACAACTTAACTGTGAATTTGGTGTCAAGAAAGTCAGAGAAATTAAAATTTACTCCCTTTCTACCACCAGGGCTTTGCTTTGTTAATGCACTGGTACTTTGCTAATTATATGATAACTTGTCTAGCTGTTGGAGAGTGACATGACACATGGTCCCTGGCATATATAAATTTCCTGCTATCATGTCTTTAAACTTGTTTATTTTTTTCTGAAAGTGATGAAATAAGAGGCACTTGGTGTTGCAAAACACAGCTGTCAGAGTCTCATGGGGCATTGTGAGATTGTCCCGTGTCCCCCCCCCCCGCCCCCCCCCGCCACAACTCTGCCCCTTATTTTACCAGAGCTCATAGCTCTAGCTCCTTTTCTCTTTCTTACCTCACTCACAAATTCTGTTTTCAAAGTCCAGCTTTCTGTAAGGGCTGAGGAATACTTCCCCAGCTTTCTTCTGCATTGGACTTTCCCTCCCAGCTGACATCAAGAGGCACCCCCAGCAATGAGGGATTCTCCTCTTGGGAAAGGCACTACCCCCAAGGCACAGCCTGTCCTGGATCATGCCACCAGCAGGGAGAATTGAGAGAAGATGCCTTAGAATTGTGCAGAAGTCCTTCTGATAGTCCTGAAGCATCTTGAAGGCCAGAAAAGTACAAGGTAAAACAAGAGTATCTCAGACATATTCTATCTTTGTCCCATATTTATTGCACCTTTGCATACCTGCCTATTCCTGGTCACTCATCTTAATATCCCTGACAGGATATTCCTCCCCAGAAATATTTCCTTCTACCTTTCTCTCGTAAGATCCCACACATAAGTCCATATATCCATATGCATTTCTATTCAAACTATTTGTCTCAGCTGATTTCCTACAGTGTGGAAGGGCAGAGGAGGAGACAAGAGAAGAAGATTTTTGAGTAAGGTTTTGATACTTTCCTTCTGGAGAGAAGTTTTTGCCATTTTCATTGCCAGTAAAGGGTGAGAAAAAGATAAACGATACGGTAGATCTCATGTTGAAAGAAGAATCAGTGCTACAAAACTACAGCAGTGTGGCCTAGAAGTTCCTCAATTTGAAAGTTTCATCCTGTGCTCATCAGCAAAAACCTTCAACCAAAATGTAGCAGGCAAAGCCATCTTGTTGACGATCAGCCAACCATGTTCTTTTGCATAATCCAGAATAGTTTCTCTCTCAATTAAACTTCAGTCTCAGCATATTTGCTACTATCATGCTTTTTCTCCTGTATATTTACTACTAGCTGTAATTTCTCTTACAGTTCTGATCAAAATATTGTGCTTATATTCCTGCACAAGCAGGGTGATCCATACTGCACCCACAGCAAAATAGGATAGTAGCTTCAATGCCAAATTAAAGTGAGCTGCCAGTGAGCATTTGCAGTGATAGCTCTGGAGTATCCAGCCTTCTTAGACAAACAAACAATCCCATTGATGTCCTTTATTCTTGTTTGGTGTCACAGCTTCCAGGCAGACTGAGTGGATAATTTTTTTTTTTTATTTTTTTTTTTTTTCTGTTCATGATCTAAGATAAAAACTAGAGTCCGTATCTCTCTTCTGTGCCGGTGAGTTACTCAGACAGCTGCTCACCATGGCTGACAATATCAGCAAACACAAACAGGTTTGGAACCGCACGCCAATTAGGCATATTTCTTAACACAGGCTTTGAAAATCATTTAAGAAGCACAGACTGCAACATTTTCAAACACATGAGGTGGTTCATCAAAAAAAGTTAGTTTTTCATGTTGTGCATATTGGGCTATGACACTTTCCCTACTGAAATAACTACAGATGAATAAGAGTATTTTTTTAATTTCCTCAAAGATGCTGAGCTGAATCTTAAATCCTAAAGCAGACAGAAACATACTTGGCTCTGTAGGCAATGGATAACTTGGATCACAGTACCTTCAGTTTGAGTGGGATCTTGCTGTTTAAATCAGCATTCAAGATGCCGAGAGGAGTCTTTCTGAAGATATGGCAAATACTTCCTCCTTAGTACATTACAAAGATTCATGATTTAGCCCACAATAAATGACAATCTTTGCCTCAAAGGTTTTTTAAAAGTGCCTGCAACAGCAAATCTTACCACTTATGTAGGCACTGGGATTATTAAGATGTTGCACTTTAACTGTTTTGTTGTTGTTGTTGTGTGTTTTTTTTGTTTTTTTTTTTTTCTTATACCATTTGGGGGAAAAAAAAATTACAGAGAAAAGACATTTATCACTGTTCATGAAGAACACAGCAATGCCCACGAGTTATTTGTTAATGTTCCATTTTATAAAGGACATTATTTGTCAGTGTGATGCCTGAATCCTAAATCAAATACTGGTCAACAGGGTTTAGGAAGGGAAAATCCACAGGATCTGCAAAGAGATGGAGATCCCTTTCCAATATACTGCTCACTGGCAGGAAGGAGTAATCCTTCAAGAAAATTAAGACATTGAAAAAGCAGAGCTCTGAACGTATATATACGCTCCTTATGTGTCTTGTATCTGCCAGATACATCCTACTAGGGAGACAGCACATAGGTGCTTACTATTTTTCTTAGGGAAAAAAAAGAGGTCCAGTATGCTACATTTCTTGTTGTCCCACTTGTCTTTCTCATCTCTTTATCAACACAGGCTTTAAAGTGAAAACATTTTTCCTTAGATAAAGGAACATTTTGATCCTCGAGCTGACAAACACCTTCAGCCATTCAACACGTGTCCCATTTGCACAGAAAGCCCTGTCCCACCCAGTTCCATCTTCACCAACAAAGGCGCGGGAAGAGGAGAGCATCTGCAGGGTCTGCTGTGGAAATAGGTATGAGAATCTACCCTAGCTCTGCCCCATCACACCTGGGGTGACAGATGGGCATAAAACCCTGGAGAGACAGAATCATCTCTTCCTATTCCTGTGTACTTCAGCCTGACCGCAAGAGGTCAGGTCACAAAGTACTGACCCAAATGTGCTGTGGAAGCCTGGTAACTAATGCAAGAAAAGGAGAAGACAGCCTTTCCTAAAGGAATTTATTTCCCATCCTACATCTTTCCCCGTGGATAACTGCATGGAGTGTCCAACAGAACCTCCTGTACTCCATCCTGTAGCACTTAAATACTGTTTCAGATTTTTTTCCTAAATAGTTTTCATTTTGATAAATATTTTACATTTTATATCAGCATTTCACTGGAGTCTGCTGTTTTGCTTGAAGGGGCTGAGTATGAAAATGAGCTACATTTCTGAATGTACTCTACTCCCCTGGTCCGCCCCCTCTCCTTCCTTCCCCTTTACTCAATCTCATCTGAGTTCTTTCATGCTTTATAAAAAACATATGGTGACGATTTTCACAGTAGGTTCTCTATCAAGATAATTCTGCTCCAAGCTACACAACTATGTTTTAAGCTGCTCATGAGTGAAATCAGAAAGAAACAGGGTCAAAAAAATTGATAGCAAAATACAAGGCAATGGAGTGTGTGGCAGATTCTGTGAGCAAAAGAAGAAGAGCAACACCACTAGATTTTTTTTAAGTACAAACATTTTATAACTGTAATAATATTCAGTCCAAACAGTCACTCAGGTTCAGCTGAGGAAGCATATTCAAACCCAGTAATATTAATACATCCCTTTTTTGACCTACAGAGTGAACACTGCCTTCAGCTTCTGAGCTAAGTAAATCTGGACATTATGGTCAGGATGGAAGCAGAAATCCCCACTCACGTTACCAGCAAGCAGGCAGGTACTTCCCAGCCCCTCCTGGCTCTAGCATCACTTCTCAGTGGAGTTTCCCAACACAGAGGGGGTTTCCACATCTCCTGTCTACTTATGAGAGCTTTCCCAGCTCAGGAGGCCAGACTGCTCATGTAGGCAGACAAGAGGGAAGGAAGGTGAAACATGCTGGAGTTTCTCTACAGGAGTGGTTTCAGGGTGTGATCTGCTTTTAGCAAGATGATCAAACCTCATCTGCTGAGCAGCCAGCTGCGTTTGCTAGAGATCATCTTCACCTGACACCTGTAGCAGCACGAGATCAGTCAGCCAACCTGGTCTGTGACTTTGGTTGTGATAACAAAGACCTAAAGTTCCATTGGGTCAGTGTTCAAACCAAATCCATGAGCCAAGGAAATCACTATATGACAAAACCAGCAAGGCTACTGCTCTTACAGAGAGGACGGTTAAGCCTGGAGGCTCCTGTTCACAGTACAACCACCTAATATATCTGAAGATGTTCACAACTCGCAATTCATCTAGAGCCTGAGCTGAAATCCCAAAGAAGACAAGGGACAAGCCTGACCAGATTCATCAGTCAAGATCTTAAAAGGCAAATATAACGTTAGGACCACCCCATATCGCTATTTTTTAAGCAGAAGTCCCTACTGCAATCAGGTTCTATAGTGAATCAGTTTTATTTATCCACTGGGAAAGTAAAATTACATTTCTAAAAATCTGATATAAATGTCCTAACAGCCAGCAGATTACATTGTAAGCACTATGAGCCAAAATACATTCTACTTATGAATCAGTGTTTTTCATCACTGAAATTAAAATTACCTTCTTACATGGATCCAGTCTGCAATCTAAATAATGGCTCCTTACTTCATCATGCCCTTCCAAGCCAATGCCAATTCCAACACTACCATTCTACTCAGTCAAAAACTACTCTGCTGAATTAAATCCATCAAACACTTTCCTGAAGGTCAGTAGAAATGCTGTGCACAAGACTACTTAAAAATGCCTCACATGAATACAAAACCTGCTCTGTTTTTTCATGGCGACCACAATTTCCTGTGCAGTTAAACTGCTGGGGTCCTCAGTGAGAGCAGCTTGTCAAAAAACCACGAGATGCTGTGATCTTACCTCCCGAGCTCAGTCAGTGGGTCCAAGCTGTCAGAGCAATGAAGAGCTCAGCAGCTGCAAATCCAGCGGAAAGGGCAGAACTTCTTGAGCAAACTAAACGTCTTGTAGGGTGGAGGAACTGCAAAGCAGTTGTCACTGCAGACAAGGAAACTCCTCCTTTTCTGCAGAGCAACCAGACAAGCCCAAGAGTGCGAGCCCACGACTGAACCCAGAGAGGGAAGTGAGTGGTGACAAAACCCCATAGTGCAATAGATTTTTGTCTTTATAAGGAAACAAAGCCCTCTCTGGTCTCTGCTTCTTCACCTCAGTTCTCCTCCAATAAGGGCCTTTGCACCGCTTCCTCTTACTACCGCCCTGGTTCACGGAACACACACACGCTCAAAACACTTCCTCTCTTCACTGCTAAGGGTAGCCACATTTGGGGCATGGAACAATGAGGTCTGCAGTGACACCTCATCCACCAGGCAGGGCTGGCTGCCAAGCCAGGCTGGGGCAGAGTCACCAGGCATGGAAACTCCTCAGCATCACCACGCAACCTCTGCCGACATTTTACTGCCCTCCCTGTGAAAGCTTTTTCCATGCAAGTGGTTGGAATTTCCTTTGATGCGACTTGTGACCTTTTCATTATCAGCGTTCACTGCTGCCAAAAGGCTGGCTCCATCTTCTCTATAAGCTCTGATTAGGTTGGTGTAGATGCCAAGATCCCTCTCAGCCTTCTCCTCTCCAGGCTGAACAAGCTGAGCCCTCTCTTCCTGTTCTCTGATCTGTTGTGCTCCATCTCAGTACCATCCTGGTGTCCCCCTACAGTTTGTCCAAGCCTTTATTGAACAGGGAAGCCTGAGAAAGGACACAGCGCTCCTCACACCACCTCACAACTGACACAGATTTCAAGGACACATTTCCCAATGCACTGAGGGTCACATGTAAAAGTGCTTGATGCATGCGGATATAAACTATCTTTCAAGCCCTGACGATACAGCACTGTAGAAGCCTCAGATCTGAAAACACAACATCAAGAGAGAAAAGTTATTAATCAGTCTCACAGGGATTTTAAGAAAGGTCCGCCTTAACAGCAAGATTCTTGCCACTTTCCACAGGCTGAAGAATCATCCTTCAGCTTTTTCAGCAACTTCTGTTCTGACTTTTACCTCTGAAAGCAGGGAGGTGAAAAAAATTACCAAACTGTATGTCTTTAATGAAAAAAGCAGTCATTTACCAGACCAGCTGGACCATGAGCTACACGCTGTTGTAAAGTGATTCAAGGAAGCCTCCTCATGAAAAAAATCTCCATAATTAAGATCCACCCTTGAATCAACATACATTTGCTCTATTCAGAAGTACGTTAAAACACATTCCAGGTATTTTTGATTACTTACTTCTGTTTAAAAAATACTTCCTCTACGGTATTTGATTATTTGATAGGCTGTGCCACAGCTCCTCTTCTTTGTTTTCTAGGATATTTTACACCAGCCTGATGGTTTGTCCCAGCTTTTTTCTTACAGACATTTTCCAAACCCTTAATTACTTTTGTTGGTCTCCATGACATCCCATTAAATGATGCAATGTCTTTTCCGAGATAAGGAAGAGGGCACCAAAGGGATGTGTGCTCTAAATCTAACATCTTACTTGCACAGGAAAACTGGGGTGGGTGTTTCCTTTACCAGATATATTTGCTTAACACTCTTAGCACCCTCTCTTGAGTTGTTGCAGCTTATGCAGAAGGTAGGGGAGCAACTCAGAGTTTCCACTAAGCTGTATGCTATTTGATATTCATTTGACATTGACTGAGCTCAACACTGTGTCCTCAGCACTGATTCAATACCAGCACATCCCATAGGCACCAGCTGTGTTAAAGAAGTGTTCAAACAAGCTTGGAAATACAAGGATGGCAAAGATGAGATCTGAAGTATGATGGATTGATGAGGCAAACATAAACAAAAAAGGTATTTGCCATGTGGACCATTAATCCCTTTTTCTGCCTCATTTCAAGACCTGCTGGATTGCCACTGTATAGGTAATAATGCTGCCTCACCAAATATTATTAATAATAATGCTGTTTCACCAAATATTATTAAACTTAGGTAGTCTTTAGATACAACCCCAGCTGCAGCCCTGTCATGACACACTGTTTAAACCCTGCACTATGCATCCTTGAAGCATCATACAAATAACAATTTTACTGGGCAGCACTGGAACACATTTAAGTGGGACGGTGCGATAGTTATCTCCTACCTGTACCTGGTTAACTTGTACCTGTGTGGTGGATGTTTGTGTTATTGCTGACAACGTAGGAGTCCATGAGAATGACGTCTCCAAAGTAATTTCTTATACAGGGCGGGATACTGCAGGCTATTACTGTAGTACTGATTTCCTAGAAGGGTGTTGAATTGTAACTCTACAATATAAATAGCTTGCATTTTGCCACAAAGTATGCTTATGGCTAAGAACGGGCCAGCTGGTGCTAGGACAGGCTGTACTGTGGGACTGAGTTAAATGTCCATTTCTGTCCCACCTCAGAAAAACAATATAATTGACCTACAGCTTCAGTCTTAGGGACAAAATATCCATGCAGCTGCTTGGAGATTTATGTGCATGAAAGGTAAAAAAGTAAAAGGAGAGGTGGTCCTCCAATTACAGGAAAAGACATTAGGAAATGTCAAAGATGATTGTCTATAAATGAAGTAACATAAATTAGAATGCACTGTGTTCAATCACTTGCAGAGGGAGGACTATAACTGTTAACAGACCGTGCCCTTGAGACACAGCTGCAAAGGTCAAAACCAATCTTTTTCCTCCTTGTTGTCACCACTACAACACTTCAAAAGTCTTGCCCCTTATTGTCCCTGTGCCTGAAGGACCTTTCTTTCCAAGCACTTTTTGTAGCGCTGGCACTCCCATCCCGCTGCCCCTGTAATGCAGTCACACTTCACTGCAGATCAGCCAGACTGTGTCACCGAGGCTTCAAACCCTTGTACGACTTCTCCTGCTCGCCTCTGCCCCTGAGTCAGCCCCACAGCTCCGAGTGACAGAGCACTTTCACTTCAACCTCCTCAGCAGCCAACAGGCTCTCACCTTCCTCCCCTTCACCCCCGGGTGCCTTAGGGAGCCTTAGGAAGGGCAGAAACTGCCTGTGTTCTCCTGCCACGAGGCTTGGATGTCTCTGAGCAAGGTAAATGACAACCCAAAAGCATGCAGGAACCAGTTATCCCAATTCCAAAAATGTATGGGAGTTACATTTGAAGGATTCTGGGGCATCTGCCTAAGAAGAGGTCCAGTGGCTCCATCTGATTTGGCAGTGCTGTGTTCTGGCAGCCAGGAGGGGGTTTGCAGGGATCCCCAGCTGAGGAAGGAGCTGAGGTCTGCTGTAGGTCAGTAGTTTCCTTCTGGGCACTAGGGAAGGGTATTCCTGCGGTGGCCTTTCCTGCCACACCCGCCTCTTAGCTCTCTCGTTTTTAACTGCCCACTGCAATCTCCCAAGAACTTTGCCTTCCTGCAGGCCGCTTCTGCTTCAGGAAATTACTTCCTCCAAAAGCCATTACTTTGCAAAATCACACTCATATAATGCAAGGTCTTCCTCGCCACAGCTGGTATGGTCACAGGTTGTAGACCACGCTCTGGGATGGAAAGAGCACGGCAGGGAGCAGAGCAGGGACTGCAGCACAGATCTTCCAAGCTGAATGAAAGTTCTTGTGGACCTCGCAAAGTGTCTTTGACCTAATGACAGCACAATTTTAAATTAACCTTTCAAGGGGAACATCCTGGTCCATGAAAAACTAGTGCAAATCAAGATAATGGAAATTATTTTAAAATTATCTCTTTTTAACAAATAATATCTTGGTCATATATAAGTACAGAGGACCTGATCTAATTCCCACTACAGTTTGATGCTATCTGAATTGCACCTTTATTTTGTGTGACTCTGTCCTTGCTCCTGTGAAAGTCAGTGACACTTCCTTTAACCCCTAGTGATTTAGGCACTGATCTGCCTCTGAATATGGACCTTGAGAACTTCAATGCTGTTGAAAGGTAAATGAGTCTTTGTGAAGCAGGAGTCATTACTCTGATGGCATGTGCTCGAGTGCAAGTTGGTAATTTGACCCGCTGCTGGGTCTGTGTTAGCAGTGTACCCTGAAATGCCCCCTGTGATCTCTGCAGGACAGAGAATACTACAGACCGGGGCCTTGCAGAATGCATGTGAAACTCAGACCTTTTACACTGTATTCTTCCTGCATTATATATGCCAGAAAAAAGCCTTGAGAATGCAAAGCAAGGCTGGGTGATCCCATTGAACCTTTCACAACATGGATGCTGGGGTCTGTTGGGAGTGGAAGCGTGATATCATCAAATATCTCTTGTTGCAACAAGAGCATCTCATTCTTTGTCTAAATCTGTTCATGCAAGGAGCGGGGCAGATCTACCCCTGCCAGAGCTTTGCCTCCAGCCGGAGTCTGCCACCGTGCCCTCCCTCCCTGAGAAACCTGACCCTCACTCAGGTCATGGCAGGACTCAGCAACCCCTTGTGTGGGCATTCCCAGTGGCATCCTGCACGGCTGCTGCACGGAGGGGAGAGGCAGGTAGGTGGAAGGTGATGGCCCATGCCATGCACACAGGTGTGAATGAAGGGAAGCCTGTGCCACACAGCAAATACAGCAGCCTTGAGTGCCCATCAGCAACAAGACATTTATGCTTGGTCAGGGAGGGACACCCAGGCTTGCATCCCGGAAAGGCTGGAGAAAGAGGAATGTAGCAAGAAGTTCTATCATACTGGAAAAGCATGATTTTGGTAGGGTAATTCCCAGATCAGCAGCTCTCCAAACCTCACCTTTTCCCCTGGATCGGGGCACAGGAATGACCAAGAGGATAATGGCCTGTTAAAGCTAGGCTGGGAGACCGGTTTATGATTTCACATGATTGTGCAGCTTTCAGTTTCCAAGCCCTAAACTCTGAAACCTGTCTTACAGTCTTCTAAGGAAATCTTTATTTCAATTTCACTACAAACTGTCTTATTTGTGAATCAAGATGAGCCACAAAAATCAAACAGGATATGAGTAGACTGTTTTCACAATGCAAAGCAAAAGGCCACTTCTAACTAGGGGATCCAACCTGCAACCAGCCCAGGAAGATTTACACTCCTCAAACCCTGTGTGCAGGATTGTTCCAACAGAACAGCCTCCACTGGCAAAGGAGGGGACAGCGCAAGGACAGATTGCTGGTATTGAGGCACGAAGTTCCCTCAGCAGAAGTAGCCAAATACCCCTGTGAAACAAAAAGCAGACTGCTCTGAGGCCACAGATGAGCTTTGAGTGGTTAGATTTGTTACCAAATTTCCCAAGTCATTTGTTTCAAAGAGATCTCCTGCACTGAAATGACTGAGTGGATCTGAAAGTTTTCCTTGTGGCTCAGTCTCTGCCTCTCAAAGAGAGGTTAGTCTTGCTTAAAAGTCGTAAGGCACAAGATTAATTTCCTGCAAGCAGTCTGAACTTTGAAGGAGAGGCATTTAAGCAAGTGAAAAATGAAATAGCTGGGGAAAAAAACACTCTGTAAAATAAAAGCAATGATAAATAAATAACAGGAAAGCATACACCCCACTTCAAATTTAATGGGCTACGCCCAACCATGAATTATTGATCAAAACCATCCATTTGCTGCAAAGGGGAATACTAGTGAAATATTAATAACAGTGCATGAGCTAATCTTAGATTTTACTTGGTGAGAGAGTGACAAGAAGAGGTTGGAGAAGCCTGGCCACTGTCAGCTCCCAGGTCTGGCTGCAGTGGGAGAAGGGCACACCTCCAAGGCTCTCCCTGGAAAGCATGCAAGTCCCACATTTCCAGCAGAGACTGGCAGTGACTCTTCCAGCTGATAAACCCATTCCCAGATGGGTATGGGTCTAGAAGTGTCATTCATGGACGCTGTTGCAACAAGACTGTCTATCCTGTTTCGGTAGCCCTACAAAAGAAAACCAGCCTCTTGGTTAGACCCTAACTCAGTCCAATGCGTTTCCTAGTTTTCCTGGTTTTCTTTCAGGAAATAATTCGACTTTGTGATGGAAGGAAATACATGAAAACCTGACTTTGGTGGGCCAGCTGGCCAGAGGCTTATAGGAGTAAAAAGCATGAGAAACAGATGTGAAAAAAAATTTTATTTTTAATTACACTTATTATACCAGTTATTTTTTCAAAACTGTGAGGAAATAAAGTAATGATTTTTGAGAATCTGATCTGGCAGAGGCTGACTCATGGTTAACCAACCTTCTCATGTACTTTCAGCCTTAATCTCGCTCCGTTTTTGGTGAGTGAACCATAGTCAGCTTTGACACAGCAGCAGAAGTGGCTCTTCCAGGGCCCCTGGCCTGCACGGGGTGGCTGTCACAGCCAAGATAAAGCTGTTCTGCTGCAAACTCAGGCACTGCCGGAATTTCAAGTACCTGTCTTCTGCTGCAAACCATGGCAGGAGGAAAAAAACCCATGATTATAAATTACACTGCTCTCCTGAACAGCAGGCAGCTTTTTGCCAAGAAAAGAATAATTCCATTTCCTTCGGATCCAGATGAAAATTTGCACACAAATACCTGCAGGACTGAAAAAAATGTCATGTGTACATGGATTCACTCACATATGTGTCTCCTTGAACACTGTCTTATGTTCTGACTTTGTAGGTTTTTAAAGGTTAGAAATTTTACATGTCTGCTCTGTGTTCTTTTTAGTTTTCATCTTTTTCTCCTCAGCTTTCAAAAAAGCTATTTTCTTGTATATCTTCCTCTTTCTTTGGCATGTTTCCCTTTATTATCTCATTTTCCCTTTGCACATTTTCTTTTTTTTCCCCACTGTTCCATCTACCTCTTGTCATTTCCTCACTCCTACCCTGGCAGTTTCTGCCTGCTTGCTCTCAAGCTTTGAAGCCAGCATTCCTCATAAAATTTGTAACTGTATTCAAATCAGAATCTCCATTTCGTGTTTGCAGCCTCTCACATGCAAGCCTGGGGCCCAAGTTTTGGACTGAAACTGCTGCTCAGAAATGCTTACAAGCTGTTATTAGTTCCCTGTCAGGACGGGAAATTTTGCATAACACAAGAAACTTGCTGGGTTTCTACAGCACATCCAAAAAAAAAAAAAAAAAAAAAAAAAAAAAAAAAAAAAAAAAGGTATTTCCCACTGCACTGCCAAACTGGAAGGAGTTTTGTTTCCAGCCTTGCCATGGTTGTGTTTGCAGAGCCAGTTCTGCTTCTGGAGCTGCATCAGGGGCCCTGTTATCCTCCTGCAGGTGAAGGCTGAAAGTCAGCACTAGGTTGTCCATGCCCTGTGCTGGGTGTCAGCCTTTTGCTCAGAAGGAGCACGTCCTGCATCTACTGAAGCTGCAGGAAGACAAAAAAAGATTGCAATTTTTGAAAAAATGGAGGCATTCATTGGTGGAGGCATCATACAGAAATCAAACGCAGGAGGACTCTACAACTGTGTGAAAGGGGTTGTAGCCAGGCTGGGGCCAATCTCTTCTCCCAATTAACAAGTGACAGGACAAGAGTAAGTGGCCTCAGGTTGTGCCAGGGGAGGTTAGTATTGGTTATTAGGAAAAAATTCTCCCCTAGGCAGGAACAGGCTGCCTAGGGAAGTGGTTGAGTCACCATCCCTGGAGGTATTTAAAAGATGTGTCGATGTGGCACTCGGGGACATGGTTTAGTGGTGGACTTGACAGTTTACCATTGAATTTAATGTTATCTTAAGGGTCTTTTCCAATCTGTGATCCTATGATTCTGTTATTCTGTGATCTGAGGTCAGGCTTTTCACAAAGGTCCTGAATCCAACAAATTCTTACCTGTTACATCTCTATTTTTGTAAAGGAATATGAACAAATCTAATCCTCCTAATGTTTTTTACATAGTGATTAACTTAACTTCTGAGTCAGAGCTTGTATTTAGGATTAATCTCTTCCATGACACATATCAATTAAAAATACAAGAGGAAAAAGCTTTGGAAGGGGGGGGACACATTGCCCGCTCTATCAATGACAAACATGGATTGTAACTGGCACCACAAAAAACTAGTTATGACTTCTTCATATTTTCAGTATTAGTGTTGCTTATCTCAAGTAAGTACAAAGAAGATTTTTCTTGATGTTTTGGTTATTTGGGGTTTTTTTAATTCATCTTCCTGGTCAAACACCTTCCTCTCCTACTGGCTGGCATTGCTATTTCTTGGAAGATCCACTGAGATAAGGCTAGAAGAGATGTGAATACAAAATCCCTGCAAGGCAACTGAAGGATATGCACCCAAAAGCACGTTCCTATTCTCAAAGTCTTTCTCTCTAGAACAATAGCCAGGCCTTGACAGTAATTGTGGCCAAGACACACCTGACCAAATATTTGAGGCAGCCTGAAACAAGTTTTAGCAAACAACACATTTAGCACCTGACTAAGAATGTAGTCAGGAAGACTCGATATTGGGATAGTTGTTAAATTAGAAATCCTAAAGAAGTCACATGTTAGAAAAGGGAAGACCAGATAATTTTGCTCTCTGGTAGTGGTGAAAGACTTTTGAGGCAGCACAGAGAGATGGGAGATCCACTACTCAAAAGCAAGTATCACGGTGAAGCGTCACACTCATGTCAGGTGGCATGAGTTTGATCCCAGAGATGCTGCTTGTGTTGCTCCCTGGGAAGTTTCTCTCCAGGAGCTGCCTGTACCGTGGGGGAACAGGCAGAGCACATCCACAGACAAGCAGAGTCCCTCTTTCTGCATCCTCACTTAGCTGCTCCATTTTCTGTGCTTCTGTGGCCAATGCTCACTGAAAGCTAATGAGGCAAAGACATCAGGTGTGTTTTCAAATGTCAGAAGACTCAAAAGAGCCCCTAAAGGACTGTTCTTGAAAAAGAGAACAAAACTTTAGCTGGAGTGTTATCTAAAAGACAAACTTGAAGCAAACATTAACTGCTCTTTTGACAAAGCGTTCAAGAGGCACAGGGGAAACCAAAATGTTAAACAATTCAGTAGCAAACAAAAACTCCAAACTGTATTGATCTTGTGTGTGTGTGTGTGGTGTCAGGAATTTAGAAACCGAGGCCTTCCAGGAGAAAAGACCTGTGCTGTCCAAGTGACACACACAGTGGTCACTTTGCCCTCTTTGCTGTCATAAAGCATGGAAAAACCTCCAAACTGTTCAAGACAGCTGCCCAAAAATCCTCTGTACAAACAGCAAAAGAAGCAAGGCACAAGGAGCAAGTGTTTGGACCTATTCATTTCTGCATCCCACTAAATAAATGCACAGACCACAGCATCTCTGCAGGTCACCCCCAAGCCATCAGTGAGGTGCATTTTCCCAGGCACTCACTGACCAGTAGGGAGCAGGTGCACACAACCCGTGCCCTAAACCAAAACCCCAAAAGAGACAGTGTCACTAGCACCACTCGGCTTTGCTGCCCAGTTTCCTTTCCTCATTGTACAGCTGAGCAAGTGAGCAGTATGACTTTGGAGATGAGCTCAGGCAGATCTGTTTAGCCCCTTCCTGGGTATTTATCTGTGCCTCATGCAACGATTGTCAAACTCCATCAACTCTGAGCTCAGCTGTTCCCAAACAGCAGAGGTTTAAACCCCTGGATGCACTGAAGAGGAAGGAAATATGTGCAGATGATACCACTGGCCAATGTCACCTGTAAGTCATGACCTGTAAGTGAACAACTGGGCTGTATGGACAACCGAGGCATGGCCACCATCCCTGCCCCTGGCCAGACAGCTGGAGCTGTGCCAAGGACGAGGCATGGGCATGCAGGGAGCCTGGGGCTGGGATTGCCCCAGTCCCATTCTGCTGGCCACGTGCCCACTGAAGCGCCTAGCAAGCGCTGCCACGGGCAATACGCACAGACTGGCTGAGAAGCCCACCCCAAAACCTGGGACCAGGTACAGGAAACCACATTGCTGCTTGAGGGTGAAAATGGCCTCAGCCCCTGTGAAGTGCTGGCTGTTCTCCCTGGTACATCGAGCATAGAGGAATGTGTAATGCAGCTGAGATTTTTTTTTCCAGAATGCTCCTGGGTGCTCAGGTTTTCCTTCACATCTTTCTGTCTTCTCTTTTCCTATAGCTGATTTCTACAAAAGATCCTGGAGACTCCAGGTGCTGTGGTTCCAGGAGCTGAAGAAAGACAGAGGAGAAGAAGGATAGATTTCCCAAAGGTCTCGCACTCTGCCAGATGGCAGAGAGAGGCAGGTAAGAGAAACCAGACATAACAGACAGACAGAAGAATGGTTTGCTCTACCACTATCATTCAGAGAGTTGCAAAGCATGGGAGAAAAGTAAGGAGCATCCTTAGCTTTTATTTTAATCCAATTTGCTAGCCAGGGCTAAAGGTCAAGCACAGAGGAGCTGAGATAAAAGATTAGCACAAATAATCAAGAGAAAAATGGTTCAGTGTCAAGAGCAGCAGGAACAGTCTGCCTTCTGGTCAAACTTGCTTTTTCTTGTTTAATTCTCCTTCTGGCATTTCTGTGTCTTTGACCACCTGGTGACTTACGAGCTTCACACGAGCAGCAATGAGTTTCTTACCGGACAGGAACTCTAAATCCTTTTCTAAGCATTTCTCTGGAAAGTAACTAAAGTTTAGGTTTAACTAGGAATGTTCTTCAGCTCTTCACAGCATTACATATTACACAACTGAGTAGTCGTATAATGAAATATCCATTTTAGCTGTCAGAAACCCTGGACAGAAATACCGAAGAACAGCAGAGCCAGGCAAAGATCTCATTCTGAAGAAAATTCCACCAATTTGCCTGGTTCCCCTCTCTCCTGTGCACGTGGGCTGCTCCTGCAGCTGAACAGGAAGAGGAAGAAAAACTGGGGTCTGGCTCTGATGGCTTGCAACAATCCCCCCCACATCCATCTCTTCCTGACTCCTTCCCCAGAGCAGTAAGACCCACCACGCTCCTGAGCAGCACACAGACCCTGCAATGCATCACCAACTGCACAGGGCACACTCTGGCTAGCAAATCACATTTAAACAAGAAGGTTTGCAGATGCTTTTGCAAAGACTAGATTTAGTTTTTGTTTCCATTTCCACAGTACTCTTAGCTGTATGTTGCAAGCTCTGTTTCCTTCATTGCTGAAGAGCTGTTGTACTTATTTGTAAAGGTAAGTGTACTTCCATATCCCAGTGGGATTCAAGCACTGTGGGTTTTCTCTGCTTAGAGCCCAGGGACACCTTTGCCAAGTTAATTTCTGGACACAGCACTCTGAGGACAGCAGGCACAAGAACCATGATGCTACAGCTATTCCGTGCCCAAAGGTTTGTTCCTCCAGGGAGTTCAAGAGATGTAGACTCATGAATGAAAAAGAAATTATTGTGCATTTACTAAGATCCCATGCACCAGCTGCTCTGCAGCCTTGCATCAAAACTTCATGGCCTCCCTTCCCAGCACAGAGGTACCTGCATTCTCAAAGCTTTTACCAAAGGACATATTTTCAGCAGGTCTTCCTACCTGCCCTTGCAAAATAAGTCAGCATTTAAGCAAAGGCTGTGTGCTTGTGGTTTGCATCAAAAGAAGCATCAAGTGAAGTGATACTCCCCCTCTGCTCCACTGTTATGAGACATGTACTACATGTACTACATGTACTGCTTCAGCTCTGGAGCTGGGACCCCCACGTTAAGACATGAATGTGCAGGAACAAATCCTGAGGAGGGCCACATAGAAGATCAGATGGCTGGAGCACCTCTCCTATTGAAGACAGGCTGAAAGAACTGGGGTTGCTCAGCCTGGACAAGAGAAGGCTCCAGGGGGACTTTCTAGCAGCCTCCCAGCACTTAAAGGGGCCTACAAGACAGCTGGAGAAGGAACTTTCACAAGGGCATGCTTTAAGATGAAAGAGGATGTGTTTAGAGTAGATATTAGGAAGAGAGTAATTACTGTGAGGGCAGTGTGGTGCTGGCACAAGGTGCCCAGAGACGCTGTGTATGCCCCACCCCTGGAAGTTTTCAGGGCCAGGCTAGATGAGGATTTGAGCAACCTGGTCTAGTGGAAGGTGTCCCTGCCCATGGGAGGGGGAGCTGGAACGAGATGATGTTTAAATATCCATACCAACCCAAACTATTCCATCATTCTGTTCAGAATTTCTGGGACAATGCCACTGCATAGATTCTGTGCACCTGGGCCAACACAAGAGGGCCTGCACATGCCACCACAAGAAAGTCTTTGAGAGGAAGGATAAGAGGATAAATACATGGCAGATTCACGGTGGTCAGCTACAAGGATTTCTGGTTACCATTGGTTGCAATGTAGAAAATAAATGGTTCTACATGCAATGTGCATGTAGAAAACGAAGGCACAGTAGCACAGAAATTCTGAGATTCTGAGAAAAATTTGAGTCTGCTTTAAGAAGCTAGCTCAACTCAGCTGCTGTCAACTTATCTATTCTACTTCTCCCATTAAAAAAAAAAAAAAAGAAGAACAAAAAAAAGTGAGAGACATATTTCTAAAATATTTGTCCAAAAGAGATCTCTCACTGTTTGAAATAGTGGCCTAACTACTGGTTTATTAGTTGTTTGTTCCTCTTCTGACCTTCTGCTTGTCTATCTTGGGCACATTATTCTGAAAGTGGGTGTTGACAAAGTCTGGACATTGGGATTTAGATAAGAACTGCACACTTAGGCAAATACTTGGGCACTCACAACTTTGCAGCAAGCAGGGTTTATCTGAAAACCAGTGTAAAATGACAACCTTCATCTAAGGGCTGCTTTTGAATTTGCTTGAAAAGTGGATTTCTCATCTATGTGTGCAGCATTCACACAAAACTACTGGGGCTCATTGGTATATCACAGCATTAAGACTGCACTGCCTTCTTAACTCAATGAATGCCCAAAATGAAAAGAAGGAAGGAGAAGGATGCTATTTGTTTTTAAAAATGTGATTAATATTAACAAATATTTTGATTCCTTCTGATAGCAGAAACCAGAAGTAAAAAGTGTCATCTATCCTGTACCCAGTACAGGAGACTGAAGGTAGGTCTAAGGGATCTCCGGTAAGGACATTTCCTCTCTCTAATTGACTATAGATCTCTTCCTCATTTTCTGGGAAGTATCTCTCCTTTGGTATCTCTTTTATGACCTAGCAATCTCCCTGAGGCAAACAGACAATATAAGAACTGTGTTTGCAATATAAGAATAAAGAGACTAATAACTGCCTCATTGTGTAGAACACTTACCATTATCAAGAAGCAAACAGTGTAAAATAGTATTTTTCTCTTGCAGGAATTTTTAAATTATTTGTCCCAAATGTCCTGTGCATACTGACACCTCCAATACTACCCAAAACTTCCTACTGACACACACATTCAAAGACAGTTTCTTTTTAAAGAAAAGCTGTTTAAAGGTTGATGATAGTTCTGAGAGAAACCTCCACGAGCAGGGGAGACCTTCAGTGCCATCACCCTCTCCTCATCAGGAAGGAAGCAGCATGGTGGTTCTTCTTCTGCCCCATTTCCACCTGGCATCATCTGTCCACGTGATTCCGTGTTATCACTGCAACACTTCCCACCAGCAGATGCCCCCCAGGAGTATCAGTTGATGGCACCTCAGGTATCCCCCACCAGGTACAGGGGAGCCTGTTCCCACAGTCAGAGATGGCTTCTTTGGAGGGACAACCCCATCTGGACAAAGCGTTTGGCTTTGGGAACCTGGTGAGTGGGATACTTTCCTCTGATTCTTGTTCTTTTTGGCAACAGGAGTCAGGAATTGTTTTGCCTAACCTTACAGCAGAGCAGTCAGTAAGGACTTCTCCTGATGAGCTGGGTCCAAGAGAAGAGTTGTTCAGGGAAACTAGGGGGTTTTTTTAAGAACATATAAACTACTTCATTTTAATACATAGGGGGGAAAAAAACCCAAAAAAGCAAACAAACAAAAAAACCCACCAACAACAAACAAACTGATGTTGCTGCTCATTGCACATCTCTGCTGACACTGTGTTAATCACAGTTCTGACGAACTTTGCTCATTAGAGTCACACTGATCAAGTCACTAACATGCAAATGGCCTCACTGTGCCTGCGAAATGCAATCCAAGCTATTTCCACTTATGCTGTGTTCCTTTGCTGTTTTCTCTAACATTGGCTGAACTGAGATTCTAGAATGCCTGGATGTCTTAAACCAGGTAATCTGAAATCCAGTTTTTACTTTCAACACTCTAACCTGGATACACAGGTGAAGAAATGGAAAAGTGAACTCATGACACCCACCTGTACAAAAAGACAGTGCAAGTATGGGGAGGGGAAGAAGAGAAAAATTGTCCATTTACAGAATGTCATGCAAACAAGGACTGCATGGAAAACAACACGGCAAAAATTCTGGAAGAGTTTGCTAATGCTTAATACAGATGCTTCTGAATTTAAAAGTTGGGCAAAAGATGGCTAGTTTATTAAGAGATTTTGACTTATGACATTAAAAAAAAAATTGTAAATGCGAAGAAGAATTTGTCTGAAATCTCATCTTTGGACTTCTTCCCATAAGCAAAAGAAAAATTACACTGACAACTTCCTAAAATCAATCATTCAGGACCTTTTCTATATAAAAACCAGAGAATGTTCTCATGTTTCTTCACATAATCATGAAACAAAGAAGTTGCTTCTAAAGATACTATTTTAAGATATGTTTTCAGTGAATCAACTTGAAACTTCTGCTTAAGAGCAGACACTGGGTTTTGTTTCCTTGTAACCTAAAATGATGACCATATAAAACTATTAAAACAAATAAACACACACAAAAAAGGCAGTAACTGGCTTCTTTTTCATATTTTTTTTTCCTGCTCAGTTCCTTTTTTACCCAGCACACTGCCTCCCTTTTACCAGCACACACAAGAAAATGAATCTTTTGGGGGTTTTTTTATCTGCCCTGAGAGGGATAGGCAATCCAATCCCTACATGGCAATAAGCATTTGTAAAAAGTTAACAAAACTGCTTTCATTTCAAGGTTAGGCAACATAACAGCATGGTGACAGGAACTATAATGAGGAAAGAAATTCCACTATTATAAGAAATATGGCTATTTCTGTCTAAAGGGACAAACACATTTTGTAAAGTACTCAGGTCTTGGAAACAAATATTTTTACCACTGCATTTACAGTGCTTTATCTTTGGGAAAATCAATTCCAGAACGACACTGACCTCCTTTTCCAAGAGCTTTTGGACTTGCCGATTAAAATGTGATGTAAATGTTAAATGTGATGCCACACAATTCTCCCCAAAGATTTTGACACTAGAATTTGAACCATGCTTTTCCATCTTGCCGTACACAGTTTAAATATGCTGAGAAGAAAAGACTGCATATATGTAGGTGGGATGGAAACTTTGGAATTCATTTACCCAAACCTCATACTCAGTGGGTCACATTAAAATTCAATGCAACGAGGAAGGCAACTTTTCTGATGTAAATGCATGCTTACTTTGCTCATTCCTATTAGTGCTCTCAGTTAAAACAGTCCACTTTCTGCAGGAAAGGGCTTGCAAGAGCAAAATGAGATGTGTTGACCTTCTTCTGAGATTCTCTTTAAAGAAAAAGCCCTGCAAACAACTTCAGTGGCTTCCTGAAACAGCAGTAGTCAAGGGCATACAGTCACAATCTAATAAAGGACTACTAGTGCTAAAATGTCACCACAGGAAAGGAAGAGTAAATATTGACAGTTCAATAATAAAAATCAACAAAGACACATCAATTTTAAACTAGGGAAATATGTTAAATATTGATTCAGAGTAAAACCTTAGAAGAAAAGAAGTATAAGGATGTTCACAATAGAAACAGATTAAATATGACTAAAGTAGATTAAAATACAAACTAGGATTTATTTAAAATGCTGATTAAGTGGGCTGCTTTCCTCCCATAAGAAATAAATGGACTAGAGGTCTTCTTGTGAATGAGAAGGAAATGAATGCACTGCAAATACTAAGAGTCACCAGGTCACAAGGTAAGGGAGAAAGGAAAAGAGGGAGCCTATGGGCTGCAGATGCATATATGAGGACTATTCCCCATTCCACTCAAACTATAAAGCCTGCATGCAGTGGGATCCACGTCAGGGCTCTGCCTACAGGCAGCACAGGGAGAGCCTGAAAAAAGCAAAATACTGAGAAAAAGAAGTATGTTTTCTTTGCCGAGTCCAGATCAATTTAGAAATCCATCCCTGAAGTCCAGCTTGTAATGCTGTTACCTATTTGTGAATCTTCCAGTCAAGTGCTCCCTATGTTGCCAATGCTAAAGGTCAGCAGGAAGACTAGCAGCATGGTCCTAGCTTCTGGGTGAAATACATTCCAGTTTGGTAACTCACATTGTTACAACTGGTATTTATTTCATCTATCCCTCAAAACAGAAACGTGGTTTCTCTAATAACAAGGAAGAGAATACAGTTTTGGATGAATGATTGTATTTTCCTGAGAAAAACCTGCTGGTTATCTGTAAAATAAATAAATAAATCTGATTATTTAGCAGTAGTACAGGTTACACATGGGCCTGTGGAGAAACAAAAGACATTTTGCTCTGAGTTTCTCCCTTTGATATCCAAGCATGTGCTCCCAACAAAACCCTGTCCATGTTCCTTGTCAGACCACTGCTTCTTCCTCTGAATTTGAATGGATGATCAGAAGGCAAGTGCTTTCTGAAGGCTTATTTTTTATCAAGGGCTACTTGAAGTGTGTGTTGCACATGGGAAAATTCAGGAATTGCAGGTCCATCATGGAGATGGTGATGGCTGTGAGGGAGAAAGCATTAATGGCCAGGAAGCCCTGCATGTCACGGCAGTGTGGTAAAGGAAGTCTCATCTGACTTCCCTCTTGTTGTCTAACTCAGGAATAACGTGGACAGGACACTCTGCTGCTGGACTGCACTACTGCTGATCTTCTCATTCGCAGTTACTACCTCTTAACATTTGTTAGAGGAATACAGGGAGTCGCTTTGGAAGCAGCTGATGGCAGCAGCATCCCACCAGTCACCCAAGAATGATCTCCAGGACTGCTGGGGACCAGGCCACAGACCCTCCCACGTGTCTTGCCATAGCAGACCCCTGCTGAGATGGCAGGCTCATCATCCAGCTACTCTCATGGCCCCTGCCATCACTGTGGGAAGGTTCTGGAAGAGAAAGTGGAAAAGGGCTCCTTTCCCACAAGTGAAAACTACACACAAACCTTTGAGTGAGATAGTGGTTTAAGTGCAACTCTTGTAATTATCTTTTATGCTGAAACAAAATAAGACAGGCTTTGATCTTGCAAACACAAAGACCACCTTATTCCTCTCATCTGAAAGGAGCAAAAACCCAATCCCACAGCAGCCCAGAAATCCCTATAAGAGTCAAATTTCATCATCCTTGTAAAATGCAGGAGGCAAAAGTTCCTTAGGAAAGGAAGCCTAAGTCACACTCTTGTATTCGATGCTACATTTACCTCCAAGGGAAGTCTGCAACCCGGTATTCCACTGTCAGTGGCAGGAAGACATGCAAAACATTTCAGCAGGGGTATTCTGGTATCCTCTGGGTATCCTCCTGGCCTTCCTGAGGCTGTCATCTTCAGCGCACGCACCTACAAATGACCAGGGCACTCAGGAGTGTGCCTGGGCTCCCAGGTTTGGATGAGCTCCCAGGCTCACTCCAGCTGTACCCTAACTCCAAACCCAAGGGCAAACATGAATGCCCCTATTCCACCTCCCAGCGACAGGGGTGGCAGGGTGGGCAGTGAGGCGTCCTACCAGCCCCGAGCACCACACAGGGGAGGGCAGCTCCATGGTGCAGCCACAACCATTGCTACTCCTGCCCAAAAGAGCTCACAGCCCAGCAGGGGAGAGCCCGTGGTTCCACATGGCACACAGATAATGTGTTGTATTTGTTTGTGGTGACGTTTTCCTTTCAACCTCGCACCGCTAAGCACAAGAGCCAATGATGAAATAAATCACTCAGGCACTGTATTGATCCTTGAATGATGATTACATAAAGAAAAATGTAAATGCTTTGGTGTATTAAATAATCCCTCTCTTGCACCTATTATGCATGTGTCTTCAATTTCATTTACTCAGCTTCTTTTGAGGAAAGACATCCAAATTTTCCCCTCACCCTATTCCGCTCACTTTATGCAGTGGAATACGTGCAAAGGAAGGAGAGAAGCAGAGAAAAGCGGGAAATTGATTGCTGCCAGCCTGGTAGGGAAACGCTAACCTTGCAGGCAGAACACAAACAGCAGAGTCATCTGCAACATGCAAACCAGCTTCTTCATTTCCATTAGTGAAGCAAAGGAAGCTCCCTTCAGAAATTTTCAAAACTGTTACAGCTATAAAGAAGTTGTCTTTAGTGGGACCCTGCGGACAAAAGCGAATTTAAAAAATAAATACAAAGATTAAATGTATGAGCCAAGCATTTTTTGACAGAGAAAACTATGGTGGGTGGTCAGTGTTCGTAGAACACAGATGCAGACTACTCATCAGTCCCTAAATGCAACCTCAAGAGAACATTTTCAGTTATCAGAGATGCTAAAACTGCCTCCACTTCAGTATCCCACCCTCATCCCTGCCCTCTCCTGTCTCTCCCTCCCTGCCCTAGCCCGCATTTGTAAGTCACTCCCAAAAGACTTTGTACCCAGCTAAAATTTCTGTCACACCGTATCAAGTGGGACTCGCGTGAATCCAGGACTGCGGTGCCGGGCCTATTCCTCAAAGTAATTACATAGCCGAAATTAATTTGAAAAGGTTTGGCTCAGCTCGACCTGGTTTGCATGAGGAAGCACCAGCTTTACACCTGCTACCCCATCCGGCACATTCAGCGGCACTGCTGCGCTAGGGCAGTGTGACACCGACAGCAGAGCCCCGAGTCCTCCGCTCCCCGGGCACGGCTCCGCACCGCGCCCGCCGCCTCAGCCACCCCGCACCGCTCCCGCAGCCGGCAGGGCCATCCCGGGATACCCGCACGGCTCCCGCAGCCGGCAGGGCCATCCCGGGATGCCCGCACCGCTCCCCGCAGCCGGCAGGGCCATCCCGGGATGCCCGCACCGCTCCCGCAGCCGGCAGGGCCATCCCGGGATGCCCGCACCGCTCCCCGCAGCCGGCAGGGCCATCCCGGGATACCCGCACCGCTCCCCGCAGCCGGCAGGGCCATCCCGGGATGTCCGCACCGCTCCCCGCAGCCGGCAGGGCCATCCCGGGATGCCCGCACCTCTCCCCGGTTCCCATCGCCCCGCCCCGCCGGCCGCTCCTCCGAGAGAGCGGTAACTGCTCCCGGAGGAATCCGCTTCATAGTAACTTTAATTTTAATATTTTTTTTCCCGTGAGCACCGAGGAAGAAATAATAATAATAATAATAATAATAATAATAATAATAATAATAATAATAATAATAATAATAACCACCACCACCTCGTCCATCCGAGCCACAGTTACATGGGATAGTTACCAGCGAGGAGCGGCGCAGCAACAGGCGATGCCGGGCCGGGGGGCGGGCGCGCTCCCGCAGCCGCAGCCCCTCCGCCCGCTCCCACCGGCGCCGCCGCCCGTGCCCCGCCCAGCCCCGGCGGACACGCCCCGGACACGCCCCCTCACCGGGGAGCGTCCTCAGTGCCCGCCCGGGGTGTGACACTGGGCCGCCACCGCTTTGCCCGGTGGAACAGGCCGCTGAAGGGTACCCCTGTAAGGAGAACTGCTCTAAGCTGATCCACAGAACAGGCGCTTTCTCCTCATCAGTGTTAGCCCGGTTTTGACACCGTGCAGCAGAAACTTCCTAGCACTTGTGCGTGGTTGGAGCAGAATACGGCTGCATCCCGGTTTCTCTTGACCCCCGTATGTTTGCTGGGGGTTTTTTTTCCCCTTCTTCAGACCCTGACTTTGCTCTTTTCCCACAGTAAGGAGCAACCTGGCAGGGTTCATGACAGATTCATCCCTCCTTTGCTCCTGCATCCTTTACCATGCTCAATTTCCTCACTACCAGTTTTCTGTTCTCCCTTCTGAAGCGCTAATGAGTCTTGGTGGCCCAGCTGCCCAGTGCCTTGAACTGAATTGCACCTACAGCAGTAATTACAGGCATGTTTTTGTGGCACCAAGGTTGTGGGCTCAATTCCAATATGGGCCCCTTTCAACTCAGAATATTCTGTGGTTCTCTTCTGATTCCATTTTGATTTTCACCTAAAATCTCATAACGGTCCATTTTATCAGACACGCCACTGAATGTGCTGGATGGGGTAGCAGGTGTCATGCAAACCAGGTCAAGCTGAGCCAGACATAATGGTCCGCTTTATCTCATGAGAAAATCATGTTCCCTCTCCCCCTGATGTGTTTTTACCCTTTCTGTCTCTAGTAGCTTGAACACCTCTACATTTCTTCCCTTCCAGAAGCACTCGGGTTGCTTGTCTACTTTGCATTTCCTCCACTCCCCACACTGAGTCTCCTGTTTTCTTCTCATCAACCTCTGTAACTTCAGGTTTCCTCTTGTGTTTTCACCTCCCTCCCTGTCTCTGAACTGTGCTGCGTACACTCACTTCAGGAATTCTTCCATTCCACTTCCATCCTAGGCCCTCATTTCTTTACAGTCTGTTCTTCCTCCTGGGATTTTGCAGGCAGTGCTCCTCAGGGCATTGATAACCAATTCTGCAACCATTTCTCACCATCCTTGATCTGTCAGCCAGTTTCAACAGAGGTTACCTATAAATGAGAGGAAACAAACACACTTTAGATATGTGCCCTAGCTGGGCGTGCACTCTATGTCTTGGTTTTACAAGAGGTTGGAAGGAGGCCCAGAGGTTGCCCTGAAGGTTGTGGAGTCTCCATCCTTGCGTAATCTGCTCAGAGCTTATAGTTCAACCCTACTGCGAGCAGAAGCTTGGACTAGAGAGCTCCTGAGGTATCTTCCAAGCTGAACTACTCCCTGTGCAATATCTGTGTGGCAGGTGGCAGAAATGTTATCCTGAAGATGGAAAGACTGGAATGCTAAGGTGAAGTGTATCAACTACAAACATAATTATAGAGTGTTTTGTTCCTGTTCCTCAAATTCAACTTCTTTGGCTCTTTAAGAGGTCTTGCATTGCGAGAGGGAGGAGAATTATTGTTGTGATTGTTGTTTGGTGTTTGTTGGTTTGTTTTTGTTTTTTTAATATTATATATTCTTCCTCCCGTGCCTCCAGTCTATTGCAAGGGTACTGTGCCCAGCCTCTGGTTAACATCAGAAACCATTTTTGTATCATTGTCCTTCATCTTGTTGCAATATTGTCCATTTATTCAAACTCAGCAGGGCTATAATTGAACTCCAGGCTTCCTTTTTAAACTTCCCCCATTTCTTCCTTTCTCCAGCTCCTTGTATAAGTGCCATTCAAGCCCAGTAGCTAAGTGTCAAGTCCGAACTCATTATTTGCTCCAGCACCGCCTTTTCTTTTCATCACAGTATTTGTTTTTTCTTTCCATTAAAGATTTATATAATGCTGCCCTTCATTTAAATTGATGTTGTCCACGTGCAAAATTGCACGGAAGTCTCAAGTTCATCTACTTTCAAATCAAATTTCTGGGGGAAAAAAATTGCCTAGCTTCTAGGTGTATGTGACAGTTTTCTTAATATTTGTATCTTTCTGTAAGCCACTAGCTTTCTGATGGCACTTTTAGTTTCTCTTCAAAGTCACCTTCATCAGTGCTATCCCTTCTGTGTTTTCCTTCTGATTTCCAGTTCTTTATGACTGAGTCTTTATACTGTACAATGTCTAAGATGTTTTCAGCCCTACAGGGAAAAAAAATATAACCAACACACTCTGCAATTTAGGACATAGATAATCTTGAAAATTACAGTGACTCAGAGATTTGCTAAAATTGGCTACTAATAAGAGGATTTCTGAAACCAAATTACAGATTCTTTGATTGAAATCAGTGTCATTGTATGCATTCGTAAACTAATAGGAAACTAGAAAGAAGCATAAAATTACTACTTACAGATTTGTCTTTTTCCTAGGGTTAATAGTTGCTCTTATTAAATCTGTTTATCCAGCCGAAAACTGCTTCTGGGAGACTTTGCAATGGCTGGCATGGAGCATTTCTTTATTTTACTGTTCTTCCTTTGGCTCAGAGATTAAAAACTCTACTTGCCTCACCTTTTGTGGTTGTAGAACTATAGAAACCATAGAACTATAGAATTGTAAATCACAGAATTATAGAATATCCTGAGATGTAAGAGACACACATGGATCATCTAAGTCCAGCTCATGGCCCTACATAGGACCACCCCAAGTGCTGGAATAGCATTCTTTAATGAAAGCATTTGAAGTTAATAGAATAGGTTTGGGTTGTTTTTTTGTTTTTGTGTTTGTGGGGGTTTTTTTGTTTGTTTTTGGTGTTTTTTTTTGGTTGTTGTTGTTGTTTTGTTTTTTTTGGTTTTTGTTTGTTTGTTTGTTTGGGTTTTTTTGTGGTGTTTTTTTGGGGGGGTTTGGTTTTTTGTTTGTTTGTTTAATTACTGTCACTGATTTATTTCCTGAAACACTAATGATAAGTAGAAAAACTATTAAATCTATCACTAAGAGAACAAATGCCCCTTTTGGCCACTTCTCATGTGTTATGACTCTTTTATCACCTGTTTTATCTAAGCAGACATTCATAGCTCAGCACCTTAAAGTAGTGGTGATTATTTCTTTTGTTTTGCTTTGTGAGATTTTTCTGATTTTTGAAATACCTTCATTTATCTGTCAGGAACAAAGGCTAAGCAGGAAACAGCAACCAGAACTGCTCCATGGACTTCTGCCTCCTAAGCTGCTGTCTAAACCAGGGGAGAATGTTGACAAAGGTAAACTGAACAGAGGGCTTCTGTGGTGCATAGCTACAAATGCTATGTGTTCTCTAAAATTAACACAGAAGAATACAGATTGGCGGTTCACCTGCTAGTGCAAAGCAGTATGAATGAGATTGCAGTATGACCCATATGACCTGCATCTCTTTGGGAGGCTCTTCATGGAAACTGGGGAAGAGTCCTCTTGGCGGGTCCTGGAAGTTGAGCCTTCCGCCTATCAGATTTGACTACTACCCACTGGATAGCAGAGACATTCCCCTTAGCTCATCAGAAAATATGAGACAAAACATGAAAAACTGCTGGTGTCAAGAAAAATAAAATCAGATCACATGGAGTCAGACCATAGGGGAAGTGAGATACTGCTTGGATTCAGATAAAATGGAAAAAATTACATTGGGGGTCAATGAGGTCATCCTCTTCTCAGAATATAAAATCCTGTGAAAATAAATATCTTGGCTTATATTATTTTACAGGCATCAGGGATTTCTAATTAAAGCAAAGGACTTGTCATGCAGTATGCTTCAGAAATAACCAGGCATTTTGTGTGCTTCTTATATATGTGAATGAAAAGCTCTTTCCAGTTTATATAAAGTAGCTATTGATTAAATATTTAAGGACTAGCCTTTAAAAATAAATGTGAAAAACAATAACATGATCTCTAATTATAACATTTTTAACCTAAGTAATATATAAATGAGATGGAAACTAGGCACCACTCCTGAAAACAGATCTGTAGAGAAGAACCCTGGCATCTGTGCAGGTTCACTGACTTCTGTCAGCAACTTCAGGCCCCAGGAGCCACTGTAAAAAAATAAAATGCAGAAAATTTACAATGTGTTTTTTTACAGATCAGCACAGTAGAATAAAGTTGTAGCATGGAAAAACAATGGTGTCCCTATGACTTAGATAAAGAGACCAAATCAAGTTTGGGTTTTTTCTATCTGGCTTCTGTAATTCTGTAGGAGTATCTAAATTGCTAAAACTCCTCTATCTTCGCATAGTCCATGAAGCAGGCAAAGATAAAGAAAGTAAATCAAAACGGTTTTTATGATGTTTGAGAGAAATGGTAAGTAATTTGAATATTCATCTTGTTAGAATACTGTCATACTGTACTAATCTTCATTATGTAATATTAAATTTAAATATTAAATTTAAATTTAACAGTAATATATTAGAAGTAATGCCTTTCTAAAAGCACAAAAATAGTAAAGAAAAATCAGTTAAAGAAGTAAGGTTGAAAAGTCAGATAATATAATATTCTTTGATATTATTAAGCCCTGCTAAATATTATTTTGAAAGTTTGGTAAAATCTGTTTCGGTATGATACAGTTCCAGTTCTGGCACTGCTCAAACAGATGTAAATATTTCTGGCTCACTACCAGAGCTGTGATTCATTGGTTTAAACAATTTTTAAAATGATAGAAAAACATTTTATCTGGAATCAAAGTTCTGCTGTGCTGGCTCTCATTCTAGTAGCACATATTACTGATGAATGCTATTTAGAGATGTTGTATTTATATAGTAAACATGACAGGAATCAAAGAGCTCACAGTAAAGTTTGTTCAAGGATCATTTCTCCAAATGTAACTATCACACCTGAAAGATATCTATACAGCAGCATGCCCATTGATCAGCAAGCAACTCTTCAGCAATGGTACTTCCATCATCTTGGTGGATGGAATTGTTTTTTCTTCATGAAGTGTGAGACTGACAGTGAAGAGCAGAAGCCCTGAGCTGGGAAAAAAGGCAGTGTTTTGTGGTGTCACTGTCTTTTCTCTCTCAGGGGAGTGTAGAAAGTGGGGCTCTAACAAAATGAGGTTGTTGATTGCAAAAGCAGCAGAAATGTCATGGACGATGGACTGTGCCCACCTGAGAGCTGGAAGCTGTCAGACACTGTGGCTGAGGGCAGGAAAGTCAGAGAGATAAGCCAATGGCAACAGCTTTCTTTGAGAGCTAAGCTGTAGCAGAGGGATATAAAGAGTGACTTCTCCCTCAGCAGGTCCCAAGAAATGAGCCTCCTTTGTTAAGGGAAGAGAGCATCAACATTGCAGAGCTAAAGAGTGAGTGAAGGACAATTTACCAAGTATTTCTGTGTCGATAAAAATGTCGACAACTAAATGACTGCTGTCTGCAGTCCTGTTCAGAAACCAAGGAGTAGCTGAGGACCCAATGGTCCTCAAAAATGAAGTCTTTGGAGATAGCCCTAGTGGCAATGCCCTGAGCACAGTTACAGTGTGAGGTGTATGAAATGAACCTTTGACACAGCATTTATACTTGTTTTTTGTGGCACAGTTTTGGTAGTGAGGGGGCTAAATGGGGTGTCTTCCATGAGAAGCTGCCAGAAGCTTCCCCCATGTCTGACAGATCCAATGCCAGCCAGCTCCAGGATGGACCCACTGCTGGCCAAGACCAAGCCATTCAGTAATTGTGGTAGCTCCTGACCACAGCCCCCATTCCCTGTCCTCCTGCATCACTGAGGGGAAGAAGGTAGAAAAATCAGGAGTGAAGTTAAGCCCAGGAAGAAGCCCAGGAAGAAGGAAGGGATGGGGAGAAGATGCTTTAAGATTTTGAGTTTTTTCTTATTACTCTGCCCTGGTTCAATTGGTAAGAAATTCAGTTCATTTCCCCAAGTCAATTTTTGCCCTTAATGGTAACTGGTGAGCCATGTTTCCCTGTCCTTACTTTGACCCACAAACCTTCTGTTATGTGTCTCTCCACTGCCCAGCTGAGGGGAATGACAGAGTGTGGGCCTGATATTTTTGAGTTTGATAGATTTTAGCTTGTTAGCAGCTGCTACTTTTTCTTAAGGGAAAAAGTTTTTGAGAAAGCTTCTTCTCAAAACAATCTTGGCAAACAATTATCCTGTCTCAAAAACAATCTTTCTCCAAGTGGTGTTTTGCTGTTTCTCTAGTTTAATCAATAGAATTAAAGAAGTGTCATTCCTGCTCACCAATCATGTCAAGTCTGTACCAGAACACCTTATAAAAAGTAGTGAAAATTAGAAAATAAAGCTTTTTCTATACTCTTTGCCTTCTAAAATATTTAGAGTCTTTCATCTTTCTTTCATGTCCTACAACGACACTGGTGTGTACTTGGCATCCAGCCAGGGTCAACCCACCCCAGAGGTGTGGGTCACTAGGGCTCAGTGCCAACTGTTGCATTAAGGACATAGAAATTTGGCAAAAAATGAAGCCTCTTGCACTCCAGCTGGTCCACAGAGATCAGAGGGGATGAGTGTGGCTGGGTTTAATTTCTGATTATAGCAAATTTGGCGCTATCAGCCTCATCAAATGAGCTGAGGCTCAGTAAGAACATGTACAATCCAGGTTCAAAACCTGGATTTATTGGAGCAAGAGGAAAGCAGGTTCAGAATTTCGGATAAATGCATTGGTGATAAATGCACTAACCACAGAGTGTTAGTGTATGTCACTACCAAAGGTACAGAGTAAGAGAGACCTATCAGTGACGTATATATATTATATCTATGTAATATAACTGCATCAATGTAGTTAAAGGTGCAATGCTCACCAAAGCATCCCTTCAGGGGCAGAGACAGTCTTGACCAATCCAAAGGAGGCAGAGGTCAGAGGGTCAGAGGTTCCCCCACCCCAAACTTTTATTTTTTCTTTTTGTTCTGGACCTGGAACTCCCCTTGTCTCTAACTCTCTGTCAGAGGACACTCCAGGCATTGTTTCATTGTCAGCCCTTGGGCTCTAGGTAAGCAAAGGGCGCACATCAAGTTTGTCTCAACCAGCTTGATCAGTTCTTCATAGACTTAAAGCATGTCTGACAATTTAACAAATTATCCACCTTGTGACCACAGTCATGCGATCAACACCTATAAAAAGCCTAAGAAATTCCATGAAGCTGCCTGTGACTGAAGTTCTATGAGGTGTCCAATCCTACAGTCACTGTTGAGATAATTGCTAGGAGCTGATTCCCTGTTCTTTTCTGTAGTGGTTTTAGTCTTTACTAGAATTTTTTTTTTTTTTTTCTCTACTGTGAGAGATGATTAGGAGAAAAGCAAACCAGGCTAAAACTTAACCAGTATAAAGACAGGTTTATTAACACACACCAAAAGAAAACAAGAATCGAATGAAACTTTCAAAATATCTCTCCCTTCCCTCACAAACTGTTAACTTTCTTAAAAGCAATGCAAAGAGGCAAAACTTAGAACTCTAGGTCAGTACTACGTTTAAAATAGTCTTTCATTCAGTCTTTTGAGAGACATAAGTTTTTCCTTATTTGTTCTGGTAACTTTCTATAAGAGAAAGTCTGCTTGTGGTTTCTACTTCTCACAAAAGCAGCCCACCTGGGAACTTCTGCAGTTGTGGACCTCCTATATCACGTAGCTTTTTCCCTGACTACATATAGTCTGTGGATTCACACATATTGTGGTATCATATTTTAAAGATGCATAACTCAAAGGCAAAGGATTTTTCATCTCAAAAAACAGAGATATCTTCTCAGCTCTTCACTGGTGCAGAGGTTTCTTCTCATCTCTCTCTGTTCAAGCATCTTATAAGATCACTAAATTACAGCTTCTAGTTTAATATTCACTCAGTAAATCAGAGATACCTTTGCTCAAAAGAAATCCACAAATCACCTCCCTAATTTATACTGTCCACAATTTAAAGGAATATACTTCAGCATATTCATATTACAGTTTGTTACCATCACTTGTAAGAAATTTCAGCCTAGAACTAAGGCAACTTGTCGTGTCTTCTGCTTTGGGGGTCACTCTTCTTTCACTGACTTAAATATCTTCATATTGTCTCCTTACATAATCCATTTTTGCCTTTTCTTTCTCTCTGAGAAGGGTTAGAACTTTAAAAGCTTCATCTATGTCAGGAAAGAGTCAGATTTGCTCAGGCCTGTGGTATCTACACAATCTCTGCCGAGCTGCAGGGCTGCGGAGACGCAAAGCCATGCTGATGGGGGAAGTTGGTGAATGTTTTCCTTCCCACCCCTTGGTCTCATTTAGGATGGCTCAGCTCAAAGATGCTATTAAAAGCCTCATGCTCTCCTTCCCTGCTGCCAGCTGCCACTGGGCCTGGCCATGGCCTTGACCCTTCCGCTGCGGCCCCGAGCATGTGGCCAGCACTGCCGAGCTGCAGCCTCCCCTCTCCCCTGCCGGCAGCCGGGGAAAGGGGGCTCAGCCGGGGAAAGGGGGCTCAGCCGGGGGAAAGGGGGCTCAGGTGGGGAAAGGGGCTCAGCCGGGGAAAGGGGGCTCAGCCGGGGGAAAGGGGCTCAGCCGGGGAAAGGGGGCTCAGCTGGGGGAAAGGGGGCTCAGCTGGGAGAAAGGGGGCTCAGCCAGGGGAAAGGGGGCTCAGCTGGGGGAAAGGGGGCTCAGCTGGGGGAAAGGGGGCTCAGCCAGGGGAAAGGGGGCTCAGCTGGGGGAAAGGGGTCTCAGCTGGGGGAAAAGGGGCTCAGCCAGGGAAAGGGGCTCAGCCAGGGGAAAGGGGCTCAGCTGGGGGAAAGGGGGCTCAGCTGGGGAAAAGGGGGCTCAGCTGGGGGAAAGGGGGCTCAGCTGGGGGAAAAGGGGCTCAGCCGGCCCGGGCCGCTCCCTGTGTGGGCAGCAGCTCCCGGAGGCCTGCGGGGCCTGGGCCGGGCCCTCCTCGGCTGCCCATGATGTTACCTCGTGGTCGGCCTGCAAGGAAGAGATCGTCCTGGGCTTTCAGGGCTGATTTTATGCTTGTGTGACCCCGAGGTGTATCCCTATATTTAATTGGCTACTCTGGCCATCCGTCTTGCAAGCCATTCACCAATTGACTTTTACTGTCTATGCTAAGCCAACACACTTTCCCAACTCCCTGTTCTTGACCACGACTGACCTCACTTTTGGCCACATGTCCCTTCCATGGTGCTTCTTTCATATGGTATTTGTCTGATCTGGCTTTCCATTGAGTAGGATTTACATGAGGTTTTGGTGATACATGGAACACTGCAGCAGAAGGGGAGGGGAACACTCACCAGAGGAGCCTCATCTACTTCTCAGGTGAAAGATCTCATTGCATTGGCACATGGCATCTTGCAAATGGATTCAGGGTCCCTAAACAGGGATTTGCCAGTGATACAAATGGCCATATTTCACACACAGGTGAACAAATACTGCTCATTCATTCTTCATTAAACTCACAAGGCACCTCTGAAAACCTGTCTTTTCTGTCCTGCTTCTCAGCCAGCTCTGCTACTGGATACAACCCATCATTCAGTACAGTGTGTAGGAGAACTCCACTTGGGTTGGAAAAAAGTAACATATTTTGTGATTGGCAGCACTGAGATGCTTGGTCTTAATTGTTGGTGCATTTCCTCTGAACTAGGAAAATTCATATAGGGCATGGAGAATTTGTCACATGATCCTTTTGTCCCAAAGGATGCCAGAGGATCCCTCATTACAAATGTGGTTTTTCCTCTTGTCTTCAGCAGGAAGGCTTTTTAGACAAATATCCAGCTAGAGCAGTAAAGTGTACATATAATGAAAATGGCAAAGAAGGGTCTGGCAGTGCTCAAGGGCTAGTCAGGAGAACAGACACTTCTCACAGCAATGAGCATGTATTTCACAGTCCCTTCAAAACCCAGTGTAAAGATACAACCCAGACCATTCATCAGATTTCTGAGGTCAAGTGCAAATCCAACTCAAAGGACCTCTTCTTCAGACCCAGCTGGAGCCTGGCAATGCACAGCCTGTTGGACCACATTTGTTCTTGCCTTATGTGCTTCCAACACAGCTATGCCTATCTCCTAAGCAAAGATAATATACATGGGCAAATACACTTGCTGCCCAGAACTACAGGTTTGCATGAATTAATGAGAGGTTTGATTCCCTCCAAAGCAAGTTTCCCAGTAGAGCAGAATGATGATAGATACTTGCCAGATCTAGTTCATAAGAATAACAATCCTGGAGGCTGTTATAGTTGCAAATTCTACTCAGGCAGCAAAATGCCAAACCAACTACTTTAAATGGTACTGACATAACTTGGGTTGAATTACAGTTTCACTATGGGTGCAGTGCTGGCCAAGTGCCATGAAAATTATGAAGGGTGCATCAGAAAGAAGATGAGACACAGGTACAGAGGAAAGGCGCAGAGGAAATGGCAAAAGGGGGTGAGACAAAAGAAAGAAGAAATAAACAATGGAAAATTTAAGGCAAGGCTACTACAGAAAAAAAAAAACAACACCTGGTAAATCTGTTATCCCCACAGCTACTCTAATATGAAGTTTTAAATCACTAATATTTAGTTTTAAATCATTCTAAACACTTCATTTTCATGCAGTGGTAGGGTAAGAAATACAAGATCATTTTTCTGTCAGTGAAGTTACAATTCCAAAAGATACTTTAAATGAAAGCTATTCTTGACTCTTGAACATAGAAAAATGAGCAATGCATCTTTAAGGAATATGCCCTGAAGGCTAAAAGCAATTTTCTTCTACAAGAGGCAACACAACACTTCCACTTGGGACCTAGACATAAGTTTTCCCTCAGACTGTCTTGTTCATAACACATCTGTTGAATGTTACACAGCTACCAGTAAGAATGTCTGAATTGGATTTTCATTTTTGCTGGAAATGTTTTTCATCTTTACAATCACATGTTGTAGATTTTTGTTTACACAAAGAAGGATTTCCATTTGGGTTTTTAATTTTAATAAAATACAGACAATGCTTTCTTCCTCTGACTATAGTTATCTGTTACTATCCTGGGAAATCTTCAGCACTGAAGCATTGTTTTCCTTGCAAAGCAGATGCCAGGGATCCAAGAAAATTCTGAACTCCAATGCATGATATAACTTCTCTTTCATTATAGTAATCTTCATTATTTACACTCATTTACATATTTATTATAACACTTAGATTTTGTCATGTTTATTGGAACCCTTAGATTTATATTTGATAATACTTCAGAGATTAATAGGTAGCGTATGTTGCATAGATACGCTATTGCGTATCTTTTGTGAAAATGATTAAGTTCTGGTTTCTATGGAACTAGATGACAGATATATTAAAATGTATTTGAAATTATATAAGGCAATAGTTAAATATTATCTCAGGATCTCTGTAGTTTGAGAGAGTGTATGTAACAATAATAATAAGAATGCAGAGTCCGTGTTCTCGTATCAGAGCTTGTATAAAACTTACCAGGTTAGAAATGAAAGTAAGAATTTGATAAAAGAGCAACAAGCTGCAGAAGAGTTTCTCTGCCCAGGTTGTGGAGATGTTTTGGATTCTATGTTTGAATGATTTGGATCCTCTCTAGAGGATTAGTACAGTCAAGAAGTTGACTATGATTCTTGAGTGAATATACCCAGTGTGCCTTAGGAAGGTTACAGAGGGAAGTCTAATACAGTTGAACAACATGGGAGAGTGTTACTTTATGAAGCTGATTCAATTTATATGTCTCTTTTGGGCCTACTTTTTGTTTCACCTTCCAGACTCGACCTCTTTAATGGTTACCTCTGTCGGCCTTAATTCAATAACTTACTCCTTTCGTATACAGGTACATGCTGCTTGTTTCCATAACTTCACTAAAGTGACATAAAGCTAAAATTTTACAGTTTAGTTATAGACTTAGATATAAAGCTTCTGCCTGGGCAAAGACTGTCTTTGTTCAACAGAGTTGTAGACAGAGACTGGAAGGGAGTTCTGGCCATACCCTGCTCAGAACAGCACCAGTTTAAACCTTCAGATATCTCCCTCAGGGGCACAGGACGCTTGACCTAAAGAAATGATCCAGTATTTTCCCAAACTTTTTAAAAATGTCCCCACCTTCCCTGCTTTTCTGACTCATCATGTGTATACAGCCTATTATATAAGACCATAAAATGTCAGATAAGTGACTTAAGGTATTTTTAGCAGTCAGACCTCTCTTACAAAAACTTTCACTACTCCTCTTGTGAGCTGCAGAGCAGGACTAGATGACTTCCAGAGGACCTCTTCAGCCTATTTTTCTGACTCTGTGACTCTCTGTCATTTCTAATTTTAATTTCTAATTCATTATTCTATTTTATTTGTATTTTTATTATTTATGTATTTATTTATGTATCTATTTAGGTGTTTATTATTTGTAAGTTGTTTTTATTATAAGATCTCTAGTATTTGTATATTGCATATGATGATATTAACTTTATTCCTAATGACATCAAAAGCCTCATGTACATAAACAACAGAAAATGAAAACACATCTGTTCATCATAATGCTCTGGACCATATTTGGATATTAATTGTGCCACTGAATGCATTTGAAAGATTCACTGCCCTCTCTTCCTCTTCTTAATTCTGCCCCTTGGGAAAGTCTCATTGAAACAAAACCAGTAGATGATTATTGCATACCAGAAACAGCTGTGGGTAGTGTAGACCCAGCCACTAATTGCAAGAATCCTGATGGTAGCTGTAAGTCAAATATTCCTATGCAAAATACGATCATTCCCTCAATTGACCATACTCTTGATTTATATGATAAGGAAACAGAAGATGTATTTCTAAACCATGTATGGTTGTTTTTAAACAGTGTGAAGTGTTGGTGAGATAAAAATTAAAATGGGGACCCACCCAATAGAACCTGTAGAAAAAAAATACATTCTTTCGAGACTTGTTTTTTGCTGACCTTAATGTTGATGTTATCTGTTTATACATGTCTAATACATTCAGATGCTCACATTCCTGTTTTTCCAGATAACCCAGGTATTTAAACTATCATTAGAAAAGTACTGTACATACAATTGTGTCTAGAACACAAAGTGCACTATGAGAAACACATAGCATTTTTATGTACAGACATCTTGGTTTATTAATTCACAGAATAGGAATTAGGACAACAATAATGTGGTCAACACTGGATATGGTGTGAAGAGCCTATAAATGCTTTGTGATCCCTCAAGTTACTTAAAAATTGAGTGTTTGAACACTTGAGAAAAACAGCTCTCTGCTTTGCCACTTGGGATTTTGAATCTTCCACTAAAATTCCTCCAAACAAAAAATAACTTCATGCACCCCTTCCTTGTTCTGGAATAATAATATTCAGAATTAGCCAGAGAAGCTCACTCATGTGGCTGCCATTTGCTTTTCCAGAAAGAACCCAAAGGAAAAATGCCTAGACATTAAAGACAGAAAACAAAACAAATTATTGGATGAGTAATACAGGAATATGTCCCACTTCTTTGCCTCTCCCAAGAAGTATTGTGAGCAAGAAATATGCAGAGATGACCCCCAATCAGTAATTTACAAGTATTAGGAGAGTGGAAGTTCATAAGTGGTCCATTCTTTCACAGGAAGTTAATGTTGATCAGAGGTGGCCATTACGTAATATGGGTACTTTATGGTTTGCTCAAATCCAGATATCAAGTGTAATTGAATGAATGTGAAACCACTTTTAAGGGAGATTTATCAGGCATGCAAATATTTCCTTATATCTGAGGTTCCTAGGATTTCGCACTGCCACCTGTCCTCCAGAAAAATGTGTGTTGCAGGTTCATGTTGTGGCCATGTGTCAAGCCAGTCCGTTCAGAAGGGGGATGGACGTGAAGCTCATAGCTGAGACAAATTATGTCAGCTTCATTTCTGGGAATTGCAGAATCATTTTCTCCCCTCTCTCTCCACCTCACGCCACTGTACGGCACATCTTTCTATTTTTGGCACGCCTGCCTCCTTCCCCATGGGAGCCATGCAGGCTGTGCATTAAGGCCAGAGTAATTACTTCTCTGCAGTGATGTGAGCCCATGCTGAAGCGGAGCTAGAAAGTTTAAGCACCTTCTCTAGTCATGAACCACAGCCATTTTGAGGCCAGATAATTTCTTTAACCTGCATTTGTGAGTGAGGTGGATGAGTGGCTGTGGGTGTGTGCACATAATTTTAGAAGGACGACGCAGAGGTTTTGACCCAGTTTCTTCTCCAGCATAGTTTTACAGTCTGTGATTGCTGCAGTGGACCTTGGTATGGCAAAGGACTTTGGCTCATCATCACAGGAATGTACTTAGATTTGGAAGACTTCCCTTTTGTTCCCATGCTTGTTCCTCATCATACTACTACAGAAACCTCGTGTCTCAGACTGAGTCTCGTCTCCTTGTGAAAAGTGATCTGGATTGCAGCAGAAGAACTGTGAATGGGATAAAATAGTTAAGATTAACAAGATCTCATGTTATGTTATTCTGTTGTACAACCTGGGACTCAGCTGCAAACAGTGATGGTATCAGTGCTTTCAGCTCCGAAAGGTCTACTTTGTATCAATGTATATACAGTTGAATCAAAATGAAAGGCAGACTCAGCCCTATGTAAAATCAATGAAGTTATATGCTGACCCTGTGTTTCCTCCAGTGATACTTGGAGAGGGATCAGATTTTTTCTCTCTGCTAGCACTATGTCATTTTATATCATAAGACTTGTCACTGCTCTTAAAAAAAAAAAAAAAGAAAAAAAAAAAGATGACTTTATTCCTGGACCACAAATTACATATAGGACCTATTTGTCAAACCTGCAACATTTTTGCAAGCTATAGAAGGTCTTGCAAATAAATCTTGGTATTTCTTGTAAATACATTTTGTTTACTATAGGAAGAAAACCTGTATTTTTAATGAGTTGTGGTCCCCAAATCTGAAATATCTGATGTTTTTCTAAACACTAAGACCTCAAACAAACAAAAGCACATTGCCTAAGTGCCTTGAGGATGAAAGTAGCCTGCAACAGAACATGGATCAGAGCTCCAGCTTCGGATTTTCTATCTCTCAACAACTGTACTGCTCAGTAAGGGCTTAGTTGGTTCTTCCTGTTGTTTCCCACATGGTATCTGTACCAGTGATACAACACACAAACATTGTGAAATCCAAATGCTTTTTTTAATTTAAAAAAAAATCAAACTCCTCTGATTTTATTACGATTCACTTAACAAGACAGATGATTATTAAGTGTGACAAATTTTCATATCTTTGGTTAAATTACAAAACTCAGAATTTTTTCACAGCTACAGTTGATAGGGTTTCTTCCGATCTGTATAACAAGCATTGTACTTTTGCCTATTCCAAGGCAAACATTTTCTTTACTGAAGGATTTATACCATGGGTCTGTAACAGACTTTGGGCCCTGATGCACTGAATCCAGAGTCTTCTCTGACCATGGAACACCCACAGCAACAGCCTGGACTGAACAGGAGAAAGGGACTTCCCTGTATGGCCCTATGGGACTTGCCCAAACCTGGCGTTTTCATAACCTTCACCTGGAAGTGCTTTGGTTGTGTTGTGTGTCTTGATTGTCAATAATGTAAATTGTCTTAAAAGTCAATATTGTTTGACTTGAAGCTGGAAAGTCTGGAAATGGTTTTTCACAGATGCTGAATATGCAGCACTATAAAGGCAGGCGGAACTCTGCAAGAAGAGAGGTGAAAGGGAGAGATGAAAAACTGATGACACAGGTCTTTGTATCCAAGCACTCCTATGGACTGATGTAAATCTCTGTCCCAGTGATGGGAACAGAGTATTTGTGCCAAAATAGTTGCTGGATAAATTGCATCAGTAACATCAAGGACAGACCTATACACATGGGACTCCCGTTTGTATAAGAAGTCGGCCACAAAGGCAGGTGCCCTCTGCTGACCTCTCCCTCTGTCCCCACGAATCTTGCATGCCTGATGATGGCTGTGTAGCCATAGTAGCCCCCATTTCTCTCCCCTTCTGCTTTCCACCACACATCACTTCATTCTTACTGACCTGTGGCCGGTGAGCTCTGCTCCACTGCAGTTACAAGAAGCGAAACCACCTCGGCCTCAGCCGAAGAAGGAATGCTTTTCACTTCCAGGTGGGTGCTCCAACCTCCACTCAGCTGTGTAGACACAGTTTCCCTTCTCCCCTCCTCCTCCTCGATCTCGAGTGAACTCAGTGTCCTTGTGTGGGTCCCGCAGAACAGTAACCTGTATGTGCAACAGTGAGCCTTCAAGTGCCCTGAGGAGCTGCAAGGACAATTTAGGTGCCTGTGGACAAAGGCCAAGCCAAGGATGCTGCAAGGCTTCATCCGAAGCCTCAGGTGTTTAACACACCCAATATCTTGTCTCTGTGGAACTGAAGGATAGAAGTAACTTTGTCGCTCTCCACTTGCTGCACTAACCATAGTGAAAACTCAACTGCTCGTTTCTGCTGGGATTTTCACTGAAGTCATTTATCTCAGTACAAGTACCGAGCCACAGGCTGCCAGAAATAGGGATAGAGAGCAGTGAGGACTGGGAGTGAAATTAGAGACATTTAAATGCAGAAGCAGAAAATGACATAGCAGAAAGAGAACTGTAAGAGAGAATTCAGAGTTTTAATAGAACTCATGGACATTATAGTGAAAAAAACAAACCAACAAACAAACAAAAACAACTGAAGGAGTTTTAGCAAATGATAATAAGGATTATTCAAACACAGAAAACAGGGAAATGTGTCACTTGCAAGAAGATTGCCATTGGCATAGTGTTGAAGTTTCACATACAGAGGAGAATGCCTAGGATTGAAATTCCACAGCAGTTTCAATGCCTACCACGGAATAGGTAGTCTGAACAACCACTCCATGATTTTGAGAAGAACAGGAAAGGAAAAGCTCCATGGTACAGAAAGAAGAGAGAATTTTCTTTTCCTTTAAAGTTGTTTGGGATTGATGTCATTCCAGAAGATTTGCACACGGTGAGGAACCCTTGGCTGAAATTCAAAATAATCCAGAAACAAGCAAGATGCCCAGCAAATTTAACAGCAGCCTTTGGCTTTGTCCCACCTGTCGCTGGCTGCTCATGGTGAGGAAAATGGACTCAGCACTGCAGAGTACGGTGCAGAGCACAGAGTGCAGCAGGTGCTTCTGCAAAGGGGCATGCAGGCACAGACACAGACGTGTGCGACCTTCTATGCTCTGGGCTTGGAGCTGGCTGGCAGAGAGGGGGCTGTGAGCTGCTGTGACATTGTCTTCCATGCTACTGTAATAATAGTAATAGTAGTAGAGGAGGAGGAGTAGTGGTGGTAGTAGTAGTAGTAGTAGTAGTAGTAGTAGTAGTAGTAGTAGTAGAAGTAAGAGTATCTCAAGTGAAGCATGCTTCAGTCTCTGGCTTCTAAGTGAGATCTTGGACTGTGCCAGGCGCAGGGAAGAGCCACCATGTGTCAGATCCTGCCTGAGCAGACATGCCTTTAAGGAGCACTAGTCCTGTGTCTTCCACAGAAAAAAAGCATTTGTTAACACTGAGATGCTCTAGGGATAACTTTAAATTTTTTTTCTCCCTTTATTTTAGGAATGGCTGTAAAGCTTTCCAGGATTAATTAATAGGAAGTGTCTCCAGACTGAAAGAGCTCCAAATGCATTCAGGATTCCTGGCCGAGAATCCCGGCCTCTGTGCCAGGCTCCGGGAGCAGAGGGATGTACTCTGCATTGCTAACGTGGCAGCAGCAGAGAGAGCCGGCATTCCGTGTGTCTTTCTCAAAACGTCAATAATTCAGGGAGTTAAGGGAATATAGGAACAGAAGGGGGCAAGCTTGGAGAAATGAGAAGGTGCCAAGCTGGATGTGAAGACATGGTGCCGATGCGTCCCGCAGCCGCGAGAGATGCTGGGGGTGTGAGCTTGGGATGAGCTCGTCTCCAGCTTGGTGTAGCCCTGCAGACCCACCCTAGGAACAGAGGCGGCACGAACACAGCAGTACAGCACTGCTGAGGTCGGCGATCTGGGATCTGCCCCCGGTTCTGGGCAGGATTTGCAGCTTGTGTGGCTCCAGCTACAGCGAGGCGTTTGCGGGGCCTCGCTTGTTCGCTCGTCGCCGCCGTCCCTGTGCCCGTCCCGCAGCGCAGAACGCCGCAGCTGTGTACAACCATCCCCCTCTAGTGGCACTTGTCCCGTCGGGTTCGGATGCTTCTTCGAGACTGGACTCTGTATTTTTTTATTTTTATTTTTAATTTTAATTTTATACTACATTCCATAGCATGGTGCGACGAGATAGCGACAGACTCACAGATTCAGAGAGATTTAAGCCGTTTGACTCCCCCACAGTCTCTCTTACCTTGGATACAGAGCCAAGTCACCTTCAGAAGTTTCTGTGGTGGAGTGAAATGAAAATCATGGTCACAGCTGCTGCTTGGGAATACGCAGCTCTTCACCACTAAATGCTTCTCTTGTCTCCTCTGTGAAAGCCTTCAAACCTCATTTGCCTTCCTCTTCATCCAGGCCATTCCCCAACTCCCCCATTTACACCTTTAAATGTAAAGCTGGTGTCAGACAAGATCCATCCCCTGAAACTATACTTGAGCATTTTACTAGCAGCATTTATTGCAGTGCAACTTAAGGCATCTGACCCACATGCTGTACCATAGGCATCATATTTTGTATATGTGACGGCCTACATGCAGAGCTCATGCTTGCCCAGTTCCTCAAACAGAAGACTGTAAAATATTAAAATTACAGTCAGATTGTGCTGGGGACCTCAGTTTGATCTTCCCACTAACTCAGGATTTTGCAATTGTGTACTCTGGAGGCAGTGGATCAAGTTTTGATGAGAGTTAAAGTTTTTACTTTCCTTGTTTTATCAGGATATCACTAAAAATATTGTATTCTGACTTTCACATGTTTAGATAGGGCAGAAATTACTTACTACTGGGTGATAAATACAGGAGCATTCTTGCTTCTCAGATGTGGCCTGATTTAAGACAAGATGTAATTTAGTCAAAGTTAAAACTAGCATTTCTTGACTGTACTGCACTGGGCCCTGCCCCTTGAAACATGTGTCTCTGTGTGTGCATCTGTGTGCAGTGTGCAACATACCTGCAACAGGCAGGCAGGGCAAGAGGGGAAGGAAGCTTCTTATTGCAAATCCTTTCTCAAGTCACAGCTCTGGTCAGCTGAAAGGAGCTGTAAGAGCGCAGGTAATAAGGATGGTGAAGCAAGACACCCTCTCGAGAGCCCTTGCCTTTGCATGTTGAGGGTAAGGTAGTTGTGAGTGACATACACTCATGCACTGATTTTGCACAGCCAGAGGGGAGAATTTGGGCCACAGTTAATAACTGCAGCATGTCCTCTCCCACAGCTTGCAGAGGAAAAGCCAGCGACTGAGGACTGTGTACCACATTCCTTGGTTGTGTGGCTACACCCACAGCATTTTGTACCTGTAAAATACAGACAGGTTTCTAGGCCAGCACGCAGGGCTGGTCACTGGGCCAGCTGAAGCATGCAGCGTGGTTTCCTGGTCCACTCTGGAGTGTGTCCTCCTCCCAGGAAACAACCATTTGCTGCAGTCCAGTTGTGTGTTGGGCAAGCACAGGAAAGGTGTCTGTGTTGGGGGAATGAAGTGGAGCTTACAACAGAAAACCTGCAACCATCTGTGCTTAACGGCACCAGGCTGTTGCCCCATCACATTTACAAAACTCCCAACAGACTTGCTCCTGCTGTTCTGCATGTTTGGTTTTCACTCATATCTGTTCCCTGTTCTGTCCTCTCACAGAGCTCAGCACACTTGGCTGTTTCTGTCACCTGGAACGGCCCCATCTCCTGTGCTATCCATAGTGTCCTTTGGTGTCCAGGAAGAATCTTCCAGCTCTCATGATGAGAGGAAGGCTGAGGTTTCTGCTTCGCTGACTGACAATGGTGGGAAGGGAGGTGAACAGATACAAGTCACTGCTTTTCTCATTCTTCCTACCTGTGAAATTTTGCCAAGTAATTTGGAGGTTAAGGCGCATTTTCTGACCCACGTATGAAACACACACCTCTTCGTTCCTTTCTTGGCCCTCATCTTGGCTTAGGGCACAGTCCTAGGGCACTGCACAGGGTATAAAATTTATGTGATGTCTTATTTTTCAGTGTAGAGTTGCCTGTGGCTGAGAAGCCCAGAACCAGGCACGAGGACATACCTACCTGCAAGCACATAGCTGACCATTAAATACCAGACTGGCCACCTGGGGTTTCTACAAGCAAATTACAACCATAACTAGAAGCTCAAGCTGATGTATAAATTTCACTATTTCCTATAGCCCCAGTGGGTGATAGTAGCGTATCACACCGAAGGTGATATGCCATGCCAGAGCCTCTTGCTCAAGTGGGATCCTCAGGCCTGACTTTCTGCTGGATGCTGGGACCTCTTTCTCACTCTGTGACTCACAGGTGTCAAATGTCACAGCACAAATACAGGGGCTTGATCAACTCCCCCTCAGTTGCTTCATTCTGATGCCTGCTTAGCAGAGAGGAGGGAGGGGGAAACCCTTTTTTTTTTTTTTTTTTTTTGCAAAATAAGGAAATTCCTAGGTCATCTCTTATTTCACTGGGGTAGAAAGAGAAATGATTCAGCGTCAGCAGCTTCCATCTTCTTCCTTCCCCTGACTCAGGCAGAACTCTGAAGAGAAGTCCTGTGTAGCCATAAGCCATCTTTTCTTTGGACAGGGATTTGCACTTGGTCAGACAGGACAAGTGAGCAGCAAACAGTAAATACCAGGTGCCCTCTGCCCCTGCATGAGCAGTGCATGAAGTGATCTATAGCACAGCAGAGTGACGGGACCAGCAGGTAGGGTTTATGCCATCTGCTGTCTTGTTTGAGAAATCTGCCCTTAGGCACTGGCATGGGTTCAATATTTGTTTTCCTGGTAAGACCCAGGGCATATAAAAGACTGACAATACCTATGGATGTATTGATTTGGCAAACAGCACCCTAAGGACAGTCTGATACTGTGGTACATGTGATCATAGCCCAGCTTTGAAGACAAAAGAAGTGTAGTTTTTTCATGATGCACGGTAAACGGCATTTGTAACTCTAGAGTGCTTGAGATCTCCTGGATCATGAAGTCAGAAGATTTACAATCAGGTTTTTTTTTTCACTCAGACAAAAACATGTGCTTGTGCTCTATCATCAACATGAAGTGGAAAAAAAAAAGTGTGAACTCCATCTTACAGCATCAGAAAGAGGTTTTTTCCTCTAAGCTCAAATTCTGAATTCCTTGGACTGGGAAGCTAAGTAGGTGAGCCAGCGTCACTGGAAACAGTCATGGTTTAGCTGTTGATATGTGTTTCAGGCTTCACTGGCAGGTCAAGTTGCAAGAAAGGATGAGCAGTGAAAATGTGCCCAGGAGAGAGCAGTGTGGATTTCAGTCCTGAAGAAAGGGAAGGCTCTTAGTAATAGTCAAAGGCTAATTCATGTGATATGTGCTGGAAAACCAGAGTTCTTTGGGTTGCTCCTCTGGAGGTGGAACAAGGAGAGAGAGCAGGAGAGTACTTGGGCCTGACATGAGCACCCAGAGACAGTGGCTGGAGGTAATAAGCTGCAGGGCCCATGGTGCACCTTCTTGGTAGGCAAGGTGAGAAGAAAGGATTGCTGACAGCTCCAGCCAACCACTGGTGGCAGATGCCAGAAGAAGAGGGAGAAAATGCTAGGGAGAAAAGGTGTGGCTGTGGGAGCTAGGAACCCCTGGAGGGCAGGAGTGAATGAGGTGTCCACAAAAACTTGGAGATTAAAGGATAGGGTAGGACAGGCCTGGAGAGTTTCCCTCTGGAAAGGAGGTCTGAAAAGATGAAAATGTAAGGAAAATTGTTGGGAAAATATGAGAATAATGTCATCATGTTCCTTTGGTGAGCACTCAGCACAGTGCTGAGAAAAGACCGTCGTGGAGACAGGCCCTGGACCCAGCATCAAAGGCCCAATCGGGATCCAGCAGATGGGCTGCTTGTGGATTTCCCTATCTCCTGGCTGGAGTAACTGCAAGATTGACACAGGGAAAGATCTTGGCCATCAGCAGCCAGCACCTGCTGGAGCAGCAGTTGTGCACGCTTGCTGTGTGAAAGGGGAAGCACATGTGTTAAGTGGCCAGAACGCAATTTTGAAATAGGAAGTGTGTGGGATATGCTGGTAGCTATTTCTGCTTTCCCATCAGACTGAGAGATGCAGGAATCCTGGGGATTTAGGTTAGGGGAATCCAGCCTGTCTGGCTCTGGCCTTGTGCCTGACTGCTGGGACCGATGGAAGGAGCCCTAGAGTGGACACAGTGCTATTCAACAAGAAGAGTGGGGCAGGTGTCTTTGAAGGCACCTGGAGGGGGGGCTGGGGCAACCAGAGCTCGTTGTTGAGCAGACTCTTGAGAGGGACAGCTGATGAGTGGTGCTGCTAACATGATAACCCAATTTCTCTTCACTATAGGGAAGAGACAGGGTCTCTTCAGCCTTCTCTGTGCCTTTCAGCCTTTCTGAGAAAGTCTCCATCACTGTTGTGTCTCTCAGGGTTAGAGATGCTCCTCTGCATCTGGGATGTGCTTCCATTTGAACCATCACCTTCCTCAGGGCTGTTTAAGCCTCAGCTGGATTGTGTTTTGCTATCCACACTTCTCTCTAATTATGTGTGATCTCATCCCATCATATTTTTTCCACTTCAGTGACTTCTCAATCTTTTGCTACACTTCTAAGCGGCCCTGTGGCTCTGTTTCAGTCATAGACCACAAATATTTTTCTGGTGTGACACAGCACAAGATGCTGGCCATGTTAATGCTGTGCTAACCCAGGAAAATGCTGTGCCAAAGTATTTTCCTGTAAGAACACTGCAATTGCAGCTAGACATGACTACAGTCCAAATTAGCTTTTAGAAAATTCTCTGCTATAAAAGCATTGATATATCCTCTGTGCTAAGACATAAATTAATACTCACTATCTTTTGCCTCATCCATGAAATGTGTAGGATTACATGGATGAGGCAAAACAATGTGAGTATTAATTTATATGCCTAAAAACATATCCTATTCCAGTAAAACCATTCCAGCTTTTAGTTTCACCTTCTGAGAACTCAGGGAGGGGAAGTTTGATTCACAGTAACTCTTGGACAGAGATGAGAGCCCAGTAAAATGGCTCCCAGGTGAGGCACATAAATTCTCCTTTCTCACATTATACTCCTTGATGGACAACAGCAGCATTTTGGCAGTCACTGAGTTGCTTTGAAGTGACCACAACACTGCATTACTGCTGATTCATACAAGGCACTCTGATCCCTTTCTTGTAGGAAATGCTTCTTAGTATTGTCTCCTAAGGCAGCAGGCAGGTCTTCCTAAGGACCTGCCAGCACTTCTTCATCTCTTTCACCTCAAGAGATTTGCTTCTGGTTTTTTGGTTTTTTTTTCTCCCCAAACATCTTCCTTAGTATCATCCTTAGCTTATGGAATAGCAAAAGTATTTTATTGCATTATTTGTTTTATCATAAAGACATTCATATGGGCTGTAAGAAGGCAAAAGTGGTTTAAAAAGTGAACAAAACAAGCAGGCCTAGGAGAAGAGGGGTTGGTAACATTGGGGATTTACTATGTTTCATTTTGCCTCTATGGACAACTAGAAATGCCTTGACTGAAATAGCAGAGAAAGGAATCCGAGAGGAACTGCAGCTGCTGCTTGGGGAAATAAAACAAGTCAGGTCATTTCAGATAAGTGACACAGGGACAGTGGGAGCAGCTGTCAAAAATCAGTCCAGCTCAACTCCTGCAACTGTCTAAACAGCTCTATGAGCATCCAGACACTGCACTGTCCACAGCATCACTAACACAGTGCTGGGACAAGACAGCCACATGAATAAAATCATGTTGCCAGCTAAAAGCTGACATTGAAACATGCTCCACAAGCATTTTGCCCCGTTCCCTGGGCTCTCTTGAGCAAGCATCTGTCCATCATTCAAGCTGACTTCACTGTTTCTTAATCAGAGGCAGATGCTGGCAGGAAACTGGAATCAAGATGCTCTGACTAGGGCAATTCTCAGCCCGAGGAAAAGACCTCCAGGCAATGAAAAAACTCAGGCATTGAAATAAGGCCTTCAGAAGACTGCATTTTTTCTTACTCAGTTCCTCCTAAATATTGAATTCAGCACTTTTTACTGGATCCTGGTCATTGATGGGTGTGACAGACATCCCTGGAATTATACAGACCCATAAAACTACTTAAGCACTTGACATACTTGCTTACAGTCGCAACAAGACCTGTATTTGTGAGACCATACCACGCCTGATAATTAGCATTATTCTGTTGTTTACAGTAAGAGCTGTATGATGCATCATGAAAAAATCTTGTCTTCAATGCACTGCACAAAGCCTTAGCAAAGCACTTCCACCTCCAGAAAACTCACAACTGAAACTAAGAAGGGAAATACAACAAATCAGTATAAACAAATAACTATTGGAGAAGCAAGCAAAAAGAGTGGGATGTTGGTACTGTATTTTTTTGAGACCTTGTGCCTATGGAAATTACTAATAATACTGTCTTTAAGTGAATTCTGCCCCTGAAGAGAGGCGGGCAGTTAGCCAGGAGTAGGTTTCTCTGCCATCAAAACCCCTGGTAGTGCCCCTCCAGCAGCATCCTCAGCAGTGCTCCTGTTGTATCCACATGGCAACATAAAATCTCACAGTAAAGAATGAGCTTTGGTCATCCTTGCTCACGCAGACAAATGTGACAATTCCCTTTCTTCAACAGCTGAAGAATCGGGTCTCTTGTAACTGTCCTCTGTGAAACATGTTCAGCTTTCTAGCTAGTAGGTAGCTTATTTTGAATGGGCCCAACTCCTTAGTAAGTTTTCCTTTTATGTCCACTCCTATCAAAGAATTCAGAGCTCACACATATAAGGACTGCAGGATCTTACTTCCTGCAAAGAAGTTCACTGTAGCCACTTTTGTTTCTTAAACTCTTGTCTTGGAAATGCCTTATCATCTGGTCTAACCTCAGAAATGACCGAACTCAGTACTTACCCATAGAGATATGCGCAGAAGAGCATGGTATTGATCTGAGAAGCTTAATAAGTCTCAAAACTGGATTCAAAAAACTTGACTACACCCTAAAGACATTTAGAGGGTTTGTACACTAAGTCAACCCTTCCTGTCCGAGCCACTTTATCATCCAACACAGGAAGATAACACACGCTTTCAGTTTCATGATGGTTGCTTTATGCTATCCTAGGATAGCAGCTGATAAAAGACACTCTCACCTCAGCAATGCTGGGAACACCTCTTGTCTACAGGTCTAGTCACCTGTGCCTTGCTTCTCACCAGAGAAGAGTTCAGGGTGAATAGCCTGAGAGTGTCCCTGTGCTATCCTGTGCTGACACCAGCACACAAGAATGTGGATTTGGTATGACCCTCCTCCAGACCCAACAGTCAAATGCAGTATCCCCTCAATCGCAGAAATGAGTTATTCCTTCTAACTCGGGACCAACCTGCTGGCATCAAACAACTTGGTTCTTCTTGCTTCAGCAGCAGAACATTTTAACCAGTCTTACTTGGCCTATAAACGTGTTGATACTCTCAGGGCTTTTGCTTTCCAGCTTTACCAGCTCACGGAGGATCTGCTCTTGCTTCAACCTGTGTTGTGGTACGTAGCAATAATCAGTGAGGATAAGCTGTACCGGCTCTGGGGGGACCGGGACTGAACCGAGCACATGTGAAGGATCAACACTTGATGCACAAAACCCGTTGTCCAACACTCCCCACCCTGTGCTCTGCTACTGCTTAGTAAGACTTGAGCACTAAGGAAAAGCACAGCCAGAAACCAGATCAGCTCTTCTAAATTAATGAATAGTGAAAAACACATACTCAGCTGCCCTGCAGGTTATCCCACAGAAGGATCATTCACGTCTACTCCTTCGTAAGCACAAAATCCCTGCGAGCAAGGCCTTTCATGTGATTCAGTTAGTTGTGCACCAAACTCAAATGAGAATTTACTCTTGCATAATATTAAATACAGTCAGCTGCAAAAGCAGGCTCTTTCTCACCACATCTTACCCTGCATTGGTGATCTTGTGTAAGAGAGGCTAATCTTGCTTCAGAGCAGTAAGTAGGTAAGCTGGTTTTGATCACAGAAAAAACAGATTGGTGGAAGTGCTAGTGAGCTTAGCAGTACCATAAACACTAATGTGGAGGTGAACTCATGCAGTCCCATGTAGCAGATCCTCTCCTTGCTAAAAGGTGGAGCAAGCAGATGAGGAGAGAAAAAAATAAAAATGCACAAAATGAGAACAAAAAATTCAAAATACTAACAGCATCCCACTGGAGAGATCAGAATGCTGATTTGTACTTTCAGGTCCTGGGACTTCTCTGTTCATTGGTACCTCATAGCATTAACAGAAGGATGGTTTTACAGGTTTGAGCAGCTGCTCTGCCTCCCCGAAGGCAAGGGCTTCATTAGAAGTTACCAACCAGGCAGGGAAAGAAAGCTGCTTTCAATTTTCAGCACTTCACCTTCAGGCAAGGACTCCGTCTACAAGTGTGAGGGTGGATTTAAACAGGAGAGTAATCTCTCCTGATCACTCACTGTCTCTCCTCACATTTCTAAGTGCTCTGGAAAGAAACTTCTAGAACTGCTGATGGAGGTGGCGCGGTATTGGCACTGGGTGACTGCATGGTGGCCTGTGCGTGAAGAGGCCAGGACTGCCCCATGCCAGATACAGCTGCTTCCAGCCAGCTCCGATGGACACACCGCAGAGCAGGGCTGAGCACCTCAGCCAAGGTGGTGATACTGCTAAGAAAATGTATTTAAGAAAGAGCACGAGAAACAGCAGCAAAAACACCAAGGTCAGTGAAAAAAGAGGAAGAGGTGCTTTAAGCATCAGAGCACAGATTCCCCTGCAGTGCATGGAAAGGACCTCACTGGAGCACATGAATATTTCCTGAAGGAAGTATTCCTGGAGAGCCTGTACCTCCAGGAATATTTCATGCACATGAATATTTCCTGCAGGTTTATCCTGAAAGACTGCAGCCCATGGGAATGATCCACAGTGGAGAAAAGGGAAAGTGTGAGGAGGCAGAAGCAGAAGAAAGGAGCAGTTATGGACTTAGAGCAACCCCAGTTCCCCATCTGCCTTGCACCACTTGAGGCAGGCTGTAAGGTAGAGAAATTGGGAATGAAGATGCAAAGTTCAGCCTCGAAAATGGGTAGATGAGGTAAGAGAAAATTATTGGTTTAGTCTTTGCTTTGCACCACCCTACACAATTTCTAATTTGCAATACATTTAATTTTCTCCAATTCAGGGTTTTATTTACCCATGACAGTAGCTAGCAAGTGATCTCCTTGTTTGTATCTCAACCTGTGAGCTCCTCCATCTTATTTTCTCCCTCTGTCCTCTTGAGGAATGGGGTGAGAGCAGCTGTGTAAGGTGTGAAGAGCACCTAGCAGCAGGCCAAGTTAACTCACCACAGGCTGTTGCACTGATGTGTTTAAAAGAAACTTAAAATTCACTTGTTCACAATAAGCATTTGCCATAAAAAATTTAGATTAGCATCTGCCTAAAACTTGCAGACAAGTCTTTTCTATTTATTGCAGAGGTTTTCAGAGAATGTTTTTTGTACTTCACCACTTTTTCCCCCATTTCCAAAATCAAACACAGGCAAAGACTCCCAACGCTCACTTACTATTTATATGTTATCTGCAGAATTACAGAGATGAATCATTTTTACATGAAAAAATATAGCATTAAAAATCTTACATACAAGGACAAAACATGGCAACAAAAGGCAGCCCAAAAAACTAACATCCAGTCTGTCACCAGTTAAGGTGAAACTCCTTTAGGGTGAATTTTCAACGACAATAATAAAGTTGGCATTTGTTTTTTGTTTTTCTTTTTTTTTTTTCTTTTTTTAAAATTTTTTTTATTTTACCCCCCATAAAGGAGACATGCATTAAAAACAGTAATGTCTAAAACAACATTATTTAATGCTTAGTCATGCACCTGAAGATTTGGCTCTGAGCATCCTCTAAAGTCAGCAGTCAGAGGAACCCAGTTTCACTGAGGCACCAGTGATGGAGTTTCTGAAAGAGTCCTCCGAGCTGAGATCCGCAGACACTTGGGGCAGCCTCCAGACTTGAAGCATGCTTTGTGAAAGCATGTTTTGCACTCTGTTTATACATACAGAGGAGCATTCAGAGGGATTAACAAAAAAAAAAAAAAAAAGAGTCAATAGCTGTGCTCCTTGACTGATGGTCTATCACGTACATTTCAGCACAAAAGCAAACAGAAGCTGCAAGTCTAGGACAACAACCACCCCTGTAATAATTTACACTAAATGCTAACAAGATCTGGTAAAACAGCTCTCTCATCCCTAGACCCAAAAAAATAGCCTCCCCTTGCAAGCATAACCGTGGTCAGGCAAATCCCTGGTTTTGCTCTCTGAATTCACTGATACGAAACAGCTGCCACAGGCTGGTTTTCAAGGATTCGTGCTGTCCATGGTTTCAAATATGTGTGCTTTCAGTAAAGCTAGTTCTCAACATTTAAAATAAGTCTAAATGGTTTTATACAGCAAAATTCCCCCAAGGAAGAAAGAAAAACATTCACTCTGGAACATACCTGGGCACCTTTTACATTTGGCAGTCTGATATGGAAAGAGCAGGTCTGCACTCTGACAGAACTCACAGATAAACCCCTTCGCTTGACAGAGCTACAACAACAACAAAAGGGTTGAATTTAAACCTAAGAAAAAAAATTACGTGGAAATGCCAGTAGGGATACTTCCTTACAGTGGCAGCTGCAAGGACACTAAAAGCCCTGTTTTTCCCTTACCTCACAGCCATCTACATGAGAGGTGGAGCTCTTCAGAATATCTTTAAGAAGGGGCAGTAACTGCCCTCGTTTGATCTTCACCAGATCTTCCAGTGAGAAGAGATGCAGCTCCTCTGTCAGATGGCTGGGGACCTGTTCAAATTCTTTCAGTACACTGCAAAACAAAATAAAACCCAATCAAAGTTACAAAAAGTTCTTTTTCGAGTGTTTTTCCAGAATAAGCCTCTTTCACTTCCCCAGTCACCCAGGGATTATACAAGGCAAGTTGTATATCCCTCTGATATCTACCTTCCCTCCCAATTTGAGATCACTTTAATTGGAAGGTCTGGGATTTAGAATAAACGATCTGCTTTAAACATGCATTCCTCAGGCTCTGGAGCTGCCATACACAGTTACCCCAGCAGTCCTTAAACAATGTGTAAAGAACTCTCTCCTACCTCAGGAAGAGTAGGTAAAATCCCATATAGTGTCTAATATCATAAGCCAGGCTTATTTATTTGCTTTGAAAAGAGGACTTTGAGGGGTTTTATCCTTCACAGGTCACTACTGGGTGATGAGCAGGTGAACACTGGAAGTAGAGCTATTCCTTTTAAAATATCACTGATGCAGATAGAGGGTACAGTGACAACCCTGATCCTTATTTCAGTAACAGAATCACAGGGAGTTGAACAAAAGACAGACAAAAACACATTTCTGTTTGATTTTGGTGAACAACAACTGATGCATAAAGAAGAGGTCTATGTCAAAGAGAAAATAGAACCTACTTTTAAATCTTATTTGGCTTATGCCTGTTCTTAAAAAGATCAGCAATTCTGCAGTGATAGTCTTTTTAGTCACATGTCTATGTATTAGTTATGCCTACAGTTTGGGAAGGTAAACACCAGAAATCTTTCACTTCTAGCAACAAGCAAGGTCATGTTTTGGTTTTGATCACCTTTGCTTACTACGACTTTCATTTGAATATTTTTATAAAATAATCTGAATTGAGTGTTATGACAGATTTCTGGAATAAATCTTTAAACACTCAAGGAACACACTTGTCCATTAAAAAAAGCCAACATATTTTTAAAGACAAATATTCTCAGAGAGATAAGTATCTTTGACCTTTTAAGAATGAGTGAGAATCTAAGAGAAACAGAACAAGAAAAAATACACACCTAACTAAAATACATACCCAACTAAAATCATTAAACATTTAAAACCAGACCATATGGCAAGAAACAGCTACCACATAAAACTTGTACTTCACTCAACATTTGCAGTGCAACAGAAAGCAGTTTTGTTATTAGTTTTCTAATGATATCAACTTATTTAAAACTGCACCCAAATGTCTCTAGAGAAGGCAGCTCTAAAAAGCACATTATGCACATTTTTACTAAGCTATTTTCCATGCATAATCACAGTCCATACCTTTCAGCAAACCTGCACGTTTTCAAAAGCTTTTTTAAATGAAAAAGCTGCTCTTGTGCCTCCTAAAAGATGAAGAAAAACAAAGCCATTTTTAAATCAAAAGCATTGCTTTTATATATTCCTAAGTAAGGAGCACCACTATTTGAGTAAGCAACCCTTGCATGTACACCAAACCCCACCTAAGAAAAGGAATTTTCCACTTAGCCCAGTATTAAACAAATGGATTTTCTAATGCATGAAAGCCTATAGCAGGCAAAGGCTGTTTTTATTCCTTGACAAGTGAAGCAGATCCTAATGCCAAAAACGGCTGCAGGTCTTGATACATGCCATATCCACACCTGTGTAAGGTGTCTCCTCAGCCAAGAAGGGAACACATGCCTACTTGCAGACTTCAGCAGAACACTCTTCCTGAAGCTGTAGGAGGTACAGCTCTTAAATAAGGCAAGGGTGTTTCCCCCAATGGCCCACAAAATTAAGGAGTCATTCAAAAATTACAGAACTTTCCAATGGCCAAAAGCCAGGAAGATGTAAATATTTACTGCTGGAGACCAACTCCCTTATATGCACTAAAACTGGAAACCACTAAGGAAACACCTCCCAAAGACAACAGGGCTAAGGAGACCTCTGGCCTAGGTTGGAAACGCCTCTCTTTGCTCCCTTCACCTAAGGGAAAAGAGGGCAAGTCCCAGAAGTGGTGATGGGATAAGTCAGAAAAAAACAACCCTCCTCCCCACCACATACTCACACAGGACATCCTGCCCTAAGGACTTCTTGAAAGTCTCAGACCCAGAAATTCCTAATTAAAAAAAGTCACACTTACCCTGACCCTGTCCATTTCTTTACTTTTCGTGTAGAGGGTTTTGTTAATACACGACACATTGAAAATGGGCTGCTGCCATATGCTGTCCAGCAGGTGTTTGGAGAAGTTGCACACATAGTATTTTTTGAAATCCCACTTTGAAAGTATTCGGGCAGGAATGGAAGACTGGGCATAGCTGTGGCAGCAGTCACAAAAGTACTTCCCCAGGTAGTCACAATAGCGGAGTCTCCTGATATATTCTGCAGGCAGACAGCAAGGAAATTCTGAATGTTTTAAAAAATTATGGGACATAACTCTTGTCTGTATGCCTAGTCTGACTAAATAACTCAGATCTAGTGGAATGAAGGGAAAGGGATTTTTTTTGTTGTTGTTTTATTCTTTTAAGTAGGGGGCTTTATTATCGCGGTGAACACATGTACAAGGTTTGTTATCAGCATCAGATCTCAGAAAAACCCCTGCTGCTTTAACCACAAAAGAAACACTAGGTAAAATACACAACAAAAATACTTCCACCAATTTTGGAGCCATGTTTGCACAATACTTTTTCGCATCAAGAGGTCTGTGGGGTTTTTCTCTGCTACTACAGCAACTCCAATTTGCTCAACTTAACATGCCATCATAGATTGTTGATACTTTATAGGACACCACAAATGCTGCCCTTGTGAGCTGACCCAGAACAAGACTTAAGCGCTGCTTCAAAGATTTCTTAGGCAAGGTCTGTTTGTCAGTTCTGTAAATCATTGTACTTTCAAGTAGTTCTCACAAAGTATCAGGAATTAAACAAAAAAACAAGGAAGACTTTGTGATTTAGACCTAAAGAAACAAAAAGCTTTAAAAAGACACACCAAAAGAACAAAACCACAGATTCCATAAGCTTGCATACAGTCTCTAAAAAGGAATTTTGGAAATGTCTAAATTGGCACAGGGAAAGAATTATTAAAAAAACAACTGGACTATGCAAAACCAGCATTTTTCAGCTGGGAAGCTTGATTCTTTCTTGTCCTTTTTTTTTTCCTGTTTTGTGGTTGACTGTTACAAATTTTTATTGTTTATGAGAAGAATATCTATCAAGTATTGTATTTTGTGAAAAATTCCAGACACTGGAAGATCCCACTGTCTGTTTTACTATTTCAGGCACATCCAACAATGAGATTTTCCTTCTAGCTCAGATAATTTAAAAACTGTGGTACATCTGTGTTGGTGAGGATTATAGTCTGATTACAGTACTGATTGCAGTACAAGTACTGCACTTATTACGAGTTTTTTTGCCAGTTTTGGTAATACTTACTGCTTTCTATTGGGGTTCCACAACCAACACACGTAAAGTTTTGAGCCGCCACTACTGCATCTCTCCTGTATACAGAGGCAAATAGACCATTCAGCACCCAAAAGACAGTTTTAATTAACATTCTTCCAAAGTACAAAAGAGCTACACTGGCACCAGGGAGAATGTCCACCTCAGGAGCTGACTCCTCCACATGAAGAAGGGAGATTCCATAATGCTTGTTGAAAGAACTAAATTATTTTCTATTTCTTAAGGTGGCATCACTATCACAGGGTTTGGAGAAGGGAAATCCACAATTGCAACTGAAAAAGCAACTGTACCTGCAGCAACACAGGGAACAGCCAGTTTGCTTACTGTGTGCACTTAACAGCATTTGACACAGGGTAAGAGCCATTTCCTCACACATGACCTGGTGCCTCCCCCCACTTTCTGAAAACCAGCTGTTCATAAAATATTAGCAGAACAGTGGGGAAAGACAAGAGTATTCTCCAGGTAGTGTCACAAAATGAAGTTTTCAGGAGCTAAGTACACTGCCGCCATAACACCAAAGAGTACGTGTATTATCATGTGGAAAATTGCACATGCTGTGTTAATCACGACGTGCCAAGAGAAGGAAAAAGATGCCATCTGTTTTCTGGTGAGGCTGGTGACAGACACTACAGAAGGCTGGGCCATGCACCAGCTCCAGACCTGTTCACAGATCATCTGCACATGCACTAGATCTGTTCATCACCCGAGCTCCTTCCATCGGCTTTCCCCATGCTATACTAAATGACAATGCCCAGATCCCTCAAAACTTACTTGACTGAAGGATGAATATTAAATATAATCTGTGATCTTGGTGGGGACCAGCCAGAAGATCCTCTCAGCTTGGATATGATCTTTATTTCTTCAGCCAGATTCAAACTGGACTCAAGCTCTCTTGGAATCTCTTCTTTCAGCACAGACTATTGGGAAAGACAATCTCATGAAGATAACCAGCCCATCAGCTGGACATATGTTAAAGGCTATGGGAGATGTTTATCTCCCTTTATACTCTGGTATTTTTACCAATTCAGTTTTCACCTGCATGTAGTCCCCCCCTCAAACTCCCTCATATCAGTCCCAGGAGAAAGCACATCCTGATTATTCACAACTACATGCTTCAAATGTGCTTTGAAAAATGCTGGAGAGAGAAGACATTTTCTAAAAATTTATATAAAGTGAACTAATAAACTGTAAGCACTCATCTGTATTTGTTTTCTTTTTTTTTTTTTTTTTTTTATGTCACTTCCTCCTTTTCCTAGCAGTGAAGCAGCTGCAGTGAGACCATGATTATTTGGGGAACTGAATAAAGAGCTCGTTGTTTTCAGATCAGACTCACTCTCTGCTTAGATGAGCTCAGGCAACCAGACAGCTGAACTGCAGAGTCTGTTTGCAACCAGCATTTTCTGAAAGCTCTGCACAACTCCTGGGCTGTTGCTTCAGCAGAATTGTTGCCTGGTTCAAAAGGTGATCTGAAAGGTAAGGAATACTGTCAGTGAAAAATAGCAGCACATCATCAGCATCTCCACAGACTTTTCTGCATCCCTGAAAAGTTTTCTCCCGTTCCTTCATTCCTATCCTCTTTCTTTGGTACACCCAGGCCCTCGAAGAGCCACAGACACCCCCCTCCAGCAAGACTAGAGGACCAGAGAAGCACTGCTAAGCCAAGCACCAGAGACATTTGCTGTCAAGCAGCATTCCTTCCCCCTCCTTGAGAGGGCCCAATTTACCACTCCCACAACTTTCCCTGCCCCAGCCAGAAGAACCACCAGAAAGGTGCTCCAGCAGAGAAGGTGGAGCCACGGGGCTATTATAGTAAAGATACACACCTTTCATCACTGGCAACAGACAGATTTTCAAGGTCTTCAAGTTCTGCAGTAAAGGAGAAACCATTTAAGAAACAAAGCATCTGTTACTCAGCACTATTTTAAAAATACTTTCTGTGTTACCACAGTGTCAGTTTCAAATATATTCCTCTTTCCAACACCCTTCCTGGATGTGGGAAATAACCTCAGCCCTAGTTGTAAAACAGGCATAGGAAGTCTCATCTCCTCTGCATCTCTCTGACATGATGAAGAATATTCCCTAATACCTTTACATTCTATCATCACCATCAGCCTGCCTTCAAGAGCTGAAATGGTGAGGAGAGAAAAGTGCCTGCTGGTCAAGGTCCAGACAGAAGTCACTCGACATAAATAATAATGTACAGAGCCAACAGAGGCCACATTAGGTTTTTTTTGGACACTGACAGACGTTTGGAGGCACCAATCACAAACATACCAGTTATGCTATAAACATGTTAGTAACAGGTGAGATGAATGCAATTAAATTACACACTTCATTATGTTTACATAGATAGAATATGCTTATGCCAACGAGGTCTCCACACTGGTAGCATTAGTTTTGACCATGCTTATTGCTCTCAAGACAAATGTTTCCTCATTTATACATCTCAAAGCAACTCTTGCTATTAGGAACTCAACCTTTTGGGAGCTTGTTCTCCATTGGTAGATCAGGGAAAGATGAGAGGAATAAATAAAGCTCTAAAACCAATGAGAACAATAAAAATCCGTTTGTTATCAGGAAAAGATAAAACAAAGGTCAAAAGTTGCACAGGCCACTTTTAAGGGTTTCTACTTCTGTTATGTGTAAAAACCAGAAGCAAACCAAATGAAACTCAGGATGTCTTAAAGAGAAGCAAAGCACGACTATAAGAGAACAGAGACATTCTGCTCTAGTCCTGAAGCAGTTGAGAGGCTGCCTAAAACTGAGTCAATCCATTTCATTAGGAAATGATCGTGTCCTAAATTCTCTCAGCCAATGCTGGCTACAGCTGACTGAGGCTGTGCCAGTTTCACACGTCCTTCATGCACATTCCTTTGGTTTAATCCTTAGACATAATTTCAGTCCCTCTGTTGGGTTTGCATGGCAAGGTTTTGGCAGCAGGAGGGGCTATGGTGGTGGCTTCTGTGAGAATCTGCCAGAAGCTTATCCCATGCCTGAGAGCGCCAATGCCAGCCAGCTCCAGGACGGACACACCACGGGCCATGGTGGTAGCGCCTGTGGGATAACAGAGTCAAAATGGGAGGGGAAAAACCCTGCACAGCTGCAGCTGGAGGGAGTGTGAGAATATGGATGAGAAACAGCCCTGCAGACACCGAGGTCAGTGGAGAAGGAGGGGCAGGAGGTGCTCCAGGAGCCAGAGCTGAGATCCCCCTGCAGCTCTTCATGCAGGCCATGGTGAGGCAGCTGTGCCCCTGCAGCCCATGGGGATTAATGGGGGAGCAGAGATCCCCCTGCAGCCCGTGGAAGAGTCCAGGCTGGGGCAGGAAGATGCCTGAAGGAGGCTGTGACCTAGAGGGAAGAAGCCCATGCTGCAGCAAGCTCCTGACAGGATGTGTGAGAAGCCCCAGAAAGCAGAGAAATCAGAAGTGACGTTTAGCCCAGGAAGAAGGGAAAGTTAGGGGGGAGGTGCTTTAAAATTTAATTTCTCATTACCCTACTCGGATTTGATTTGCAGTAAATTAATTTCTCCACACTATTTCTTCTGTGACAGTTTTTGGTGAGTGATGTCCCCCAGTCCTTATACAACCCACAAGCCTTTTGTGTTTTCTCTCCAGTGAAGAAAGGCAGTGACAGACTGGTTTGGTGTTCACTTGGTGTCCAGGCAGGGTCAGCTCACCACTCTCAAACCAGCAGAGATATTCCTTCCTAGAAAGGAAATCCTGCAGCAGTCTGGTATTTCTGCATGTGTTCTAATAAGGAGCTACACATACATAATTATTTCCATTTTCTCACGTTATTTCTCCTACAATAACATCTACTAAATCAAGAGAATTCCCAAACAATGGAATAGATTCGCCTGAACAACATATCTGTTTCTGCAGTTACAATTTTAAAGTCTTACCAATAATAACATACTCATCCTCTGAGTCACTGTGGCAACGAAATCTGGTAACCTCATGATGTGATGATAGATGCACTGGTGAGCTGAGAGGCAGCAAAGCACAGCCTGTCCAAGACAGGGACAAGATCAGTAAAACTTTTCCAGCATTTATAAGTAGCTGCAATTATGTTTACACTTTTCACCACTTACCAAAGCTTTAGCACACAAACTGCATTTATAGAGGAAATTTAATTGTTTTTACACATACAGAGAGCAGGCCAGTTCTTGGGAGTCTGTCATACAGTATGTCCCTAGGGTTCTTAGCCAGAATCTTGTAGTGATAAACCCAAATCTTTTATATTGCAGTGGTCTCTCCCCTGGTCATGTCCAAGATCACCACTCATTTTTCCACAGAAGTTATGTCAGTTAGACTTTAGATGTATGATTCATCACTAAGTTCTGTACTACTCAAGACACTAAAATCTACTTAAAAATGCATGTGTTGACTCAAGCATAATAATGCCAGGAGTATTTATATATACCTTAAACTATATGTAAATGAATACTTCGGGGAGTCTTACTCAAACCAATTGCATCTGCATACTACAGAAGCGAACACAGAAGGAAAGACCCAAGCTGCAAATACTACCAAATATATATATATATATATAAATATATATATATATATAAAAAGCAGAGAGAGAGAAACAGCCAGCCACAGGCATGCTCTGCGGAGAGTCGTGCTTGGCTTGTGGCATTTAAACCCTACATTTTCACTTTAGTGTAAAAAATAATTATAATTAATAAAACATAGGTGTAAACATCCAAAAGGAAGTATGTGATCCACAGGAAAAAGGAGGATTTGGTTCCAAGCAATGCCCCAATCTGTTTAGTATTTGCTTGCACAGAAACAAACAGTAAAGGCTTTCAGACAAGGTTACATTCTAGATTAAGTAACTTGCCTTCATAACCACTGTCGGAAGAGGTAACAGAAGAATCAGACTTCTTCACTCCAGGGTAAGAAGATAGCTCTGAGTCAGTGTGATAGCTGCCATCTGATCCACTTGTTTCCTCCACACCCCAGGACTCTGCTTGTTGTTGGCTTAGAATATTACATTTCATTTTTTCTAGTGATGCTATAATCATATCTGCGACAAAAAAGTGTGCGTTTTCCTGGACACAAGATTGGAACACAGCACACATTAGTACACAGCGTATCTGATATTTAGATAAGATGAAATGAAATGTATCATTTTCCCCCCATACTTTTTCAAGTCTATAAATAAAAATGTAAACCTGCCTCACCTTTTATTTAAACTCAAAAAAACCACCCTAAGGGCAGTTCAGGAACAATATGCAAAAGGCAACTGCCCAGATAATTGTCTCACCCTTGATTATAACATACAATCTGCTTTTATCTTACCCAAGTATTAGATAAAAATGACTAACTGATGTAGATGTATGCATTTCAGATATGCGGCCTTGTAGTTACACTGCATTATTTAGTATGCAAGCACGCATCCAAGTAACCTATTTAACATGATTCAATTTCGAGTCAATGTGTATAAGCAGTTTTGCACACGTGCCAGCTGGAATGGGCCAGAAGCGGCAAGTTTTGAATGAGTGTAGATCTTCAGGTGGTGGGAAGTGCAGGAGCCAGTAAAATGTTTTAACGTGTTAAGAGTTAGGGCAGCGAAGTAGGCAATATGCACTGAGCTTACGTGTCCAATGCTACATAGAAAGTCTTTGATAAGTGGGAACCTGGCTCCCCTGGGCTTCCCACTGCCTTAAATAAAAGGTAGCTGTTCCAAAGCTTCACTTTGTAGCATTTCCAAATCAGACAACACTTCCTTGTGATGTCCCTCGCCATCTCAACTGCCCTGGTCCCCCACTCTCTAGGAGAAGGGACCACTGAGATATACACACACATCTCCTTTCCTAATATCACTGCTGTATCCCTTGCTTTCTGAGGTCTAACAGAGCATCCCACCAGCCCCACCTGAGCTACGACAATGGCCTGGGCACAGGTCCCACACCAGTCTCAGCTCAAAAGTAGATACATCATGGAGTGAAGGTTGTACTCAGGCACCTGGGTGGAAACCCAGAGATACTCAGGATACTTTCTCCCCTCTACTGCCATGTGCCAACCTAAACTTACATCTAAACAGCTATGGCAGTATCCAAGGCTAGAGATTCTTGAGTGCAGGATAATTAAAGCTTTATAAAAGTGGCTTATGTTCAGAAAATTGTACCACTCGACATCAGTATTCATGACATCCCCTCAACTTGTACAGGAACCATGAAGAAAGACATCAGTGTCTAGGAATAGCTCAGTCTTGAAAGAGCACAACAGACAGCACAGCTTTCTTACTGCTCACAGACAAATACACATAGACAAGATTAATCTCAGCATTAGAGAGCACCCAAGTCCCTGTGGGTGTTTGGAGAGACGTACCTTTTTCCCAACACTAATTAATATTACTTGCTTGGTACACAGTTTCCCCAGAGACAACTTTCAGTGAACTTTAGGAGTCCAGGAGTTTGCTATCTTTCCATTAGCAAAGAAATAATTTAAAAGCCTTTTTCCCTTTTGGAAGATATTTCCTACTTTAAAGATACAAAAAGTTTCAAGTTAGTGGCAGAGCGCAGCCTTTTGGCATGCCCTGCTGATAAAAGCAATTATGGGTGTATCTGAGAGAGCTGCATTGCAAAAACATGAAATAGAGCACACATGTTGTACTCAGCATGACTATCAGCTTTCAGCTCTGCCTACTGATAGCTCCCTCACCCTATGAAGCAGTCCCAACTCAGCTGTGACACACCAACCTTCTCATTTCTGTCCTCTCCCACTAGTACCAGTGGAAAGCCCCTTTAAGATTATCTGACCCATTTCCTTCCTGGCCCACAACTACAACTTCAGGACCTGCTGAGACCACGTGTTCCTTAACTTTCAGTCCTAAAGTTCAAAGGAAATATTTCACAAGCTAAAAGTATTTGAAGTTTTGTGGATTTTTTTTGGTTGGTGCTTGTTTTTTTTGTTTGTTTGTTTTTTGTTTTTTTTTTAGAGGCAGCCTTGCTCCTAATGGACTGAGCTCTTGCTATCCTTCAACTTGTAATCACATCAGCCCCCAGCATCTCTGCAGTAGTAGCTGATAAGATCTTGCCTCACTCAACACTCAGATTGTGGTTTCTAATCCAGATAACTGCTCACTGGTCTCCTGGTGTCTGAAAACAAATTACTTTTGTTTAAGGTCCCACATTACACATGGAGAAACATCATCTCTTTTCTGAAACACCTTTCATAAAAAGCAACATTAAAAGCTAGTTCAAGTTCATTGAGTTTTGGTGCATGATTTATTGAGTGGGGTTTGTTGTTTGAAATGCACCTTATGGACGTTGAGAGCTTCAAACCAAAGGCAGAACTTGCTACTCCAGTAAAACCAGTGTTGTGCACAAAGGTGAAGATCACTTCTTGGGCCCAGGACATGGGACCACATGCACACAGTCCGGCAAAAAAAAAAAAATCTCCTTTCCTAGGCACATTTTTAAAGCTCTTTTATATTAAATCCTACTCATTGCAATCCATGAACCCCTCTTTTTCCACTGTTGGAAAAGATTAACATTTAGCACACAGAGTTTTGTGTGACAGCTTTAGCTCCTCACCTTTAGCTCTGTTTACAGGCTTGAGTGGACTGCCTGTCTGGCAGCACACCTAAGACTCTTTGGGGCCCTTATTAGAAACCATGAGAAACTGCTCAAATTAACTGCAGCGTTCCTGTGCTTGTTATTCATACTGTAATTCTTTGACAGTAAATCTCACATGCTCATCATAGGCACACACAAAAAACCCCATCCTCTCCCCATCTTTTGACAGTAAAAGCATGAGGTAAATCTCATACGTATGCATGCAGCTGCAACAACTTCTATGTAGCATATTCTAATATAACTTTAAAGTTACTAACATTAAAGTTTGCTTTTAAGGAATGTGTGGGGAAATGATGGAATGAAAAGCAGAAGTATACATTGTTCCTGTATATATTTCCATTATTTTAAAATAATTTAAATATTTAATGGGTCAAGGGAAGAAGACAAATTATGAAATAGGCATTTTGTGTTTGTAGGTTCACCCACAGAGGGCAAGAAGGGTAAATATTAGTAAGTCAGGAAGTTCTTTTATTGAGAAACACCTTTTGTCATTTGGTTTTGCAAAAATAAAAAGTAAAAAACGTGATGATGATGATTGTATTACGTTGTCCTCACCTTTTCCACATCCTCTGGAAGCATGCAGACGTCCTGCAGTGAACGATTCAAGGGTATAGCACTTATATTCAAAGGAGAAGTAGAACCTGTCAGTATAACAAGAACTTCTATTAGTAACTTCTTTCTCTGCAACTCCCATGATGCATGCAGGGACTTCCAGAAAGCAAAGCAAACGTTTTTCCAAAAACTGAACTGTCCCTCCTGCTTCTAAATGCAACCCATACTGAATGGTAGTATGTCCAACTGTGGCACTAGCCACAGCATTCCTTGCTTCCCAGAACAGCAGTTTTGTTTTCCTGGTAGTCACTGATGAGTATGATGAGTATGTGAAATAAATTTTATCTCTTTTTCACTGTACAGTAGAGCATATGTCAGGTTTTTACTGGTGTTTACTGCATTTTCTTGGACCTTGAAACAGAGTTTCTGTTTCACTCTCATGATGTTTACAGGATAAAGAGACCATACGTGGTAGAAAACAGCCACGACACAGACACCATTTATAGCCTTTGCAAATAGCACAGTTCAATCAATGGCTTTTTATTTTTTTTAAAAAATGCCTTTCCTAAATTTCTTTAGAAGTCACAGGCTAAAGAGCTCCCACAAAGTACGATCATAATTTATGTAAAACTTTTCTCCAGCTAAGGGATACTGACTCTCAGGCCTAGTTTGGATTATTTATATTGCCATGCTTAGAGAGACCACGTTACACTGCCCTGAGCATCGATGACATCAGGCTGCACAGTCAATACTGTGCTCGAGCATAGCGACACAGATGGAGAGTTTTTTGTACGGAATAATTAATACTTCCATTGTGTATACCATGAAAGAAAAACGGAAGGCTGACAATATGACTCCTCAAAACACATGTAATGGCCTAATTAAGTTATTTTCATACCTACCTGATGATTCATCTTACTAGGTAAGCTCTATAGCTTGATAATAGACTACATTCTCGCCAGTTGAGATAATAAATACTACTCACTAAACTAAAAAAGATAAGCAGAAATAAGGAAGTGGGAAAATTATTTCTTTCTCTTTAAAACGTAAGATGCAATTCATCATCAATATAATTTTGAAATTTAATGGGAGCTCTCTCCTCTGCTTACCTCTTGCATCCCCGCTTGCATCTTTAAGTAAAGAGAATGTAAAAAAAGCACAGGGAAGAAGCCTGGCACACGCAGCAATGGGATGCAACTCTAAGGCTGATGCAGAAAAGTTATCTGGTTGCTTTTCTGCTCCTGAACACTGTTGCCTGGAGGCTGCTGGGGCTGGGGAAAAAGCCCTAAGAGCCAGGGACGGAAGCGACCTTGATGTACATAGAGGTTAAAAGCAAGAACAAGCCTGTGAACTCAGTGACACACTGGCCACAAGAAAGCCCCCAGAAAACACTAAACTCGGTCACAAACTCTTCATTAACAGTGACAGAGCCTTTTCAAAAGGTTGAATAAGGGCCATTATCTTGCGGCCTCAAACATATGAACAAGGCATAGTAGGTATTTCAGGGGACCAGAAGAAAATACCACTAAACAAAAATTAAATTCCACTGAAAAAAATATTTATTCTGATTTAAGTGATATTACACAGTTTTCTTGTATCTTGTGCATCCCTCAGCAATTCTCCTCTGAGAAACCACTATCTCTGAGATAGCAACAGAAAGTCAGGAAATCCTATTGTGTAATTGCTGCCCTCAGATTAGGCATTATATTTCTTCTTTTTCATTTTTCTATTCACTTTTCACATCCTCATAGTACTGGACAGTGCAGAAGAGAATGAGACCTCATTAACCAAGCTACCTAGTAGTGTGTTAATGGTTAAAAGCAACAAGGAATGAAGAAATGCAGAATTTTTCACTTCGTACAGAAAAGGCCTAAGACACACAGAACATACCACATTGCCAAGTGTCTAAAAGGATTCTGCCTCCCGTGAGGGGTATTCTTTAGTAAAAATCAAGGATGCTCTCCTTCAGTCACCTGGCTACCACACTCCTTGCTCCTTTTGTTTTCTGGAGAGCCAGCAGCACTGCCACCCCAACACAAGCTTGTGACACATCCGACTCGTGCCAGAAGGTCGAGTCACGCGCGATGTATTTGTTCCTCTGCACGTGCCTCGCAGTCCCCGCCGACCCCGAGAGCTTGGGCTGTGTTTTCCAGACCCAGCTCCCCAAACACGTGTGACTGGCCTCAGCCAGCCCCAACTGCTGGGTGCGGTTTCCTTCTCCCTGCCGGGCACTTCTCGAAGGCACGGAGACAATGCAACACCCAGCAGAAGGAAACAGCCATAATCGTCACATACTAACTGATGACAACAGCCCGTCCCAGAGGACAGAGCTGTTATTAAGAGCACACAGTCTTGTGGTGGCACGTGTCTGTTTGAGACCTTGCTGCCAACTTAGACCTTGGAGGAGTTCTGGGTGAATAGCTAGAAAGGATCAGAAACTGGAAGTGGAGGTCAGTGGAGTGTCACCGCTAGGACTACTATTGACCAAAGCGAGAAGAAAAAACCCAAATTGAAACAAACCAATGAAACCTAGATTTTATATTATTTATTTTATAATACAAAGGCAGGATGAACACTCCCTGCTCTTTGCCTTTATTCCAGTAGAAAAATCAGACCTCAGCTGCAACATTTTTCTGAAGAAATCTATCATCACAGAGGGGTTTAGATTGGAACGGACCTTAAATATCACCTTGCTCCAAACCCCTTGCCATTGGCGGGGACACCTTCCACTACACCAGGCTGCTCAAAGATCACTCCCTAGACCAGGTTGGTCAGGACCCCATCCAACCTGGCCTTGAACACTTAAAGGGATGGGGCATCCACAACTTCCCTGAGCAAACTGTGCCAGTACCTCAGCACCCTCATAGTAAAACTCTTCCTAATATCTGATCGCCCTTCCTGTATTTTTCTAAGACCCCCTCTAAGTACTGGAAGGCTGCTATGAGGTCGCCCTGGAGCCTCCTCTGAGCTGAACAACCCCAGCTCTGTGCTCATAGGAGAGGTGTCCCATTCATCTGAACATCTTTGTGGCCCTAAATTAAGTCCTTAGACGCCACTAACACCCTTCATAAACAAAATCAAAATGCTTCATCTCGCTGTACCAAAGGCTGCTCCTGTCAATATCACATGTTAAACAGGAGGGGACCGTTCTGCTGCCTCAGTCAAACAGCAGGGACCCCAGCCTGCAGCCCAGGAAGGCTGGCACATCTCATGGAGGCACACACAGCCCCAAGGCCAGGCCAGCTGCTCCCCCAGCCATCTCAGGGACACGTCTTGAACTCACCCACTGAACAGCTCCTTGCCTACAAGCCTACACTGTCCAGAGCCCTCTGATACTGCAGGGACAGAAGGCACCTTACTCAAGGGGCACCCTCTGCTAGCAGCCCTCAGCCAGTCCGCTTCACAGACAACACATGGGATTATCCATACGGCTGGAAACCGGTGAGAGGTGTAAAGAACCTACTCTACGTAAGATGGGGGGTTGTGTCTCTAAGACCTCAAGTGCACTTGGAAAGGGAAAAAAGAAAAACAGTCCTGCTCCAGAACAAGCCAATTTAGTCATAATAAACTGGATGATAACGTCCTGCCTCCAAAACCTCAGAATCCAAGGACTCCCTCTCCTCCAGCTCCTGCCAAATACAACGTGACCCCACACCCACCAATGAATCACTGCCCAATGCTCAGATTCGTGCTATCTGCTATTGGGAAAAGGGTAACAGTGAAGACAAGGTAAAACTAGTAGAAAGCTCATCCAGTGAATGTTCTACATTTCTCACAGCTCAGCAACTTTTACATTTTATCAACAGTTGCATATTACAGAAGCATTTCTGCATCCTGAGAGATGCCTACTGCATAAGCATGAGCATCTCCCATTTTACCAAGGCCACTCCTCTGGTTCTCCTTGGTTTTTAAGCTCTTTCTCCCCTCTCTCCTATTTTGAATGACAGCACCTGTCTTATTTGCAATCACCATAAATAAGGCCCCCTTCAATACAGTTCTTTCTGTTCTTTGTAGACATCTTACAACAAAAATGCAGCTGTCAAGTTACCTGTAGGATTGACTGGCTCTGACTGGGAAAGGCCACTGTCGCTGCTGCTGAGAGGCGCAGGCTCCACGGCAGAAGGGTATTTCACTAGATCTGCTTTACCAACAGTCGTATCTGCAAGCAACCTTGGGAAAGCCAAGTCTCTTTCAGGGGAGGTATAAGATTCTTCTCCAGAACGCACGACAGCGGATGTGACGGTGCCTCCTGTTAGCGTCACCTGGGTAAAGCAGTCACGCTTCAGAGGGGACACGCTTGAAAGAGTGAAACCATTCAAGGAGGAAGCAGCAGGATCTCCACCTGTGTAACGGGGACCAGGGAAAGTATCCGGCGAAGGTTTGGGGGAATCACAGTCTGAGTTGTTCCAACACGCCCGGGGCCTGGTAAACCGAATGTCTGTTTGTGTACAGGCAGCGCTGTGATGTGCAGAATCACTGTCACTGTCATCATGGCTGTCCCCAGCACTGCTTTCTTCCCACTGTTCCACATCACTGTCCGGACGCTCAGCTCCCTGCATTGTGCTCTGCTCCAACACCAAAGAGGGCTTCAAACCAGATGCATTTAAAACAGACACGAGAATGTCTTTGATAGCTTCAGCACTGCCTGGGTATGATCCAAAACTTCCAGCATGTCCAATCACTGCTGGCCTTGAAGACTCATCTGCTCAGAAAATAGAAGAAAACAAGAGGTTAGGAAGCAATACTAAGAAAAGGTCAATAAATGAATAAAACACATAGCATTTTTTACGCAAATGAGAAGACAGGAAACAGCTGAATTCACTCACCACTTGCTGCTGCCTCTTCCTGCAAGAAAGCTCTTGCTTTCTGAACTCAGGAAGTAATTTTGTCATTGATAAAGGCTAGGTAATAAACCAACAGTAAAGTATTCTGCTGCTATCCAAACACAATTAGCTAAGACATTAATGGCGACAGATTGTCAGTGTGCTCAAAAACATCGCTGTTCTACAAAACAGGATAACAAAACTATTACTGATAGAGGTACTGATCCTATTGCAAATAGAAAAGAAAATTACAGTAAGTCACGTGGAAGATCAATAGAGCAGAAAGAGTAACAAAAAATACACTCAGTAATACAAGGTCAACGTGCTTGTGTGTTTCAGTTCAGTCAGAGTGGAAATGGCTAAAGTAAACTTCAGTCCATTATTCACAGGGTGGAAACACTTAGCCAAAACCATAACAAACTTAGCTCTGTGACAGCAAGATCATTATAATGCCTCTGAAAGAATGAAAAGAACTGCCAAGGTCCTATGTGATCTACTGCAAAACTGTAGTTCAACAGAAAATGAAAAACTGCTTTTTGTGGCAGACATAGCAACATTAGCAGGACACCGAAGCATGCATTACAACCTGTAGCTTTTGAAGAATAAGCTGAAGTCCTGTACGTGGAACAAAACAAACAAAAGAGCCCAAAAACAAACAAACAAAAAGCCTCAGAGGAACTGCCATAATCCAAGTAACTGAGAGATTCGACACAAAGTCTATGTTCAAGAAGAAACCATCAACCACATCAACACAATGAAGTTAACAATCTCCTTTGGAGAAGATAAGTAGGTTGTAAAATTCTAAGAATAGATACGATCAAGAAGAATCATTTCCAGGACAAAGAACTCCTAATTAGGACCACGAGGCTTGTTAAACACTGCTGGTGAAAAAAGCAGCAAGTCTTGCAGACTCCAGACTTTGACCAGAGGTTGCTCCTTGGACATATCTCATTGGAAAACAATAAAATTCTCCATGAGTCTCTCACCTGGAAGCCTGCAGGCATGCAAACATGATAAGAAAGTTTACTAATGAAGGGATCAAAACCAAAACAAGAAACTCCCATGTATTTTGGAACAGCAAGTCCATACAAAGAGCAGTGCTCATCAAGAAAAAGCTGGAAAAAAGTGAGAACATCACATATAACTGAAACCGCAAGAGCTGCTAGCAAAGCTATCCTAGTAAAGCCAGGACAAAATCAGCCAGAATATGTCAGTAATAGGGATCAGCCACCTACCACTTACCAGCACAAAGCTCTTGCAGAAATTGCAGCAAAACTGCACATTTTATTGGCTGCACTTGCAAACAAACATCATGTCAATGCAGCCAGCCGTGGCAATATAAGGACAGGAAGGGGATAATTAAAACTAGCCAACTTTCAGACAAACATATTTCAAACTTTTCAGAGAAAGAAAGATATTTTGGTGACTACTGACATTTCAGTTGCACAGGAATACCTCGATTTGGGCTGCAAACATCACCTTCCCTGTGCAAAAACATTTAGCGTTTTAATTTAAAAAAATCAGAAAATTTTATGTGCTGAAAGGGGCCTGAGAGATCATCCAGTTCCACCCTCCCTGCTGTAAGTCGGGACACTTTCCATTAGACCAGGTTGCTCAGAGTCCCATCCAACCTTGCCTTGAACACTTAGAGGGATGGGGCATCCACAACTTTTCTGGGCAACCCGATCCACCCTCACATGCAAAGGTCAGCATTAACTAAAACAGCCAAACTACCATTAAAAGGCAAAAACCACCCAAAACATACTTGCAAATTGTATAATGTATTTTGATTTTGCACCACCCTAAAGGCCAATAAGTAAGAAGAAACCCTCTTCAAACAAACTAGACTTGTTCAGTACACACAAACACCACACTACAAGCACCAGCAAAACTCCCCAGAGGAAGGCAATTTGGAACAAACTGGCATTACCTGAGAGAACAGAGATTTGAGGTGTTGGAGCAAGGCAGCTAATCCTCACTGAGGGATTTGAAGAACACGCTGAGCCAGTGAACGCCACTTTTAGGCTTTCGTGGTTTAACTGCAACAAGAACAGAGAGGCAGACAATTTGGTTATAAGATAACAGCACCCTGCTAATGATAGCCTCGGTCTCACAGTCACCCCAGCAGAAAGAACACTTTTCTGAGGCCTGCCAACAGCCACCAAACCACTGCCTACATTTCTGGCTGCCTGAAAATCTCTCCAGAAGCATACACTGTCTGGACAGCACTGGTTTCTCAGCTCTGCATCTCTCATTTCACTCCAGGAGGCAGGTGACCAAAAGAAACTCTCCACAGCAGGACAATTAAACATGTGCATAAGGCACAAACAAGACAAAAGGCTGAATAAGATGTCTGTGTATCTACCAAAACAACAGCAATGGAGTGGAAAAGAATTGAAGGAACCACCAATCAGTATCCGGAAGCATGGATCTATTTAGATCTACACAAGTTATAAGGTAAATCTATGAGGATCTAGCTCCACGAATATCTGATCAATGTGCTCCTTGAGCTCCCAGCTCTAACAACTGGGAGTAAGTGTGGTCACGTCACCTAATTTGATAGAACACAGTACATGTGGTTCATATCAGCAACGTGACTGACCCAGCATAATGCAGGAGGTGACACAGATAGATAATACCTGACCCAGCAGCATAGGAACCAAATAGGAACCAAAATTTTGAATGCATTTGAACTGCCTGAGCAGATTTATACCAGATCAGCTCTTCACCTTTTGCAGTCATGATGAATCCAATTCAGTATTTCTACCTTCAATGCTGGATTTACCATACTGTCAAAACAGTGTAAGCTGAACCAGGGAAGCAATTTAGTGCAGATATCAGGGACTAATTCCAACAAGAGACTATGATACACTCAGGACAGCAAAGCAACAGGTATCCTCCCTAAGCTCATAAATTCCTTGTGAGGACCTAAAATTTGTCCCACCACCTCCCTGCTGCCTCAAGTACGTCATGGACCTGCAGAGCACATCACAGAAACCAGGGAAATGAAAGGGACGCTCTGCTCCCACATGCACATCGTCAAAAGGCACTTAACCAAGGTGTTGTGCCTTCCCTCAACATCAGTGAGAATGTCTGCACACTGAAGCATGACCAGGACTCCTCTCACCCTCCCCTGAACTCTGTGATCCCATACAAAGAGAAGGGAGTTAAAGGTGTGCTGAGCTCGGCCACCCCGGGTTGTTGACCTCGGGTTGTTGACCTCTATACTTCCTACGTGGAAGAGTGAGGTGACTCAGAGTACAGCTCCTGTCCAGATACTCTTCAGACTCACGGAAAGCAGAAGAAATTAAAACCCACAGAGAATTTCCCTTTTAACGGAAGGATAACATTTCAAGCCAAAATAGTACGTTTAATTTAAAATATTTAGCATTTGATTATGCCAGTGCTTAGAAAAATACTCTTTTCAGTTATCTGTTAGTGTTTTCTATTTTTTCCCTCTCTGCACTTCTCTAGGGAAACTGGCATGTAGGCAGGCTTTATATATATAAATATCATATGGTCAATATCAGTGGATAAAGTAGGAACTATTTTTATATTCTTTTATTAAAATTTAAAAAAATTGTTTTTGATACAATTAACAAACTCTCAGCGATTAACAGATTCTACCTCTCAGGATGAGATTATCTCAACTGCCTGGCAAGATAAATACAAGGCTTTATCAGTTAGCACAGCTATTAAGGATGCTGAGTTTTAAGACTTTTATAGGTTTTTTTTCAAACAAAAAACCCATCTCTCAGTTCTTATCAGAAAGGTCTGAGAATTCAGGTGCGATTTCCATTTACTTTCAAGATGCTAGGATTCCAACTACATTACAGGGGGGGAAAAAAGCCACATAACTGTCCCTTCCAACAACCAACCAACCAACAACCACCACAAAAAAAAAAAAAAAAAAAAAAGCTATTAAAGAGCGGTGATAAGGAAATACAACAACAGAAGCACATGGAAAGCACGACCCACCGCCAGAACAACAACAAAACTCCCTGACAATTTGACATCTTCCTACTATAAAAGAAGCCTGCCTTTCCCCCCCCCCCCACCTCCAATACCGGGACTGTGCTTCCCAAGCTAACTCCACCAGCATTTAAAAAGAATTTACTACGTTCACTGACAACTAAAAGCTGGTTTTTGAACTAAGACTCCCCCAGGCTAGCACACTGAGCCACCATTCGGAGGTCTCCCTTGCCTCACCTCCTCAGAGCAGGGGTGCTTGAATACTTCGGTTCTGCTGAAGCTGGCGAGCGCTACTGCATGGAGAGACATGATGGGAAAGCTTTCATTTTTCGGTGTTGTCAAGTACCTGGAAGCAAGAGAGAGAGAATTACAGTCACCACCACGTTATCCGCGCTCCTCCATCTGTTTTGCAGACTCTACAGTTAATATTCTGATCTGTTTTCCGTCCCGACTTGGCACGCTCATAGAAGCTTACCGAAAAGCCCAGCTCAGCAGCAATGGAAATGTGCTTTTAAAAAGCGCCTAACTCAGAGACGGGGGCGGGGGGGTGTCTGTTTGCCTGTTTGTGTTTTAAGTGACACAACAGGAACGCCTTCCACACGCACGAGAGGAAGACTACAGATCTGCGGTACTTCACAGTTTGCCGTAAAAGGAGGAAGAGAGGGAGCGGAGCGGGCAGCAGCCAAGCCCCCGTTCTCCAGCTCCGCACCAGAGGCTGCTCCCCCCACGCCGGGTCCGGGCAGGCAGCGGCGACGACAAACGATGGCCGCGGGACGCCGCGCAGCGCTGCTCACGGCAGGGCTCTGCTGCCATCACGGCTCGGCAAGCTCTGCACCCGGAGGGAGACCCCGGCACCTCCCGGCACCTCCCGCCGCCCCAGCCCGGCGCGCCCCGCTCCGCGCCAGGCACCGAGCGCTCTCCCGCCCGGCCGCGGATCCCCGCTCGCACCTGCGGCCGCGGCTCCAGCGCCTCCTGCCCGCCCGGCACCGCGCCGATCACACCGATGCCGCCTCCAGCCCGCTCCACGTCCCGCCCCCTCTCCCTCCCGGCCCGCCTACCCTCCCTCCCGAGGCGGGGCCCAAACCAAACGACGCCGAACAAACCTAAACAGCGAGAAAGTGCTGCCGGGGGTAGCGAGGGGCTTTGCTCTTGTCTGGTTTGGAGAACAGGAGGCTGAGGACGTCGATCTCGTTGTTCTTTGCAGCTACCTGAGGAAGGGAAGATGAGAGAGAGGGTTGAACTCTTCTCGCTGGTACCCAGCGACAGGACGTGTGGGAATGGTTCAAAGCTGCTCCTTGAGTTTACACTGGACACTGGGAACAGTCAGTTTCTTTGCCGACTGGAACGGCGTTCCCCAAGGCTGTCAGTGTTTGAGAAGCATCTGGACAACGACCTTATCAATATGCTTTAACTTGGTCAGCCCTCAATTACTCGGGAAGTTGGACTAGGTGATCATCGTAGGTCTCTTCCGAATGGAAGAGTCTGTCCTACAACCGAACCAAACCCAAGAGGAGCCAATTGGGAGTGACTGGAGGGTGTTCTCTCGGTCGGTGTGAGCTGAGGTGGGAAGCTTTCAGGCAACAAATGCAGACGCAACTCAAGAGTCAGCTTTATCTGAGCACTTGCTATCAACCGGCTGACTAGAAATGACAGGTCCATTCTCACTAGGCTTTCGGAAAAGAATTGAGCCATCTGCCAGGCTCATCTACGAGTCAGCTGCTCTAGCAAGCTCAAAACTAGCAGGCTGTTGTTCCTAGTAGCCAGTCTGAGCTAAAAATAGAGTGAAGGAATGCTGAGCTGTATTTGTAAAGCTAAAAAATTGCTGATTGTCCATAAAATGCAAAAAAAAAAGTGCAGGAACTTAGGAAATTGCAAATCATGAGGAAGTAGGAAGGAGATGGAGTCCAGATGGTACCATGCAGAAATAAGTAGAAACAGTGAATAGAATGCAAAACAGAGCTGCAGTTAAAAATGTGGCTTTCAGATGTTCTGGAATAATTGTCTCCTTTTCAAGCACAAATGATTACTTAGCCAGTAAATTGGACAGTGGAAATGGGCTGTGGGAAGTTAGGAGGAGCTGCTGGCCATGCTGCACAGTTGCCTGAATTTAGTCTGGATGGGGCTCTAAGCAACCCTGATCTCACTGAAGATGTCCCTGCTTACCCCGGGGGGGGGGGGGGGGGGGGGGGGTTTGACTAGATGTCCTTTAAATGTCCCTTCTAACACAAACTATTCTATGTTCTATGCTGTCCTATGGTATGAGCTTCAAAGTCCCAGCTATAGAATGGTAATTTCACGTCATTATTTGCAAAAATAAATTCTAATTTTGAGACATATTCATGTCAGGAAGGGCAGGTAGAAGGATGGAAAGGTTATAGATTTATTTGTAGATTTTACTAAAGCCTGTGCTTTAGTAAAGATGTGCTAGGTAATTTGTGGTTTATTCCCATAAAATTTTCCACAATCTTTCCAACACTAAATATACCTGAAAGCAACACAACACCACACACACCCCCCCCCCCCCCCCAAAAAAAAAAGTGGTATCAATTTCACATCCATTTAGTGCTTCCCCCCCCCCCTTGCTGCATTCCTGTACATATGTGTGTGTGTGTTTATTGTCAAGAACTCTTGTATTGTATCCTTGCTCAGAATATGATTAAAAAGCACTTTTTGCAGATGTCACCAACAGAAATATTATAAAACTGGACAAGTGCAAAATCACAAAGAAAAAGGGAAAGAAAATGACTTTTAAAAGTTGATTAGGTAGAAACTCAACAAAGCTACAGTGCACCAAACTGGCATCTCACCCCAATACCAGTATCACCCACACTGGCTTAGGAAGAGGCAAACCCAATCTATTTTATCTGGTGTATATGCCAAAACAAAAAGCATCAGCAAAAATGTGTCCTAAACCTTAAGCAGAATGTCAAAACCCAGAGGCTGGGAGCAGAGACAGTAGATGAAAAGCCCATCAATGGGCTTCTCCAGAGGAATCTTCCTACTTTCCGTATTGTGGGCATGGAAGTACATGTCCTGTAAACTTCAGGGTATATCCCACTGAGACCTTTGAGGCACAAAAGGATACTGGGGAGAGCTAAAGCAGATTTACCTGGTGTCTCTAATATAGTTTATTTATTTTATGTTAAAGGCATTGTTCCTAACAGGGACCCTAGAGAGTCCTGACTCTATAATGTTGGCATCAAACTGCCTGAAAGTAATCAGGAGCAGGAGGATTTTTAATCACACCTAAAATAGCTCAAAGCAATTATTGGGACTTCTACAGAGAAGCCCCAAAGGGGCTTGTTTGGGGTTTTTGTTTGTTTTTTTGATTTAATTTTAAGGCTAAGACCAAACTCTACCTTTTGAAGACTCAGTATTCCTAATTCCCTAGAAAAGAGCTACCAGGAACAACCTTAAAGTTAAACATGTAAGCAATTAAAAAAGGAGGAAGTGTACAAGTAATTGCATGTAAAACCAAAATAATTACAAGGACAGGAGAACTATTCCAAGCCAAATGTACATCCAGGAAATTGGTAGTCAGCTGACCTTCTAAAGAATTCCAAACATGCTGATTTACAGGCATCCACTCAAAATACGAAATATGTCTGAGGGTGTTGGTCCCCTGGATGACAGCTTGAGACAGTGTCCTCAGCTTCCCACCCAGCACCCAGCTGGGTGCCTGGCCATGCTGCTTCTGAGCGAACTACCAGAGCCTCGGCGTGCTGGTAGAGCTTACAGTGCTGTGGCACATCTCCATCAGAGCAATGCACATCCTGCTTGCCTCTTTCTTTTTTTTTTTTATTTTTTTTTTTTTTTTTTTATTTTTTTTTTTTTTTTTTTTTTTATTTATTTTTTTTTTTTTTTTAATTTTGTTTATCCCCCCCCCCCCCCCCCCCCCCCCCCGGTAGATACTTAGTTACCAATGTGTAGTAAATTCTAGTGCAGCCAAAGACCATAATTTCTGTGGCAATGTCATTAAATCCTAATAGTTTAATAGATGTTGATGAGTGGCTCGGCCACTCAAGTCAGAATGTCAAGGAGACTGAAGGCACTTTAGTCATTCCTGTTCAGAAATTCTGACTCTGCTTTACTGGTACTGTGCAACTGCCATAATTGACACATATTCATATTTTAGATGAGTTTAAGCCTTTAAAAAAACCCTGTAATGACCTGAATGAGTCTCAGTAGAAGACAGAGTCAAGTGTCCTTCTATGCATCCTTTTAAACATTGAAAATAGAGCAGAGAAAAGGATAGATTGGAGCTGCTTTCAGGAGAAGTAGAGCTGGATTCTGAAAGCTGAGGAAAGGAAAAAGGGAAAGACCTTGCAATTTTCCATTATAATCAGTCTGCAAAGGCTTTATAGTATTGTTCATTTCAAGGCATATGGGAAAACTTGTCATCTTGGGAAAAGCCTGATCCTTACAGCTATGAACTGAACATCAGAAACAGTCGAAAAAACCATCACTTTTGGATGTTTTTAATAGTAAACTCTGCACCAGTACAACTGCTGAAGCAAGAATTATACAGAGTATTTAAAGTCAGAAAGATACCATATGTACATTCATATTTCAGTAACTTCTGTTTTTAACCTCTCATTTAGCTGAGGATGCAATATTCCTCATGAGTACAACTTTAAAAAACCCTCAGTAATGTAGGAAAACAATTTGCATAGCACTTTCTGAAGCGAAATGTGTGTGGAAGGGTGGATCATGGAGAAAAAAGCGAGAAGAATGAATCACAGGTTAAAGACAGAGAAAATAGAGACATTTAAGAGCTATCACTCTACTGTGCTAAGTTTACTTGAGGTGGAGAGTCAAGCTCACACAATGCTTACCAATCATGATGGGGCTTTTTGGCATAAATGTGTGACAGAGAGAACAGTTACTGTTGAGGTGGATCATACTTCTCCATATCCCATCTGGGTAGAGAACATCAGATATTTTTTAGGATAACAAAAGTGGCTTAAGTAGTTCTTGTCCTTGCTGCAAGGTGCTTGTCTCATAGCTCTGTGTTCCCACATCTAGTCTGCAGTGCATTGCTCCTTCAGTTGCCAGTGCCACTGTAATTCAGACTATGCATTACAAGGAAGAAAATTAACAGGAATTATGGCTTATTTTTAAAGTTAATTATTTGGCAATCCAATGTATATCACAGCTCCACAGGACTGATACAGATGAGAAAGCATGTATATGAGAAGGCAACACAGATGAGGGCAAAATACAGAGCTGATTGCTTGTTAAGCCAGTTTTTTTTTAATAAAATAAAATGGATCAAGGAGCTACAGCTATATCTCTAGAGCAGTCACCTGTAAAGAGACACTTTTTCCTCTTGCTTTTGCTCATCACAGATGCTGAGTGGTTTACTACGAGGAAAAAATTGGTTCTCTTCGCAAAACTTCAGTAGCAAGTCATTTCACCTGCATTAAATAATTCAGAAAAACACCCAAAATAAAATGCTGAGGACTGTAGATGCAAAGAGGGAAGGTGAAAGAACAAGCACGATTAATTACTGAAAATCACTGAAGTAGGCATGCCTGATAGGCACAGCTTCTTTTCCTCCAGTCTTTACTGGGAAAACTGAATTAAATGAAAATGTGAAGTTGAGGCACCAAATTTACATTAAGGTCTCTTTCATTCAAACAGAGCGAAAACATGGCCATGGCTCTTTTTGATTCAAATGTTCAGCACTCAACAGATAAGTGATAGATGTTTCATTCACGGAATCATAAGTTTGACTTCTGACGTCTGAGCTGTGTAACCACTGTAGTGGAGAGTTGCACCATGAGGAAATGACGCTTCATCTGTTCTAGTTAGATGCAGTGGCCAGGCTGTGTGCTGGAAGAACTGAGTATTTGCACAGGGTGTCTTACCCTGAGAAATGTTAGAGGGTCCATTTGTCAGAGATGGACCCTCAAAAGCTTTCATGTTGTAATGCTGAAGAGCATGCTGTAGTGTCTTCTCATGCCACTTCCTTAGCCTGCAGGGCTGCTGCTAAGATCAATTTCTAAGGTAAGTCCTGGTGACATCTGCTGTTTGTTGTTAAAATAAAATGTATGGAAACACCACGGAAAAAAATGACTGTTGAGTGTTTGAGCAGCAGAACCAAGACAAATTATATCAAACTGCATAATATTTTCAGTTGCTTCAAGATATTTTGCTCTTGCCTCTGTCATCAAGCTTCTAGGTCATTATCTACATAGAAAAGTACACAAAACATGTACCAGTTCAACAAAAATATTCTTTGTTTTCCTCCAAGCATTCTGTGTTCACAAATGATGTCAACATACTTAGAGTGGGTACATTTTATCACCGTTAACACTGTTGATGGAAATGCAGATGTCTGCTGTCAGCATCTTTGAAACAGATGACTGCTCATTCAGTCACTTCTGCCTTCCAATTTTAAACAGGAGTTCTGCTATTTAGATATCCCTATTTAGACATGTCCTTTCAACTGTAACCTGAACCAATCCATGTGCAAGGTCATTTTCTGAACTTCTGCTTTTCAGTGTTTGCCACACTATTTTTTTTTTAAATAAACAAATCTTGCAAAAGCAGTTCAACTTTCTCTCCAGGACAGTCGTGCATTTATTTAATTAGACTGATTTACAAACAGGTGTGGTGTTTGTATTGCAGACAGAGCCAGAAATCTCATTTTTGAAACAGTATCATCCTCACAGAGTTCCCTGGAAATAATGAGGCGTATAAGGAGGCACAGCTCTCCACCTAGACAAATACAGTGGGAGCAATCCAGTTGAAGGCTCCTTCCTGAGGAAGTTTCCTGTTGTGATAGGATCTTATTTATATAATGGACATTTTCTTCTCACATACTATTCTGGTGATAGAGAGAATACAGAAATGTCATGTCAGGGTGGGAAACTTGAACTATCAAGTGGCTACAGGTGAGAAGCAATGCCTACAGCGAGAAGTAATATAATTTATTAGACCAGTTGATGCAGTGGTGGAGAACAGGCTGGCTTTCATGAACACAAAAAGCCCTTCATCTTATTGAGGGTGGGAGCCCAGTTCACGGAGCCCGAACAATGGGGCCATCCAAGGCCATGGTCCCACATGATGAAAGGCTGGGTCCTAGGGCACAAAGTACAGGATCAAAACCACTGCAGTAACTTGACACACAGCAATACAAACTCATAATGCCAGCTGAAGTACAATACATATTTTGCAGAGATAATTTTTTCCAAGCATATTTTACAGTTGATCAGGTATCATCTGCCAGAACCAGGGACCATAGCATGAGTGTAAACACTATGTCCTATGCTTTAACATTACAAAAGTGGTATTGTGGGCTGGCACTTCATATGGATGAAATTTATACTCTTAGATAATGCTGTAGCACAGATCTGGTATCAATGAGTCAAACCCCCCCAGTCTAAACCAAAAATGCTTGTTTAAAATTATTTTGTATTTATGAAAGGTTTTCTGTTGTAAACACAGAGGAAATGGGCATAAACACATACTGAAATCCTTTGATACTTCTTGGTGAAGTGCTGGTTTAAAAAAAAATTATTAAAATGCTTAAACTGCAGTTCTAACTAGGCATGGAAAAACTGTCTTCTGACCATCATCAAATTTAGTAATGATGGAGAAAATTAGGTTTTGATGTGAGACAAAAGAAACACATTTAGTGAAGTTCACATCTTATGCTTTCCTACATGAGGAAGTACATCAGAACATTCAAGCAGGCCCAAAACATATTTTTCAAATATGGGGGAGTGGTGTACAGTAGAAAAATATCATTACAGAGCGACATTCCTACCACATAGACACATTTATATGATCTAGGATAACTGATATGTGCCTGCCATGAATCACTATGAAATGTTGCTCGAGAAAGAGCAGGAAAAAATCCAGAATTGTCAAAGAATTCAGAATTCCAAAAGGATTGAATAGAGATAAACAGCATGAATACACTGGCATTAAAGTTTTTCAGCCTTACTTCCACTCCAGTCTGTATTTTTGCCAGTGGGACAAGGGTAGGATTTGCTAGTTCCCATTACAGGGAAAAACTGCTCCACCCATGTGGTTTTAATCACAGGGATTCATTAATAATTGGTCACTAATTTATTAATGTCACATAATCACATGGTGGTCAGTGTGCTACACGTATGGAATCTGTACCAGTGTTACAACAGATAAATCAGAATGTTAACAAACACTGACAAATGCTTGAACACCCTTCTATGAGAACTCCCCAAAATTTCAACCCCCTCCCAGGTGCACAGAGCTACAGGCATCCATAACTCACATACCCCATGGCATGATGCTTTGCATTGTCAGGCCAGGTTTCTCTTCCTTATTCGTGAAGTTTAATGCTTTGTTTAGACTTCTTTTGAAGCTGACTTTTTTTTTGTTTTACTTGAGAAGTCTCTCGGTAATTTCCTGGTTACTATTTAATCCAGCTGATGGCCATCTCCTAAGCAATCATTATTGTTATTTTCCTCTTTAGCGTGACCTGCTTTGGAGCAAATGCCTTTGCAGGTGTATTTGGGGATTCTGTTCATTCACACTTTTCTCAGTTGCATGTTGGCATAGCAGCAGCTGTTACCCACCCCATGGCACTGCACATTGTATCTCCCAGGTGAGCTGCCACATGTTTCACCCAACACCTCCATCCCTGCCTCTGAGCCAGCTGTACTCATCCAGGCCAGCTCTTATGCACATTTAAGATGGGATTCAGTTCCTCCTAAGAGGAAACTGCCAGAATAGATCAGAAACCTGCCCTGAAGGCACCTAAATAAGGGTCCAAGCTCCAGACTTCAAAGAGTGTATACTCTATTTAAAACATTTTACTAATTGCTAAACTAGAAGTCAGGCTGGCCTGGCTTGTCATGCACAGATGAAGCTAATTGCAAGTTATGTACATGTGAGGTACATAACTTATGCTGTTTCTCCCCTTACCAAGATATGAGAACGTCCCTTCCTGAAATCTTTTAAATGGTGACCTAAATTCACTGAGTTTAGTTACAGTTCTGATTTCCTCCCTCTTTTCTTTGTGTGGACCCAGAACTTCTGTAACAGCTATGAGGGATTTAGGGTTTGGCCTATAGTGTCCTGCACAAGGGCGAGTCTGTGCCGAGGGTTTGTACACTTGCACGCCTGTTTGCACACTATTGTGGCTCTCTTAATTTCTTTGCAACACATACAGTGCCAGACCATGGTTTCACATTTGGTGGTAGTTCTGCCTAAGATGCTTGATGGGCTTGGTTCCTACTGCTCTGCTCATGGCTTCTTGTTCCCATTGCCTGCCCAAACCACCCTTGCTGCAGCTTGCACAGTGAGGTTGTGAACCAAGTGGTGGAACGGGCACAGCTTGGGATGATTCAGAAAAAAATAGGCTGTTTTCCAGCCAGATCAGTTTACCTTGCAGCTGCAGACACACACACACGCACCTGATGTGGCTCAGTAAAGGGATAACACAGGCCTGAGTATTTGCAAGGGGAATGGGAGCTCCATGGGGCCCTATTGCCATTCAAAACAATGCCTGTGTAACCATGTCCTCCGAGGACATAAATTAACTCAAAGGAATGAGAAAATCATGCTAGGGATATCTCTCAGGTGCTGCATACCTGTTATTGAAGCTCCAGCCGTGCCTGCAGGATGAACTGCAGGATATTTTTCAACTGGCCAAGATTTGGAAGGGTTGCCGGAGAAATCTTGCCCTGCACTTCTCTTGAGCTTCTTAGCCCCGCTGCTCTCAGCAGGAGCTGAGATTTTGCAGTACTTCATGGACATGACTGTATTCTCAGGGCTCAGATACTAAAGTCGATCTTGGCAGGGCATTGCCACCAGGTAGCATGTTGCAAACATTGTTCATGTGCTCTGGAAAAGATGTAGTAGCATACAGCAAACAGCTTTTGCAGCAGCCACACTTGTGTTAAGAATTGCAGTGCCTGAGCTCTTGTTGCTTAACTGCTTCTTCCAAGACATAGTTTATAACTGTCACCTTAGTGTTTACTCTTGTTTAACCCCTTTAGGTCCATTGGAAAGCTGAAATGTAACTCAAAATTGTCACATCCCTGTAAAAACCACATCACTCTTTCTTTGTGTATCACTGACACTTTCTTTTAAATTCAAATCTAAATGTGACTGGATAAATATTTACCAGCAGTAGGCTTCTGCTTTCCTTCCTTAAATATGTATATAATCTGCCCTTAAACATAGATACAATTTTTTTGCTAATTTGAGCAGGTCAGAGGGATTTTCCATATTTATAATTTTCTCTCAGAAGTGTCCTCTGTTGAAACAAAAACATTTCCATGAAATCATGGCACTTTTGCTAACAAATTAGTTGTTTTTTGTTGAAGGAAAAAGAATGACAGAGGATGTCAAAGTTTTAGTTTAATACTATTGAGAGAGCATGTTAGGTACTACTGTACATAGTACTACATTAAATTATTTTTTCTTTTACTGCATAAGTGAGAATATCAGCTGTTTTTAATATCACTGCATGAGGATACATTACTTCTCCAAGATATTAAAACCAGCTGGTTTTCGGGTCAGGTTTGTAACAGAAAAATTTTGCTGAAATGTTACTGAAAAAAAATTCCTGCTGTGTGTGCAGCTTATACCAACAAAATGAAACCTTAGCACATACTGCCTATTTCAAACTCTAAAAAACTTTTCAAACACTAAAAATTACAGAACTGTTTAACTACTCACCTAGAACAAACTCAGTTGAAGAACTTAAGAAATAAGGTTTCATGCTAGCCCACCCTAGTGCGTATTTTCACTCAGTGTGTTAAATGGTGAGAGTCTTGTTAGACATCACTGTAATATCTCCCACCATTCTTCATGGCTGTTTTGAGGCACTTTTCTGGGCAGCTTTTCAAAACCACCAGCAGAAACCTGTGCTAGCAGGACTTCAGCTGGCAAAATCCTTTAGTCCAGATAAAATCTACAGTGCCTTTGAGATGTAGGGCAACTGTTTATGAGAAAGACAGTTTCTTCTTTCACAACACAGAAAAGAGAATCTAGGTGTCTGCTTAGTTATTTGTCAATTAGACACCAATTTGTAAATCCACAGTGGGCGGTGTGTGGCAGAATTCAGAAGAATAAAATACTGGGTGTGCCCAAGTTGCCAGATGAGTTTGAAGTTGCTTTCAAGTACAAACTTGTAATTGAGCTTCACTATGTGCACAAAGTACAGAGTTTATCCTGGCTATGGAGTTTGCTGAAAACAGAATTTAAATGGATTCAAACTCTCAGTAATACTGTCTATGCAAATGGCCAAAAGCCAAACCAAATCATCTTTTCATTTCACAGCATCACCCAGCAGTCAGACTTGGGATGAATTTCATCTTATGTGGGCTGAGCAACATGTGCAAAAAAAAAAAAAAAAAAAAAAAAAAAAAAAAAAAAAAAAAAAAAAAAAAAAAAAAAAAAAAAAAAAATTCATAAGCAGCTGATACTTATTCAAAATATGTGTCTTGCAGTCTGGGTCTCTCCTTAGTTAAACCAGCTCAACACTTACACGGGTACAGTGAGAAAAGCAGACCTACAGTGGTTGTAACACTACAAAAGTACATGGAGAAAAAAGCTTTATTAACAAAGATTTCAGGTTGTGTTATTTCAAGACCATTTAACATGTAGAGTGTGTGAATTATGTTGGAGCTTCAGCTACTGGTAGCATTTCTCAGAATCACAGAATGACAGAATGGTTGAGGTCAGAAGCTTTAAAGATCATCCAGTCTAACCCCCTTAACATGAGCAGGGACATTTTTCCACTAGATCAAGTTACTCAGAGCCCCATCCAATCTGGTCTTGAACACAGAGATGGGGCATTCACAGTATTTCTGGGCAATTTGTGCCAGTGCCTCAACACCCTCAAATTAAAGAATTTCTTCTTAATGTCTAATCTAAACCTGCCCTCTTTTAGTTTGAAGCCATTTCCCCTTGTCTGATCACTGCATGTTCTTGTAAAAAGTCCCTCACCAGCTCTCCTGTAGCCCCCTTTAGGTGCTGGAAGGTGCTCTAAGGTCTTCCCTGCACCTTCTCTTCTCCAGGCTGAACCACCACAATTCTCTCAGCCTGCCTTCATTGGAGGGGTTCCCCAGTCTTTTAAGCTTTTTTTTGTCCTTCCTATGGACCCACTCTAACAGATCCATGTCTTTCTTGTTCTTGTTCTGAGGACCCCAGAGCTGGATGCACTCCAGGTAGGTCTCATCAGAGTGGAGAAGAGGGGCTGAATCCCCTTGCCCTGCTGGCCATGCTGCTTTTGCTGCAGCCCAGGATACAGATGGCTTTCTGGGCTGTGAGTGCACATTGCTGAATCATGTCCAATTTTTCATCTGCCAGCTGTTTCAAGTCCTTTTCCCCAGGGCTGCTCTCCATCCATCCATCCCCCAGTCTGTGTTGGTAGTATGGCTTGCCATGACCAAGCACTTGGACCATGCACTTGGCCTTGTTTAACTATATGAGGTTTATAAGAAACCACTCCTTGCCCCAGCCTTTGTCATGCATCTAGTTTACCAAAGTTTTCACATGATTCTTGAAAATCACTTCATAATGAACGTAAATTACTGCCCTAGATAATGGGAGCTATTTAGCAGGAAGGGAGAGGACAGAGTGCCACCTCACTCTGCAGGGTGTGGTTATCTTTGACACCTAAAAATAATAATAATAGAATGATCTGTTAGCAGCTACCAAGACCTTCACATTTTGGAAGAGGCAAGGTTGAAGGGAGACACAACTTTACTGGACCGTTGGTAGGACTGGCATTAGCTGTATAAAAACAGACAAACTGTTGCATTTGCAGTCTTTTATCAGTTCTCATAAATCTACTGCAACCAAGTTACTGAATACATTAACCATAAGTGGGTTTGTGTCTGTACCTGAAGCCTTTGAACAAATTCCCAGCTAACTGATACCTGGGTAAGACTATTTGAAAGAATCCTTTTCATTTCACTGGCCATCTGAACAGCTGAAAACCCAGGAGCAACAGTCATGCCTTTTTTGTCTAATTACTAAACGTTAATAATTCAGGTTTGCTTACTTTTTTTTTTTTTTTTTTTTTTTTTTTTTTTTCCCTTTCTGGGATTTGAAGAAAATGCTAACTTTCAGTTTCAGAGCTAGGCTCTTGGAAAGGTTCTGACTGAGAAGACTGCGGATTTGGTGGGTGCAGTTGCTTCCTCCTTGTGAGAGGTCTCACACGCTTGAGCTTAGTGTCTTCCGCATTGGGGTTTGGGTTGCTGTGACTTGCCTGTGCTCAGCCTCCTTCTGAATAAAGATGTAATGTGAAACAAGAATTCATTGGAAACCCCAAAACCCAACAATTTGAGTGTGTAGCTTTGCTGTCAGGGCATTCACACAAAGGAGGGGATATTGGGGGGCAGACCTTGCTTTGAACATACACAGTGTAAACTACTCTTGCCAAGAAATCCTCTGTCAGTGATGCACCGACCTCTGCTGTATTAATGACTGAACAGGGAAGAGACAGCAGACTTTACCTGAGGGGGTATTAATCTGGCACTGAAGGTTCAAACATTAGCAATGAATTTGGTGAAATCCAGTGGCAGAACCTGTTTGTTATATCTTTCTCTTCTGTCTTCTTTATAATGCTGACCTGTTAGGACAGATGTCTCTCTCCACATTATATCTTTTCCTCTCTGTCTTGTTCCAGTTCTGGATTTTGGGTTTTTTTCCTGATTATGTCTGCAGTGCTTTTGAACAGTCCTGATGTGCAGGCATCCAACACTTTTTTCAAAGGAGGAGTCCATTTCTGTGGTGAATGGAAGCCTGTTGTCCATATCCTTGCTCTTCTTAGTTACCTTTCAAGGCTAAAATAGTCCACAGACTCCTCAAAGAAAATCAGTGAGCTTCTTTGAATGCTGAGATCTTAATATTAATAAATGAGACTAAAGACTTAACTTAGCTGTAAAGAGAGAATTTACAGAGTTTTGTTATGGCCATTTAAGTCCTCGAAGCTGGATGAAGCCCTGGCAGATGAGTGATAGTGAAATTTCAGTATGGAAGGGTTATTTCAAATGGAAAATATTGGAATCCCGTTTTGCAAACTCTCAGGCTTCAAGTCAAGGTATGATTCTGCTCTCAATGAAATCAGTGGGATTTTTTGTTTCTCTAATTAAATACCACAAGTAAACGCTTCTTTTTCAGGCATACAGTGTGTGGCTATTTTTTTTTTTCTGTTCACTTTCTAGTCTTTGTTTAAATATTTATATTTGTTTTCTTTTTTTTTTTTTTTCCTTTCCTTGATATTCTAATTCATTTCTATAAAAGCTAATGACATGTGGGAGCATACAGAAGAGTCGTGTCACTCTGTTTTCATGGCATTTAAGCCTTGGGTTAGGAATCTGGCTCTGCTGAATGAAATAATGTTCTGTGGGGCACTGCCGAGGCCAGCATTGAGAAGTGGTTTGGTGACCCCACTCCCGGCCATGAAGGAGTTATTTTGGTATTTCTGCAGAGGTGAGCCAACCACAGCAGACCAAGATCTCAGGGAATGAAGCTGACATATATGAAGATAAAAGAGACCAAGTTTGTGGCTGCCTTGCCTGTGAAAATGTCACCTCAGATTCCTACCTCACACCCTGTGGAAAAGCCCAGTTTATATGGCTCTGTGACAGGCACCTCAGGCCACCTTGAGACCTGCCGGTGTATCCCTGCCAGCTGATGGCCAAACACAGAGAGGCTCACAGGCTCCGTGGGAACAAAATCCATGCTGCAGTACCAAACGGTTCACATTGTCAGCTGAGATCCTGAATGGAGCAAATCATCAGGCATTAGTAACAGAGGCACTGCCAGCAACGTGGGCTTCTTCCTCTGGAGTGCAGGGTCCCCCTATCCATTCTCATATTGCTTAGCAGCAGTGAGATTCCTGTTAATAGCTGAGAAAGAATGTGCTAGATTTAAGGCGCTGATAAAGTATTTTAGGCACTTATAGCAACGAAAGGAGGAATTAATCTTTGGATATGAAACGGAACCAGTTACCTATTTAAAATAGAATTGCCAATTACTGCTTTCCCAGGAAAAAAGGTAATGAACTCCCCCCAAAGGCTTTCTGTTCTGTTTTTGACAAGACCATATTTGTACAGGCAATTGACTTAGATGAACTGATAGATCCGTGCAGTAAAATGCACTGGAATCCTGAGAGCAGAAAGTGTGCCAGTGCTACAGATTTTATTTATGAGAAGTACCAACCTCATCAGAAAGCTCATAAAGGTAGCATTGTGCAAGGATTTAATTATAGTTGCAAATAAGCTGGTTGTAGCTGCAGAGTGTTTGATGTTCATAGGATTATTCTGAGATAATTAGACCATGCCTATTTAATTAAAGAAAAAAAAAAAAGAAAACATTAAAACCACTTGCACAAGAACATTATCAAAATATCACTGAAATTTTCTTTAAGGTTTTTGTGTCTTGAGGAGGGGATCACATTTGCTTTTGACAAGCTGCTGGGTAGCTCCCAGTGCAATCCAATTAGCAAGAAATAAATTTTCTGTCTCCTGGAAGAAAAACAGGTGATTAATGCTAAAAATACCATTTCTGGATATCATAGAATGTGTCTGCTTTTGTTGTTGTTCCCCAGTTTAATAGGCTGTTTGGAATAACTTCAGTCTGTTGTTGAATGGCAGGGGATGAGGTATATATAGGTACATATAGGTGTATAGATAGGTGTGTATATATAGTATAATAGGTATATATAGCGTGTGTGTGTATATATATAGTATAATAGGCAGCCCAAAGGCTGTTCCAGGGTCATTTCTAAACTGAACTGAAATCAGACTCCTCAAATTCAGCTGGAGGACAGATGTCAGCTTCTGAGAGGGGAGGGAAGGAAAAGAGGGAGGTGGCTATGGTAGCCTCAGATCAGACAGATTTAAGCAGTTGCTTTTTATTTCACACTGTGTCCATTTGCTTTGGTGGGTGTGTGGCTGAAAGTGCATGGCTGTGGGATCTGGCCCCATGCCATGCCTGTACACAGACTTCCCAAAACTGGACTTTTGAGGGCGAGAAAAAAGAAAAGGCTTTGGAGGAATCCTCACATGGACATCCTTGTTTACAGGTCATTAAACAGGAGTAAATACTTTAAATTCCAGCAGCAGACACATTCCGCAAATACAACGCTTTGGTAATTCACGGTATTTTTTTTACAGATTCACAGATTCACAGAATATTCTGAGTTGGAAAGGACCCACAAGTACAAGTTGTTCTACATTTCACACCTTCCATTTTAGGAGGATAACTTTTGCTTTGATAAGAAATACCGGTCTCTGGTTTTTCAAAAATGGACATTGGATATTAATTTCTCCTAGATTGGCTGCGGAAACTAAGATCCTGATAGTACTTGTGTTGGTATTACGTAGCCGCCTGTGGCTGATGAGTATTCAGATGAACTTGTGTTGGGTGGGATGCTGGAGAATGCAGTTCTGCCTTCAGTTTAGGCCACATTTGGTTAAAGAAGAATCAGAGGATGTGCAATGACTTGTGCCATTGAAAAACACTGGCTAGTACTAGTGCTCTCAGGTGATTATGGCAACACTGTGTACGGTAGAAATGAGTAGATTTGGGTCAAGGTTTGTCCCTGTACTCAGCACTGGTGAGGCCACACCTCAGACCCTGTGTCCAGTTCTGGACCCCTCACCACAAGGAAGACGTAAGAGAGGCTGGAGCGTGTCCAGAGAAGGGAAGTGGAGCTGCGGAATGCTCTGGAACACAAGTCCAATGAGAAGCATCTGAGGGAACTGGGGGTGTTTAGCCTGGAGAAAAGGAGACTCAGGGGGGACCATATTGCTCTCTACAAGCGCCTGAAAGGAGGGTGGAGCCAGGTGGGGGTCAGTCTCTTCTCTCAAGCAAGAAGTGATCGGACAAGAGGGCCTCAAGTCACACCAGATTGGGTACTCTGAAAAACTTCTTCATGGAAAGGATGGCCATGCATTAGAACAGGCTGCTCAGGGAAGTGGTCAGGTCCCCATCCCTGGAGGCGTTTAAAAGACACGTCGACTGTGGCACTGAGGGACATGGTTTAAGCGGTGGCCTTGCCAGTGCCGGGTTAACAGCTGGATGATCTTGGATGCCTTTTCCAACATAAACTATTCCATGATCCTCTGAGGTCCGCATGTGCTTCCCACACTGGGTGGCCGGAGAGGAACGCTGGAAGCTTTAGCAGGCCCCTGCAGGAAGGCGGGAGACGAGGGAACCGCGCCACAGGCCGCGGGCGGGGCGGCCAGTGCCCGGCAGGGGGCGGCAGAGCCCGCCCGCAGCGCCCACAGCGCGGGGCCTCCTCCCGCACAGCCGCCCGGGACCGGCGTTCCCGCATGCCCGGCGTTCCCGCATGCCCGGCGTTCCCGCATGCCCGGCGTTCCTGCCCGGCGTTCCCGCATGCACGGCGTTCCTGCCCGGCGTTCCCGCATGTACGGCGTTCCTGCCCGGCGTTCCTGCATGTACGGCGTTCCTGCGTGCCCGGCCCGCGCACCCACGCGAGGGAAGCCTCCGGATCGCCCCGGGGCTGGCGTTGCTCCCTCGCGTTCCGCACACCACTCCTCAGAGTGCGGGGCTGGAGGAGAAAAGGGAGATTCATCATGCCCGTTCTTCTTAAAGGCCAGCTAATAGTCTTTGTCCATTCCAGAAAAGAAGAGGAGGTACAAACAGAGACTCAGTGCTAATATTGTCCGACAGGGGAAGCGTAAATATACAAATCTCCATAAATAAGCAGAGGAATTGAGCTGATACTACTGGCAGGTGGGAAAGAAATGAGGTCACCTGTCTCTCTTATCTCACCTCACCTCACCTGGCACAGCTTGTTGGCATTATTGTCTGTTCTCACCTAAAGCTGCCATTCATGTATAAAAGTGGGGTGTTTGCAGGAAGTGTTGATCCCTTCAAAGTTAGACTGTTTATCTAGCCAAAATGTGTGGGAAATTCTGTTTTGGTCACAAGGATGTTAAACTACCTCATGATGTCAGCCTTGTCAGTATTGGCTTTCAGCAGGAAAAAAGTTGAAGCAGAAGTCAGGTGGACTAAAGAGGAACATCCTTGGGTAAATAACAGATAAATACTTTCCTGAGTTGACCATGGTGTAATTAGGAAAAAAACCCCCACCCAATTTGCAAAGTAAGAATAGTATTTCCCTGTCTTACAGAGAGTTACAAGGACAAACTCAAGAAACAACACTCAGATCTTTCAAATCTGATGCTTTCATTACACTCAAGGCCTAAAAATAATGTACCTGGTCCCAGCAGGGAGAACCAGAATTCCTTATCTGGATTTCTAGTATTCCTTTTACTGTTAATGGAGGTATCTCTGAAGCAATACAACGTCTAGAATGCTCATATGTAGAGAGGGCCCAAAGGAAAGAAGTCATAGCTGGTAGGAAACACTCATCTTTCTGCAGTGTAATAACACACTAAGTCTTGGTGTCCCATTGGGGAAGTGTTTCCCTTAAAAGGACACACACACACACACACACACACACACACACACACACACACATACACACACACACACACACACACAAAAAAAAAAAAAAAAAAAAAAAAGTTGACTAGATGGAGAAATGCAGGTGGCAGCTGAGGCTGTTGTCTGACTTGTCAATGTGTAAACATCCATTTTAACAAGTTCCTTTTCTCTTTAAATGCAGCGCCCAGAGTTGTCTGCTAATGTTCATCTGTCTGCTGTTGTCCAGTTCAAAAGAGTAAATCAACCAATCTCAGGACCCCATACGAAAAAAGGCAGAGAAAATTCAGGTTCAGGTCAGTAGCAACTTAGGTACTGCTTAGACACATCTCAGCCACTTGCTTGTGTTGGATGGGACCATGGCTAATATAGCCCATTCTCCTTAAGGTAACCACAAGTTCCAGTATAAATACAGTTCGAGCATCTGCCCTGGGGCAGTGTCATTTAACTTCCTCAAGGTAAGCCACACCTTCAGTCAAAATAGTTAAAGTCGGTATAAAAACTATGTGGTGAAAATTGTAGATGCAACGTATCAATTTGCCTTGGCTCAGACAGTGCCAAGACTGTGGCTACAGTGATGTTTCCAGGCCAATCAGAAAATGGCCATGCTGTGGTTGATGTCTGTTGTCTTATTCATATGAACAGGTTAACTGAGCTATATAAAGTATTTCATAAGATCAGTTACATTGTGACTGGTAAAAAAAAAGTGTTTTATTTTACATATTCTGTGGGAAATAAATCCATTCATCATTTTCAGATTCATGGAGAGTAGACAGGGATAAAGAGCTGTAAGTTTATCTCTGTGCCTGTCTCACCTGTGAAAAATTATTTTTCTGTGGTGTAGTTTGATTATTCAATCCAATCTTTCTAGAATATAGGAAATAGGGCTGTTTCTCATGCAAGATTGTGCAGAATCCAGCACTCCTTTCTGTTTTTAATGTAAGTTTTTCATTCTTTAGTTTTACTTCATTGCTTTGAGTTACACCTGTTTTCATCACTGAGAAATCCAAAAACTGTGGGGTCTCCTTTGAACATGCTATCTTTTTCAAAATATGGGCTTGATTTACATGCCAAATTCTACTTATTGAATTTAATTCCAGATAATTGAGAGTGTGGACGAGGTAACTGTCTTTGCAGTCTCTGCAGGAAAGGTATTGCTTTGCTTCCCGTAAGATAAGGTTAACATAAATATTTAAAGATTAAACAGTCCATGGTGCATTATTTCCTAAATTCAGTGCAATGGTGTGTCCATGTTTCACTGGGCACAAATGTCTACTTCTGCTTGACCAAATAGTGCACAGCTCAGTATTAATGACCAAGGAGCTCCATATAAAATGGAATATGCAAGTCACACTATAGGAACCTGATGGGAGAACAGGGCTGTACTACAGTGAAAGAGCTCCTCAGCCACAATTCTGCTTCCCAGCACTGTGTCTCTGCCCCTCAGCACTGTGTCTCTGTCCCCTCCACTGAGCAATGCACCAGCTTCTGTGGCTGGACTGCAGAGTGGATTAGTGACATAATTTAAGCTAAAGAATAATAGGGAAAAAAAAAAAAAGTTTATTTTTAAACAGAGATAGTTGAAGCGATCCTGTTTGCAGCAGTCCCCAAAGCAGCTGCCTTGGCACAACTGAGGGGAGCATGAGCTGCAGCATGTGGGTGGAAAGGAAGGGGCTGAAATGGAGAGAGGAGCAATTTTTCTAACCCATTTCCCACTGGCAGAGACAGCTTTCCAAATCAAGAGCTTCAGCCTCTAAGGTGCCAACTGTTTGCTCTGCACTGACACCTCTAAAGTCTCCCCCACAACCTTGGTTATGGTGACTCTGAGGAGACTTGCTGAAGGGTGTGGCACTACTAGAACAAACCATGGCTTTCCTTTCTGGAAGAGGAGTATTTTGAAGCGGGGATGAGAGAAAGGTGACCTGAGCTGCTGCATTCCTTTTATTCTCAGCTGTTGCAATGCCCTTGAGGGGGCTGCCAGCGGGGGCAGGGATGCAGCAGCTCCCTGTAGCTGAACAGAAGCCGTCCGAGGGCTGAGATTGTAGCTTTTGCACTGGGGGCAGTCCAAGGGATGAGAAAAAGGCCAAAGCCCTGTCTGTTCCTTCCCTCCTGTTCCCTGCTTGACACAATTGATTTTAAAAACCGGACAGGCCCAGGAAGCCTTTTGTTCACATTCTTTAACTTCAGGGAAAGCAACTCTGCTGTAATTGCACCACATGTTATCCTTCAGCTGGCCTTTTCAGAGCTCAAGATGCTCTCACAGCACCGAAAGGAAATGCCTGAACAGGGAATTACAAATAAAGAGGATCAAGCTATGTGCTCTAAATCCTGAATGCTAACACTAAACACATTTTTCTTTAAATGGATCTCATCTGACTGCTGCCTGCAGGCACAGCTCTGAGGGTGAAATTAAGATATTAGGCAAAGTCTAGGATGCAACAATAAAATTTTCATTCCTATTAGTGGAAACCATGTGGTTAAGCTACCCTCCAAAGTCACCCGTGGTAATTAAGAAACATACTTAGCCCATAATGGAGAGTTAATGGATTAAAGTGATGCCTTATTGCACAGTGGCTCGACTTTACACGGCCGCTTTCATCCTAAAACTCTTGAAAATCCCAGGGCTCAGGCTTGTTGTTATTGCAATCAGAGCTGAAATTATGACTGACTGTCCATCAGCCTTGCAGAGAGAGAGTTCACAGTGCCCAGCAGTTCCAAAGGGATCTCCCTTTAGGAATCCTCACTCCCCCAGCCCCATCAAAGCTCATGCCTGCATAAAGAGGGGTACCTTCATGCTGATTCTTGTTCCACAGGCAGGTTACCCGGTCTGCATTCATTAGCATAAAACAGCCCTTGAAGAAGAGATTAAACCAGTTTTCTTCCCTTCTGGGTGAATCCCTTAATCCTTGGACTACAGCTATGCTCAGTTACTGTGCATCCTTCGATCTCTTAGTCCGTGCTGCAAAGTAGGACAGCTTCATAGGGAAAAGCAGGGTCTTCCCACCAGGTGGTTGAAGAGATGTGGGTCTGAACCTTCTGGCTCTGCTCCTGAAGATCAGAGTGGCTGAGGGCCATTGTTGTCTGGATTGTGGGGGCTTTGGCATCCCCTCTCTTCTCTGAATGAATCCCTGAAGCACATAATGGCACAGCAGCCCATTTAATCTGATAAAGGATGAAGCTGATTCTGCTTGAAGATATAGTTTTAAAAAAGATCTGCGTAAAAATTGGGCCTTTTTGTGAATTAAAAAACGAAAGACAAAGCATAAAGCAACTGAATTTTTTAGGCTAATAAATCTAGATGTTCCAACCTTACCTGCAGCTGAGCAAGTCTGTAAGAGGAACACCGAATGTGCCAGTGTATTAAAACAGGCAAACACTTGTTCTGCCTTCACTATTCGGTCTATCTGTAATATTCATGTAGATAGATATTCATTTTATAAAGCTCTGGGTTAATAACAAATTTGAAATTCTGCAATACTCACTTAAGCCCTGAACCTATTCTAAAAATGAGAGTAAATGAAGCTTGATGGCTCATTTGTCCTCACCATTATCTGCCCATTTTGATATAGACTTAATGTGGAGACAATGGAACTATACATTAGAGGGTTGCACAGGATGCTCCATGATCTTGCTTTGATACGTTAGCAAGCCCTTGCACAGTGGTATGACCACAGTAATAGCCTGAACTCATTAATAATGGAATTTGGTAAAGCTGAAATGGAACAGCCAGGTCTCATTCTGACTTTATTAGTCTCCCAATAAAGTTTTTAATCAGTTAATTTATGCATTATCAGTTGAATCCTTTGAAGTTCACTAATCACAAATAGACATACTGTATATCCTCATCCACCAGTTTAATGAAGTGGCATTCCTAAATCCTAGTTTTAAAGTGTCTCTTACTTTCCTTGTAAAAGAAATAGGATTCTCAGAAGGGATTTGAAAGCAGCTCTACAGATCTTTGTAATATTCCTTTCACCTTGTCTTTCATAATGAATTCAAGAAATATCACATGTCCTGGGAAGATGGTAATTCTGAACTTTTAATAGATTGGTGCTGCTCCCATTCGTGAAAAATTATACTCTGATGCATGGATGGTAGCACTGAATTCAATGGAGCCAATGATTGGGAGCAGCAAGATACTCCAGGGGTGTGTGGCAGACTTTACCCAGGGATTGTTGCTGCTTCAGGACAGAGACAGTGTTTAACTACACAACACATACAGTCTCCATCTCAGCTGGCTACTCCAGGCACTGCCATAATACATATTAATAGCAGTTTTGCTGAAAGGCCTTATTGTAATATTTGATTTGCTTTGGCCCAGCCACATGAAAGGACATCCAAGTAAGAACAAAGAGAACCCACCATGGCCAGGGACAGAGTCAGCTAGTTAGGAGCAATCTGGGGCCAAGAGCTAAGGGCCCAGCAAACCAGTCTGGCCATCTGATCTGCATGGCTCATTTGAAACAGACTGATAAAAACTAGAGAGAGGGGAGCAGAGAAATTGTAAAGAACTGAAAAAAACAAAACATCTGAAATAAGGAAAACAGAAGATTCCTTTATTTTTACCATCTCAAAAAGAAAATTAAGTCACCAGGGCTTTGCACTGCACACCTTGATTGAGAGAAAATGCAGGAGTCTTTAGAATATCAAGGCTCAACAGAAACGCTGTAATTTGATTCATTTAAACCAACAAGTAAAGTTTAAACATGAGGCAGGGATTTTTACATGAGGGTCTCCCACTTAAGCAAGAAGACACGAAGGAAAGAGATGAATGGCATCTTCAATGGCATCTTCAAGTGAAGTCTCAAGTGTGAATTTTATGATACTTAAAAGTTTTTCCATTATGGTAAACTTTTATTAGTGTACTAAATGACATTGTGATGTGTCACGCTGGGCTATTTTCAATTTGCTTGATTTAAGTTTGATTAATTGGCTGATTTTCCAGAGCACAGCTGTAGAACATCAGCTCCAGTTTTCTGCTTTCCTTCATGAAGAATTTGACTTGGGAAGAACATGTAGTAGTTTGATAACCTTTCTGAGATATTAAAAAAAAAAAAAAAAAAAGAAAAAGCTTTTCTTCAGAGATATGGTATGGAAAGAGGATGTTAAGAGGCAGAAAGGTGATGAATTTTGTTGGAAGAGGTATTGAGCAATGTCTATAAAAGGTGTGTTGATTTTCAAGGCTGCATAAGCTGTACTGTTGGGAGATGACTCAAATTGCAGTAACCCATCAGCTTGCTGCGGTCTCACAGATGGGACACTCCCCAGAGGATCCAAATGATTAGCCTTTCTCCATAACTTGTCTGCAGAGATAGTAAAAGATTCCCACCTGCCCCTGACCTCTACAGTCACGCAGGAGCCAAACTCCAACAATCACAGAGCAAGGAGTCCCTAACTAAAAGTCCAGCTAAAAATACACCAGGAACCATAGGGCCTAAGCTTAACTGAAGTGTAATGCTATGAATAAAAAGCCTGATGTATGTATGCGGTGCATACATTTAAAGCAACGTTATGTAGGAGCAGGGAGGTCACTTTCCTGTGAACTGATCCTGCTGTGATCATTAAGATCCGATAAAAGTTGGAGCAGGGCAGCTCCAGATGCACAGTCACAGGTCTGGGATATGAAACAATAACCATTCCAGGCAACATCATGTCATTCAAAAGGAACAGTCACAGTGGTTTTCAATGTCATCGCTGCTGCATGTCAATAACTTGTTTTCTGTGTGTGCTACCAGAATGCTTCTTTCTGCACATCTGTGGGGCTTCCCTGGCTAAAGGTGGTGCTGCAGCACAACCCTACTCTTTGCAGGCATCTTCCAGAACCACAGTCTTCACCTCTGTGGTGAAGCCATCTAACACTGCTCATCTAAGGAAAGACCAAAGCATGTTGTCATGCACACACTGCTGAAAACCATAACAACAGGCTTCAAATTATGAGGGCTATTAAAAATGAAAAGAAAAGCAAAAGGAAATTGTAAATCATACTAGTTCTACTTAAATCAATCAGAATAATTTTAGCAAGGGGAGAAACACGATGAGGATGATGTCAGAAGGGTAGTATATTTGCCCTCCCTGGCTGAGGGGAAGCAACACACATAAAACATGTGTAATAGGTAGCTTGACAAAAATAAATCTTAGACACAAATCATGTTAATTGAGTTCCTTAGTGCAGCAGCCTTTCTGGCAGACATATTGATAGAATTTATCTGCAATCATGAGGTTTCCCCCAGGCCACCCCTAAGTGCTCTGTACATTTTGTCACTATATTTTACAATAGTAGCAGCTTCTGGATCTCCAGTCACTTCAGTGCACAAAATTCAGTATTTCTGTATTTAGAGTAATGTAATCGCTGTCTATTCAAATAGCTTTCATTGAACTTCTGCAGCCCTTTCCCTGGACTGAAATATAGAATTGAGTACAATGGCTGATGATAAAATTATTTCAGTTAAAGGTGTTTATTATTTACAAAAGCTGTTTATCTTTCAACTTGTGTGTTTTGTGCCAGGGCTATACATATCATTGATTATACAAGCATAATTGCACAGTCACAAATAAGCAAGACTGTAAGCGTTCTAGTTCACATCAATACCCACAACCACAGAAAAGGCTTTGAAAGGTGTCTGCTGCATCAGGATTGATTTAAGACTCTAACAGAAACTGAATTTTCTGTGTATTTTAATTCTCTTTTTCACTCAGGTGTTTTACTGGTAGCTTATAATACTAAAGTAGATGTGCCAGCATTAGAAGGATTTACATCTCCTTTGATTTTCATAATATGTTGGAAATGTAGATCATGTCATATGAAGAAAACTGAGAAAAATTAAAAGGAAGACCACATCCTGATATAACAGAATTACAACAAGAAATATCATTATTATAAATGAAATGAGATGAGGCAGCAGTAAGTACAGTATCAGTGAAATGTGGACTTCTATTAGATTTGGACCCTGAGCATTTAACCTGCCTAAGCCAAGGGGCATTTATAAACATTTGGGCAGGCATTAGCCATGAGGTGGAGGTATGCTTTTCTTGTACAGCACCACCATAAACATCAGGTTGACAGATCTATTTACCATTGTGCCCAAAGGGGAAACGAGTTTCTTCTGCTTTGACTCACTTCAGATGGGCTTATTTCAGCCCTCAGTTTATGTAGTCATAACTCTGCCGAGAGAAACACAACTGCATAAATGTACCTTGAGGACAGACCACAGACCATCATAAAAATGACCTGGTGAGATCACCTGGTCTGCAGAGCCATGCAGGGCAGCTGAAAACACACACAGAGTTCTCTTCTTCACAGCCTTCAAGAGAGGACTGCTACTCTAAGGAAAGAGTCCCCACCATAAAAAGTTGCTTTCTGTTCTTATTGGCATTTTCTTTTCCTTTCCTGTATAACAGGTTTGTGGCTTCTTCCCTAAGTCCTGGTTATGTATAATTGAATATTTTCTTGTTACTGCTGCTTTGTCTATTAACACAACAGGTCTAGCCCAAAGACAGGGCTGGCCTTGCCCCTTTATGTGGCTAATCCTAAGGTCCTGGGAAGGCAGCACACTGCTTGGACATCAAGCCCTTTCATACAAGTCCATGTAACTGATGAACCAAAAATGTCCCTTTTTGTGTGGGAATCCATGCGGCAGATAGCCAAGTCACATTGCATCTCTGAAGACATTTTCCTCTAATTTGTCTGTCCCAGCCTAGTGCCTGGTTTGCTCACAGAATGGACCCTGTCCTCCTGCCCCTTTCTGTTATACGACTTGTGATTTCAGAGGGTCTCATATCTCCACCCTCGGGGTTTGCCAAGCCCCCTCTCCAGACAGCATACATCTGGCTGGAGGTGCACATCTGGGTGGAGCCCACACTGTGCTTGCAGCCATCAGAGGACATCCTGGCACCTCTGAGGGAAGCTGAGTAGCTGTGGACGTCTCAGGTGAGCATCCATCTAGCAAGAGACCAAAACAAATTCCATTCATATGCTTCTTCTGTCAACACAGCGTGCAAGGTTGGGCTTTAAGCTATGGTGTCAAGATACTTTTTAATATAATGGCCTGGGGATGTCAAGACTGCATCTCAGTGGGGCTTCTGAAAATAATTATCCAGTTCCAACAGTGAAGACTGAGTGTGCTGCACCAGGGGCTCTGTGATATTAAAGCAGTCACTGGAAGAACAAAACTCCCTGATAATCTCAGCATGGAAAAGCAAGTGATTCCCTCTGAGTTCAGGTCAAGTCTTGGGTTAAGATTTTATAGGTGAACTGAGATGGGAAAACCCTCCAAAAAGCCTCCAAAAAGGCAAAGTGGGTATGCTCACATTTCTGTTTGCAGAAGGAAAAACATGGCCTCATAGGTAACCTCCTGGGAGAAAGGAGCAAAAGAACTGAGCGGACTCCTTCCTCCAGGAGGACTTCTGAATGAATTACCTGGAGTTATCTCTGCTGGATGCTTCTTCATTTCCCCCAAACTCTCTTGTTGTAGCTCTGTGCATTTTTTCTCTAACTTATGCTCATGTTAAAGAATTATTTATAAAATCAAAGGCTACTGTTTCTTTCCAGCCTTCATAGAGAAGCAATTTTAAACAACGTACAAATGTAAAAATATCAGGCTTAAATGCATTTCAAGGAATGACAGAATCAATCATAGGATCATTAAGGTTGAAAAAAGAACCTGTCAGATCGTTGAGGCCAACTGAAGCTTTAGCTTACTTGAAAGAGCATCTAAGACATTTCCTTTTATTATCTAAAGATAATTTATCCTACACAGTTATTAGGGATAAATACTGAGCTGAATTAGGCAAAATACATGTTATTGCTCTGATATGCATAGTGTATAAAGAAGATAAAGTGTTTATTACCAGAGGGAAGACTAAGAGCAAGAAGAGCTGATCACAAGAGGAATTATTAATGGATGACATTTTAAAATTATTTCATTTGTTGCTAACAGAGAGGTTGCTGCTGCTGCTACAGCAGTGTTACCCATAGTTAAACATTCAGTTCACTCTGTCTTGACTGTAACATAAATAACATTGGTCCCAAGATTAGCCAGGAGCTGATATGATACATCTTGGTAGGTTGAAAGTTTCTGTGTTGTCCTCAAGTGTGACCTTCTTTTCCAACTAAGAAAATGTTGGAGATGTGGTTGAATACATCTTATTTTTTAATCTATGCTTTTAACTAAAAATGTCAAATAGTTTTCCATGGTAGTTTATTATTGCACAGATATGAAAGGGGAGTAACCAATCATGGGGTTTTTTATTAATTTCAAGATGGTGCTGAAACTACACAAAGAATATCTGAAAGTGTAAAAAGTTAACTGAGTTCAAGTGATTTGAACTTTCACAGTGTCATCAATAGTTTTGGATAATACAAAGATGCCTCTCTGGAAGAAAATGGAAGATGCCTCTCTGGAAGAAAAAAGATATTTGCTTCCAGCTGATCAAACCTCTCATATACAGCAAAGCAATTTGATTTTAAAAGCAGTTTAGCAACACTTACAGATACTTTCTCAATTCTAAGAGTTTTATAATTGCAGGAGAGATCTCACTTTTACTAACTTTAGACACATGAAAATATCTACCTATATCTTCTGATGATGGTTATCTCATGGAGTTGCATTAAAAGGAATTAAAAATATCTTTTCTAGCTATTAAAAAAAAACACACCTAAAATTCCTTCTTTATCTCTTTCACTGTTAGATAATGATTTTCCACTTGTGCTTTAAAATTATAAAATAATCACTTAGGTGCAGTTGACAAAGGGATATTATCAAAAGTTTAACATTTCTTTCACATTGTGTCACAAGATTTTTTTAATATGATAACATTAAAATTGAATTGACCTAATGATACATGTGCTGAAATTAACTATATCATGTATTCATGACAGCTAAGTCACAAGACAGAATTGGTTGTTCCTCAGTAATAAGTACAGTTTTTATCTAAAACACTTCTTAGTGAACAAAAAAAGAGGGTTTTGCCACATACTGAAATACTTGACTTCACATTTTAGTTTTAGTCTCAATCTGACTAAGATGATTTCTCTGAAAAAAAACCAGTGACTTTCAGGGCACTCTAAGTTCTCCTGAGTGACTTCAATCTGATAGAAAGCTGGATAAGATATTTTCATAAGACTGCTTATATACTGGGAATCTCAGCAGAGCAGCTTTAACATGTTTCAGGAGTCTTTTATTAAAAAATGGGCTAAGTCCTCCTCATTTCATGATCTTAATTTCATGATGCCATTCCTACTTCAGATGCAGAGAAAATGCTGAATATTTTTCACAAGTGAACCTGTTAAATTATGTAAGGCTTCAAACTAAAGTAATTTCAGTCTTTCTGGGGAGACTTGCAGTATCTGATTTTAAGGCAAGGTACATTAAAATGTCTTAAAACATGTTATTGTCAATAACAACAAAGTAAATGGTGCCCTGGAGCTCAGTAAATTGATTGGCTACTGGAGGTATTTAAAATGAATGCTTGAAAGACACATCCACAATTAGAAGAAAAAATCTCCTCCCCATAAAATATCCCACAATCTCCTCCCCATAAAATATCCCGTAGCAGTCATGGCTCACTTACAAGAGGTGTCCACCTGTGCCATGAAGACCTGCACTCATCCACCCTCCCAGTGAGCCCTGCCCCAAATGGACACCCAGGTGTCTTGCCCCACCTTGGCTCCCTTCCCCTCTTCTGACTCCTGACCCCAAAGTCTCCTAATTCCTGCTCTCTGCTTCCTTTCATGGCTTTCTCAAAAGCATTAAAGGAGGTTGCAGCAGGAGTTGGTTGAACCTCTTTGGCAGGATGTGGGTGACCCAAAGCCACCGGATGCTGATGTGGAACCTTGAAGTGGCTGGCAGGAGTGCTTGCTCACTCCCTGTGCTGTGTTGCTCCCTGAGTTGTGGTGATTAAACTCCCTTATCACTGCCGGACCAGACCCTAAAATAAAGAGAAGTGAGGCTCTTTTAATGTGCTTAAGCAGTCTAGGGTGGCACTAGTTATGCAGCCAGGTGCTGCATGCAGTCAGCTTCTGCCCTGGGTGAGCATGTTTTTCTCACTGGGGAGAAAAAAAAAGTTGTTAGTAAAATGCAATTTCTAAACAAAGCTTGGCAGGGAATTCAGGATAAGGTACAGTGCTGCACTTAATCTTTTTTCCAAAAGAATGGATTTGAAGTTAATGAACCCTGAAGCACATTTATTGGCTTTGTGGTAACAACCAAAACATCCTTCTTTTTTTTCTTTTTTTGGAGACAAGAAGGAAGGTTTGCAGCACCAATTACTTCTACTTTGCTACTTGAAAGACAATTCTGTCTTTCATAGGAGAATATTTGCAAGATATTCCTAACTTAGGAAATATACTTGGGACTGCAGGGGCAGGAAATTACAGCAGATATTTTAGTAGAGTCTGTGGGTTGTTGGCATTGCTGCAAGCACAGGTCTGTCTAGAGGCGAGGGCTGTGCAGTTTTCAGTATGACTTTGTCTTGATGTTGACATGTGACCTGCCCGACAAAGCCAAAGCATGATAAGACTCGCAACGTGATTTAGCAGTGCAGGAAGAGGGAAAACAATGATTGTTTTTGAGAGTGTCAGGAAAAGAAATCCCATTCCACTCAACTTTTTTTTTTTTTTTTTTAAATTGTTTTCCAGAGTAATGCAATCTTAAAAAAAAAAAAAAAAAAAAAAAAAAAAAAAAAAAAGAGTTTGTTCTCAGTGTGAATTTTTCCTGTGGGTAATGATCTGGACAAACATAAAACTGGGTCAGTGGTTCCCACCCTTTCCAAGCCATGTTTGCGATTGCTGGATTTCTGCCAAACTTATCAACTTGCCTTGAAGTTGAAGAACTGTGGCAGATCAGACCTCTATAGCCCTGTCACTCCCAGCAGCAGTCACGCTGCAAACACAACTGTCTTGGCAACTACTCACATACTTTTTACTGGTATACAGTTGCTGAGACGTAGCTGAAAGCTGGGCCTCAAGTCTCTGCATCTGTCAGGGTGATTTAAAAATATACATAGTCGGAACCATGAACGCTGAATTACGGGCACTTACAGAACCCAGTGAGTAGTCAGAACAAAACTTTTACATCTCAGTGTGCTGACAGATCTTGTCACTCAATGATTTTTGAGTACACTGATGAAATATTTTGAAGCTTCTGCAGTAATACACTCCACTACAGTTCAGTGACATCTTGCTAATATATGTCTGAACACAAAGCATAGTTTTTCTACCCAACACTTGTCATACTTGTTGCCAGCTGAGCTTTTTGGGCTCATGACCCCAGGAGAGATGGGCAAGATCCACAAGAAAAAGCACTTGACAAAGGCTAAGCTCAGCAACAGTGTTATGTCACAAACAGTTCATAAGGGTGTGTGTCTAGATGTACGTATATCTGTCTAATGAGAGACATCTATAACTGCTAAAAACATGGGAGGATAACTGCAGGTATTTCACAGCCTATACTGCTGAACTTTGTAAGAATTTCCTCTGACAAAAGCCAGTATCATTTGTGGGCAAAAGGAAAGCAGTTTGGAAAAATGTATGTTCCACCCAGCATTCAGATCCGTTCTATCAGTGGTATGTGACTCCCCCATGTGCCTTCTGTTCTGCTCATTCAATGAGGTTACCCAAATAAAATGGTGCACACATCTTATATCATCTGAAATATGAAACGGCCTTGGAAAGACAAAGAAAAGTTGCCTTTATACAACCTCCCTGATGGCCTTTTCCCAGCTCTGGCAATCCACACAAACTCCCTTGCAGAGCACCTTATCTTGTGCGTGTCATAGACTTCATATGCAGGGCAAAGCCGGGTTCCCATTGCTCTCCAACAAAAAACATTGTTCATGTCCCAGTATTGGATTCATTGGTCTTCAAACAGACACAGAGCTTCCTATAAACCCTTGAAGTCATGATTTGAAACATAATGCTGGCAGCAAAAACCATGATGTGGGAAGCAGAGCTGAGGGACAGACACCCAGCTCTTCTGTTTAACAAATAGCTCACTTCCTATTAGCAGTAGAGTTACCTCCTGCAGGCAAAGCCATAAATCATGCTGCCCAGCAGCCACCAAGTTGAGAAAGCCACCTCTGAATTTGGAAATTGAGTGTCAAGTTATACCACCTATTGCTCTCTGACCTATTCATTATGCTTGAATATGTGGAATTTGCTGTGTTTTAGCCCAGCTCATAAAAATAATGTCCTGGATGATCAAAGGTGTACTTTGATCTGCAGACCTCTTTTTTTGTCCTGAGGCACCGGCCTCAAACACTTCAAGGACATCTGCTAATGAGACTGAAATGAGTCTGCTGTGCTGAGCAGAGCTACATAGATGACAACAAGCAACCCTCAAGCCAGTTTGTGCAGTAACACGTCGGACGGTTTTTCACTTGTCCTAACCACAGTGATGGCTCTCAGGTATTGAAAGACATCTTATCTCCACCTGGCCTATCTGAAAGGGAACATTTTGTCTCAGGTTTTCATAAGCTGTCTTCTGTTCCCTCCTGATTCAAAACTCCAGTTACTCTGATAGGGAATAACTCTCCAGCAAATCTGGAAAATCATCTTCCCTGGGGACAGACTCACCTCAGACTATTCTCATTCCCAAGAAAGACCTTGGTACCACTTAGGCACAGATTTCTGCTGATTTTCAGCTTGGTCTGATGGAGAAAGCTTGAAATTTGGCAAACCCTTAACATGACCAGGGTGTGCAGATTCTAAGGGAATTCTCTGCTTTAGCTGCTTCTATTGGTGTCCTGGTAGCCTGTTCACATGGTCTTTCTAGTAAGCATCCTGACACTGCCTGCCAGGGATAACTAGGATTTGTAGATACCTTGATATGAGCCCTTCTTTGCATGTGAGTGCTTGCTGCTAAGCTTGATGCACACAAAGAGTGTGCTTGCACTAGGTGCGAGGAAGCACACCAGGTTTTTCTGGCTTGGCCAGCTCAGCTGGAGTTCAGGTTTGCCAAAAACATACTGGGCTTTGCTGCAACTTGTCACAATCCCAGTGTCTCCCCATGACGGCCTGAAGAGTACCTGGTCCTCGGGAAGAGCTGAATCAGGGACCTGTTTAAGAGAGGGGGCTTGTTCTGTGGAAACGGTGAAGGAAAGAACCCAAACTATGTGAGATTCTCACAGTATTTAATGCTGCAAGTGTTAATGAGACTTGTGGCATAGCTGTGCAGGCAAGAGCAGGGAGGTGGAGAGTTGCATGACCAGGAAGTTCCCAGATGTGCAACATTAATGAGTTTGAGAACTTGAAATAGGAAATAAGACCAGAGCTCAGAAGAAAACAAGAAGTAGAATTCATTGCCTATGATTTGGTTTGGGGTTTTTGTTGTTGTTGGGGTTTTTTGGTTGGTTTTTGGGTTTTGGGTTTGTTGTTTGTTTTTTTTTTGTGCACAGGCTGAAAAGTAAGTGCCTTCTCAGATCTCAGAGACTGAAATATCCTGAATATTCACAGGGAACGAATTCATGGTGTTATGGAAGGGTATCCATGCCCGAGCATGTGGCCATCAATGTGGTAGCAAATGAGTAGGGCACATAAGTCACATAAAGAGGTGAATATCAGGGAAATTCCATATCATCTGGAGTTTGCAAGGAGATAACTGTCAAGACAGTAAGTGGAAAAGATTGAGGTCAAGATCAAGATGCAGAGACAGTTACACACACTGAAGTGCACAGTAGAGAAACAACTACAGAGTAGTACAGATCAGTCACCAAATCTGATGTCATTTGTTATTTGCTCCCTCGATCTAAGGTTTGCTGTGTACCAGTGAGTGGTGCTTTAGACACAAGGACGTGTAGCATTTAGGCACAAATATCTGTAGCATGTTATCAGGTCTCTTTCTCTAAGGTTTATATCAATTTCTGACTTTGCCCCCAAATGTTAGGGGTGCCACAGACGAGAGAGTTTTGCTGTGAAGGAAAGCTTGGAGTTAAGTGTCAAGTTTGGCGGTCCAACTGAGGAACAAGAGAGGCTGTTGCTTGGTGTAAAGTGGTTTATTACATGGCTAGATCAGCCTCATGAAGGCAGAGTGTTACAGTCCATGCCATCATGCAAAAGCTTTCTAGCATACAGTCCCCATGTCCCACTCAGAAACAGCAGCAGCAGCACCCCTTATACAATGCATTATATTCATAAATCATCCAATCAGCTACAAACATGATGCTATTACTGTCTTTTTGCATCTATCCTGGTCTAACACAGTGGTGCAACAATGGTCATCATTTCTTACACAAGGCCTACACATATAGCCTACCTATTCTGTTTAGTAATGTTAGCAATGCTATGTTATATTTATGTTATGTCTAGGACTTAATAAACTTTGTAAAAGGTAATGCAACTGAACTTTAAACTGGTCTTTAGGGCTTTTCTATTAACTAATAGTCTCTTATTTGCTTTAGGCACTTAAGGCATATTTTTATTTACCTAAAACTTACATTCCCACTTCACGTCTGCGTGACTTTATGTATCTCAGTCTCTCCAAGGGTTTCAAACCAATCCCTGCATCCTCTTCTGCCTCTAAGCCTGTGTACACAGGGTCCTGAGAGATTTCTATCTGGTTTCCAACAGTTAAGCCCAGGCTAAACACATGACTTGGATATGCACAGTATTACTGTTAGGTTTACAAGCAATTTATTTGACTCTTTCATGGATTAAATAAGATGGTTTTGACCAGCCAGTGTGGAAATCCATTAATTTAATCCTATTAATTTTGGTATGAGCATATCTGTATGCATGCACTACACTCCACTGAGGAGTGATTTGGTTGTGGTTTAACCCCAGCCAGGCAAAGCCCCACACAGCTGTTTGCTCACTCCCTCACCAGTGGGATCAAGGGGAGAATCGGAAGGGTAAAAGCTGAAGAGCTTATGGGTTGAGATAAAGACTATTTAATGGAGAAAGCAAAAGGCTGCACACAAAAGTAAAACAAAGCAAGGAATTGGTTCACTGCTCCCCCTGGGCAGGCAGGTGTTCAGCAATCTCCAGGAAAGCAGGACCCCATCATGTGTAATGGGTACTTGGGAAGACAAACACCATCACTTCAAATTGTAGTGGTTTTACGTTCATTAAATTCTGGTCTTAGTATTTACTCTTTTTGTGGGAGAGAGACTAGGAGAAAAACAAAGCAGGCTTAACTTTAAAAATAAACAAGTAGTTTTATTAACACACACTAAAAGAAAAAAAGAAAGTTGGAAAAAAACTAAAACAGAATGAAACTTTAAAAACACTCTTCCCTCCCTTTACAAACTGTTCACTTTCTTACAAAACAACATAAAGAGACTAAACCTGTAATTTTCAGTCAGTGTCACCATTTGACAATAGTCTTTCATCAATTCTTTAGGGGAAGAGTCTCTCTTAGAGTCATGGATGCCACTGACAACTTAGAACATTTCTCTTGTGGGTTTTGAACTGTCACAAAAACAACCACCTGGAGAAACCTGCCTTTGTGACTTTCTCCCATTAGCAGGTCCCTAAGCTGATATGGATCATGGGTCTTAGACTTTTGCATACTGGGGTGTTACTTTTTAAAGATGAATAACTCCAAAGCAAAGGATTCTTCATCTCAAGGTACAGAGATATTTTCTCACTTCTTTACTGGCACAGGGGGCTTCTTATCTTCATCTCTGTTTAAGCATCTTATAAGATTAGTATTACTTAGTCTATCACAAACACCTTTGCTCAATCTACACACAAATCGAAACAATCATCTCCCCAAATGCATATCTTTCCTATGATTTAAAGGAATGATCTAAATATAGAGTTCATTTCCATGGCTTAAGTACTAATGGAACAACTAACTCTTAACCCTCTGTCCCAACAGTCTTTTTACTCTTGCTTCACTGACTTCATGCTGTTTTTCTTTATGTTCATTCTGTCCTTTCTTACTCTCTCAGAGAAGGGCTAAGCTCTGGAAGCTTCATGTTGCTAGGAAAGAGTTAAATCTGCTCGGAGTCTTTGTCTCTCCCTCTGTAGCTGGTGGTGTTAGATGTTCAAGGCTGCGCTGGTGAGGGAGGAAGAACTCACACAAAAACATCAGAGATTAGAGCACTTAGGCAGTCTGAAATCACAAAAAAACCCAGGCAGGATCATAAATGCCTTTTCACCCCACCCCTCAGTGTAAATCAGGGTGACCTCAGCCCAAATGGTGCCGATAGCTCTTATCAGGGGCCCAGCAGAGATCTCTCCCTGCTCCAGGGAAGTTTAGAGAAGGTAGTTGTTGTAAAGCAGCAACCTCTCCTTCCTCCCCCAATCCGGGAGCCAATGGAATCTGGCCAGGCCTCAGGCCAGCTCCCCCCCAAAAAGGGGGGAGCAGCAGGCCCAACTCGATGTTACCTGTCTCTCTCTGGCCAAAGGAAAGAAGGAAAAAAGACCCACCTACAGGAAATCAAGGGGTTTTATATGGTACTTCCCAAAGTCGCAGCCAACAATTTTCAGTGGTCAGAACAGATGCCAATATTCCAACTAACCCTCTAATAGGTCCCTATCTCTTCCAAAGCAATTCCCAGGTCCTGACCTGGAGAATTATCCTACATTCTTCTATAACTTAAAAACCAAACTGTACTAACCCATGACACAAATGTCCTCCCCTTCCTCCTTTTCCCCCCACTTTATATACTGGGCATGATGTTGCATGGTCTGGAACCTCCCTTTGGTCAGTTTAGGTCACCTGTCCTGGCTGTGTCTCCTCCCATGCACCCTGAGCCCCCTTACCAGCATGGCAGTACAAAAAGCAGAAAAGGCCTTGGCTCTGTGTAATCCCTGCTCAGCAATAACAAAAACATCTCTTTATCATTAACCCTGTGTTCAGCACAAATCCAAAACACAGCCTCATGTCAGCTACTGTGAAGAAAATTATCTCTATCCCAGCCAAAAGCAGCACAGACTTGAACTCCTGAATCCTGGTTACTTGAGTCACACTGGTCCACATACAGCTGTCAAGTCCAAGACTGACTGCTGGAATGCAACAATTTAATGTTTGAGCAGCTGGATGGTATTGAGAAAGAGGTAAAAGGCCCAACGGATATAGGCAGGTTTTCTCTAACGCCATCTTCAATGCTTAGAGGGGAAATTATCATGAAATTTGAGATACTTGAATCTGATGGATAAAACACATAGGACCAGCTTACATACATACCCATATATATAGACACATATACACAGAGGTCCTATGTTGTTGGGGGTTTATATATGTGTACATAAGTGTATGTCTCTACAGGTGTATGTGCACACAGGTGTGCAGAGTGTCTCTGTATTTGCTCTGCTGACGCAGTTAGCACTCATGAGCAAGCACAGCTACTGCATTGCTCCACCCTTGCTGGAATGAGAAGGGCTGGTAGAGTGCCCCGCAAAGGGAATTGGACCTCTCTGGCCTGGTACTCCAATGGCACAATTTCCACCCCATGTTAGAGTGAAATAACTCATTCTCTAAAAACATGTGAATCTTGACACTGAATAAATGGGAAATAAGGTTACCTAGGTCAAGCAGTGAGTACTTGTGTTTGCTTTAGATTTGTCTACATTTAATCAGATGACAGAGAAGTTTGTGGTATTCCCTAAACTACCAGTACCTTTCTGCAGAGATGTGTCTTGAGAGAACAGCTGGAGCAGAGCATTATTTTTTGGGGGTGTACAACAGACAAAGCCACCCTCACCATTTCATCTCTGCATCCACAGAATTACATAATTTTAGCCAGAAATGAAATATTTTATGTTTGATTTTATTCTTCTTTCATATGCATAATCCACTGGTAGGCAGACTCTTCTAATCCTCTTGTCAGTGAGGGCTTTGTAGGGTTTATGTTCTCTAAGATGATATATCCTAGCAACATCAGAATTAAACTAGCTGGAGGAAAGAGGGAAGCTGCAGGAATGTCCAAGTTATTGGGTATTCACCATCATTTGATTAATACAGCTGCTTGTAGTGAAGTTTCCAACAGCTCAGTGGCCCAAAGAGGCATCCTGACAGTGGCACAAAATATAGGCTATTTCTTACAGTCATGTTCTCAGAGCCCCCAAATCCTCTTTGATATGCTTCTTGCTAGAGACACTGTAACACAGTTACACATGTAGCTCTCAAAGCTGGAGGGATGGAAAGTGAGTACCTAATGTGGAGAAATGGCACTGCTTCTATGTCTCTAAAGGTAAGGGGAGGCTTCACTCTCCTATGCTGCCTGCTGGATGTCTCTAGGCATGTGAGCTCAAAGAGGAAGTTCTTATTTTAATAGCAGCACTTTCCTCCATTTTTTGTCTTTGTTGATATGCTTGCCTTTTTTTTTTTTTTTTTTTTTTTTTTTTTTAATTGATGGAAAATTATCTGGAAAGAGAAAAACAGAGTCTTGCTACAAGAGCCATATCGCCATATCTAATATGATGCAGCAGCTGGGGCACCACATTGATCTACAATATCCCTGGATTAGAATCTGCATATGTTCTTGTGTGATACTGGAACACATCAGTGAATAACAAAGTGCATAAAAATCTCCCTCTTTTTAAACAAATAAACAAACAACAATGAGGAAACCCACCAGAGAAAGTTTCTTCTCACTGATGTTGAAGACTCCCTGTCAGACTGCAGCTCGGATGGACAGTTCCTTTCCCAGTGCCTCTTAGCACTAGGCTGTATTTTGCCTTTATGTCCTGAACTTTTGTGAGGAAAAGCTTTCATCCTACCACAAATGATTTAAATCTTCTTTTGCCCTCCAGTCCAAGCTTATTCATCTCACTCAATTTGCAAACAGACTGTGAAACTCAGCTTCTTTAATGCCAGTCCAGTTTTAGAGTGTCACACTTTCTGCTGTGAGATTTGGTCCTGTTCACTGCTAACCCCCAGGCACCACTCTAAAAATTTATGTCATAGTCCTGGTCTCCTATGTGTCCTTTCTTTTGAGTGTTGCCAGCCTTCCCTCACCCCCAGGGCAGTGTAGGAGGGAGTTTTCCCTCCCTTACCCAAAGGATTTCAATGTGCTCCAGTTTGCCCTCTAGTTCTAGCCATCCTCCCACTAATGCTGGTGGCTCCACTGGCCTTTCTCCCACTGTCTTTCTTTCCCTGCTCCCTGACATTATTTTTAATTCACTTGTAGTCTGTAAAAATTATGCTGACATCAGCTGGGGCTGTAGCCAGGGCTGAGATAAGTCAGAAGCATCTGTCTGCTGGGAGGCAATAACTCCACTGCCCACGAGCTGCTTTGAAGTTGATAATTAGGGTCAGTGGGTATCATGTCACACAACATTAGTTCCCTACTCCTTCCTAGCTCTCTGATTCCTCCCTAAATAAATCAATGGGCTGTGTCCCAGTTTCCTTTAAGGCACCACAAAATTCTGGAACTGACTGACTTCTTCAGCACCGTCAAAAAGCTGCATTTGGGGAAGACACTTGTCCTCTGGTTGAACAAAAAGGTTTGCTTTGCTTTGTAGGGGAAAAAGAGTTTCATCTGAAAAAATAAAATAAAAACTCAAACTATTGAAGAATGGCTACCTGCTTATCAAAACATATTTCCCAGAGGTCTGTAAGACATGCAGGCTGAGTTCACACAATATTCCCTATACAAATACTCCAAGCTGATACCTTCTTATGGTGATTCTCAAGGAGAGAACAAATTAAATTTAAAATAAACAGAAATATAAATAAAGTAATTTTAAGGAAAAGGCCATATGACAAGTTCACCAGATTATTGTAATTCTACTTTAGCACATGATTAACTCCCAAATTTCAGAATACTAGGGATCTGTGCGTACATTAATATAGTCAGGCCACACTTGTGATACATAGGAAGAACATACAGTGGCATTTTGGTCAACGGCATATAAAAAATGATTGCTGTAATCAGTCTGTTAATTACTTGCTCTTTATCAGAAAATTCTTATTAAATTTAGCTTGCTAATTTATCACAACCCTGACAATATTTGGCATTTTGCCATTACTTGGAATTTGATTCTGGGGAAATCCAAGCTTTTATTAAAAAGATAATTTTAAAAGGCTTGAACCATTGCATAAGATGACATGAATATTCAAATTAAATAGGCCCTAAAGGCTCAGAAACCAGCAGGCAGATTGAAAGAATCTACCATTTATTAAAATAAAATAAAATGAAAACCCAAATGAAGAAAAACCTTTCATGATTTTCAAGGATCTGATAAATGTGGTTTAAAACCCTGATCCAGACAATGTTGCTAAAATCAAATAAACTTCTCAGAAGTTGAAACCTGCTGATGTACTCTTTAATGCATCTGGGCAACATGTTTTGTCCAGAAGTGTTTCAACTCCTTGTGATTTCATTATGCTTTTCGCGATTCCTCCCCTCTTGCTCCCTTCTCTTTTCTGATTGAGTGAGATGCTGAGAGCTCGCACTGCTTCTAAGCCCTTCCCATTTGCTTTGCACTTGCTCTTTTGTTTCTATTGTTGTTTGGACTTCTCCCTAGGCTGTAGCTGCAAAGAAACAGCCATTTGCAGAATTATGCTAAGACAGCCCGAAAGGGGAAGGTATGTCACCGGCCCAGAGACCCAGAGGAGCCGCTGTGGCATTGCAGCAGTCCCCGGTGCCTTCACCAGCTTCTCCCTCCCTGCTATAGCAGACTCTTCTTCAGCTCTTTGCACTATTACCTGCCCCGCTGGGCCCCAGGAACAGCTGAGCAGCCCCCTCCTGGCCCCATGAGGCTGCTGGAGGGGTTGGAGTGTCAGGGAGAAGGGCTAGGGCATTGAAGACCCCTTGCAAGCGGCACTGGGGCAGCTGTCCTTCTCACGCTGCCATTTCTGCACCCGCGCTTGTTACAGTTCACATCACGCCTATTCCGGCACTGCCACGGCTGCTTTCCCGTGCCCAGCCCCTTGCCCCTCCAGCGGGAAGTGCCTCCCCCCGGCTCCTAGGCTTTCGTGGCTGACTCATGTTCGATGGCAGTACTAAAGGCAGGTGCTTAGATGGATAGAAGGATATTTGTAGGCAACTAATGAAACACACCTGTAAGTATTTGTCTTAATTTTCTAAAGGAGTGATTTTGGCCAGATCGAGCTCTCCTCAACCCATCAAATTGCACAAGCAAAAAAAAATGTTTGGAGAGGTGTGAAGAGGTGCTAGCTCTGTGTGACAAGCTCTCTCACCCTCAGTGCTGCTGGAATTATAATTTGATAGATGCTGTGAATCTAATTGCTCTGACACTGCATTCTTAAGGTCTTTGTTGCAAGTTTTATAGCAGTGTTCCTGCCAGTCATATGCTTATCACCAAAATGTTGTTTTCCTCTGATTTTCTGCCTCTCAAAGGAGGGTAAGAATGTCCTGCTGTGAGTGGGAGCAGGCACGAAAAACCCCAGATTACTTCCTGAAATGAGGTTTGAAGACAAAACCAGATCCGACTACGCGTTATGGTGGAGATTTCTACAACTAAGCACACAGAGGGTGCTTTGTAAGCCAGGGTGAAGGCATTCTTAAGATGATACTGTTTAAAAGCACATCCCAACTGCTCCAGACAATGTCTTCAGTTCAAATAAATTTCACTAATGCAACCGTCAACAATAAGAACATTTGGAAATGCATATTCATCTTCTAGTCAATATAGAAGTCCAATGCTATTTCAATTTCAGCACTTGAAAAACATCTGAATTACTCCCTGATATATCCAGTGAGGGACACTGAGATCTAAAAAAAAAAAGACATTTAATAAATGCTTCCATGCTCATTACCCATAAAGGCAAAAATATTTGATCATATCTACAAACCTGAGACGGACTGTTGTACTCTGCTCCTGTGCCCTCAGCTCAGCCCCCCACTCTCTGCTGCAGCTGCCAACCCTGAGCACCCCTGTTTAACCTGGGTGTGGAAGACCTTCTATATTTCTACTCTAGTAGAAATATACACACCTGTAGTGTGCTAGTTTTTCTTTCCTATTTCAGGCTTAGCCAATGGTCCCCACACCAGGAGGAGCCTCCCTTCAGTGGTGGGAAGTTTTCTGCCTGGATATTGAGCAGAGTACTTTGAAATCTCTGGGAGTTTAAGGCACCAACCAACTACAGTGTTATTTTCTAACTCGAATGCATGAAAGGAACTAAAATATCATCTCTCTCTGCACTGCAGATCTATTTAATATTCCTCCCTTATCTGTAAGCAGAAGTTCTACTGACATTAATTGGAGCTTTATATTCAAAATACAGTAAGTAGCAAAGTCCTCAATGCAAACAGAATAGGGAAACAAAAATGTATCAAACATGAGAGGAAAAACTTGGATGCTGGGCACTCAGCATCAATGATCATCACTGAAAAATTTGGATGTGATCTTTCTATGCATTGTTTCCTTCCTGTGACTAGAGTTTGCAGTGCCATATGGATAAATTCCTTTAAGTTAATTTGAATGCCTTGTTCATCCAGACATAACAGACCATCACATTGTTGTGAATACACACATGAGCTTGTTCTAATAGAATATCCCTGTAGATGAACGTGTACCTGACACTCAAAAGACCAGTCTGAGTGATTTTGCCTGCATTGACCCAAGGTCTAGTCAAATATGCACATATGTGAGGAAGGATGTCAAGTCATATTAGTGTGCATCATGCACCCCAGCACACAACCAGGATGACTGTTGTGTGTAAAAATAGCAGGAAAACATGAATCTGCTTGTGAGCAAGTGAATCAGGAGCTGTGAGGGGGGTGGGGAAGAAGCCGTGCCAGCGTGTCACGTAGGGACCGCTTTGGAGATCTGTAGCTCCTCTGGAGGAGGGTTTTTGAGGCACTGTTGCGTTCCTGGAGGCTGTGGAGCACTTCTGATATGTTGAAACAGACTCCTCTGCACAAAATACATATGGGCTCTGTGTGAGTCTTAGCAAAATATGATAAGAGGTGTTCTGGTAGATTCATCAACAGGAACACAAACCCCCCTCCCTTAAATGGCAATATTGGCCTCGTCTCTCACCCTGAGCTGGAAGGAGCAAGGTGGTTATATGTGCTGGGTAGGGTGAGGAGGAAATGTTTACTGTGCTAACAGATTGCCACAGAGTCTTTTGCTCTTTATGTTCACTACCAACGCTCAGACTTCACCCTTGAAATCCAGCAGCCATTCCTGTCGGGCTACATCATGGACAACCACCACCTCATCATACAGATGCAGCCTGCACATACTGGAACTATTTTTGGGATGTCATGTCCTTCCCTGGGATGGAGAAATTGTAGTATTGGATCACTGGCCATTTTCAATGTATGTTGCACTCTGATTAAGCAGGCAATTTTTACCTTCATCCTTTTGCTGAAGGACCATGGTGATTCCTGTAGGATGACACCTGCAGAGCTGATCTTTTCTGACAAATGAGCAGTGTTGCAGTCACACTGGGTTTTTCTTCAAGAAAATTGCTTGGAAACCTTCCAGTACCTCCTTATCCTGCCTTCTATCCCAACAGCCAGTACAACCCTAATCTGATCAGGTTCTGCAACTTTAGGGCAATGATGACATGCTTGGGGTGCTTGTGTTCTTGTCCAGGAAACCCTATGATTGCTAATAAGTCCATACTTCTTTATTAAAAAAAAAAAAAAAAAAAGAAACCAAACCAAACCAACCAACCAACCAACCAACAAACAAACAAACAAAAAGAATAAGGAGAAGAGGGAGAGAAAGAGAGAAAGACAACCTTTCTTTTTCTCTATTAGTTTCATAAGATTGCTCCCATGCCTCCAGGGGTGAAGGAAGAACCTTTTTTTCTGGGATAAGAAGGTATGCAGGAATGTTCTTTAGAAGGACATGAAGAGTCAGAGTTTCCCTAACCTGACCAGTCTGGTTCAGCCTGGGCTGTATAAATGTTTACTTTGAAATGAGTGGAAAGTTACAGTAAAATCGCACTTTCTACAGGGAAAACTCCCATCAGCTTCAGACGGAGTTTTGCTTACATGTAGCCACCAGGATATGGTCCAAAGAAGATGAAAGCTGTATGCAAAGGAATTGCATAGCAGTGGTGAGACCCAGAGTGGCTTTCTCTGCCCTGTGAGTGACAGATGCAGCCTCTGCCCATCAGGATGTGAGGATCCACAGTTTGCTGACCCATGTGACACATCTGCTATAGCACCTGCTGCGATTATTGTGCTTCTGATGGGAATGTTACAAAACTGGAAGAGCCAGATCAAAATCTGCCAGTACCAGGGAGCTATGAGCCTCTGGGAGCATGCAGCACAGGAGAAGCTGCTCAGGAGGGAGGGTACAGTTGATGGATAATAAGGGCAGGGAGAGCAGAGAGCCTTTATTTCAGTGATGCTTCACGGCCTCTGTGATGCTCAAAGTGTCAGCTCTGAGCTGCACAAGCTCAGGACAACTGCATGGAGGTGTTTGCTGTGGCAAAGGATTGATGGGGTGCTCAAGACCTTGACATCACTCCACTAAGTCAGTGCCCTGCCCCTGTGGGATGGAGCATGTCTGGAAGGCTGGCTCTGAAAAGTTTCTGGGGAAGACCACATCCCCCACCCCTTGCCATCAGAAAGCTGTACTGTCTGAGCACGTACATGCCATACACTATTGCCTGAGTGAAGACCTCAGCTTTTCCTATAATTTCACAGTCTTTTCTGTAAAAGGCACCACGTCTGCCCGATCCAAAACCACATGGTGCCAGTGCTTACTGGAGGAGAAGAGAAAATGTTCTAATAGCTCTGAGGATCACTTAGTATTGAACACCTTTTTGTCCTTCTCAGGAAAGGCCCTTCCCACATCTTTCTGCCACCCTGCTCTCTTCCTTGCCTGGCTCTGGTGGGGGAGGAAGTGCTGTTTCCCAAGATTTGCCTTGAGGAGGGAGAACAGAAACCCACTGGAAACCCAAAGAAATCTTCCTTCCTGACCTGTCCTCACTACTCCTCTTCCCCTTCATCACCTCATTTGGGAAGAAGGAGGGGAGCTGAAAACACCTCTTAGATGCTTTCCTCAGCTTGCAAGGAGGAGCAGCTGGCTGGGACACCGTGGTTGCCCTCTTCTCCCTTCACCACCCGTGGGGCAGAGAGCGCAGAGCCCCAAGAGCTGCGGGTATGAGCTGGGTGGTGCAGGATTGACAGGATGTAGGGTTCTTGTTGGGGTAAAAATATTGCAGAGTTGCTGGGCATGTGGGTGCCCTCAGTGGGGCTGGGGTTTGGGGAGGGTTTGTAGAGCAGAGCAGATATTGAGACAAGTGTTTTAGGTGACAGGAAAATCATTTTCTTTGTGGGCTTTGTGAGCTCATGAATGGGCTCTTAAAATTAATTAGCAGGTGGAAGAGTGAACCAAAATAGGGACAGCAATATACCAAGGCCTTAATATATGTGCACACATGCATTTTTCCAAGCCATTTGAGGAACAGCCTGGCAGTGCTTGGGTCTTCAGACCCATCTCATCTCTCCCCTCACTTCTTATTTACAAGTGTTAATAAATGTGTTGAACCTAACAGGCAAAGTCAAGACGTTTACTTACAATTTCATCAATACACCTCTCAAGATAGGAAATATATGGGGGTGTGTGAGGGGGGGAAATCTGGAATGGGGGTGACAACAGACACCCTTGAAAGATGAAAACTAGATTGTGAGTGACTGTTGAAAACACAGCTGATTCCCACTAGACATCAGTAGGTGCTGAAGAGGCAGAATCCAGCAAGATAAAACACTGCGGAGGGTGAAGGGGTGTAGGACTACAAGAATGGTGAGGTGTGATAGGTGGAAGCTCTCAATGAATACTTGGACCTTTCTGATGGGCAGCAGGTATAAGGAAGCAGTTTCAGGATGTATTTTATGTTCTTTCCCTGGTCAATATTGTGCCCTATATACAAGCAGAGAAAATGTGAAGCTCTGGCTACCCTGCTAGGCAGAGCTAAAGGGATGGTGAGAGACAGAGAATCGGGACGAAGCAGATGGTAGCATATAAAATTATATCATCTGTGTCTTAGAGATGCTTTATTTTCTCCTTTGCTTACAGAGATGTCATTTCAGATACAGACATCTCTCCTTAAAGATGTCAGGTTAGATGACATTGATTCGTCCCCAGTCTGTCACACACTCCCAGGGGAAGAGGTATATGTGGCCCTAGTTTTGCAACAAAGAGCCATCAAAAGCTTCTGCCTTGCTTTTGGTGTAAACAGAGACTTCTGTCTGCTTCTGTGTCCCTGCCATGTCCCTGCCATCTCTTGACAGATGGTTTGTTTGCTTGTACGTTCACACCCAATCAATCCTCTTTCAGATGAAGTGTGTCAGGCTTTAATAACAAAGGCCTATTTATGATATTTTTTAAGCTACTGAATGTAGTTTTATCTGAATTGTGTTAGATAACAATCTTATAGGCAGTTTTTCTGTCTGGCATATGCACCAGGCTGAGAAAGTGGAGAGCAAGTGCAGTGAGGAGGATCATTCAGGGTCCATTTCAATGAAGGACCTGAAGCACTCTGCCAGGTATTAAAGAAATCAGCATCTCATTACATTTAACATGGAAGGCTGCCCTGCAAGCTCATGCCAGCAAGGTTGAAAAGAGGACTTCCCAATCCAGCTGCTCACAAGGCTCAGAAGATGTCCCTACTCCAGGATGGTGGGTATTCTCCAGCACCTGTTCAGCACAGCTAAAATGCATTGGTGCTGCTGCTGCTCATATAGAGATGCAACACTTCAGTCAACCAAGGAAACTCTGACATTGCAGACAACCTCTTTTATAGGCTGGGATCCTCCCAGGATGAGTTAGAATTGACCAGTTGTCTCCATGATTGCTGCTCTGGGTTTGGGTAACAAAGGCCAGTTTTAGACATCTGTGACTCCTCTGGATCTGTCACTTGGATATATAATGATGCAATATGAGATAGCCCACCACTTGTATATGGCATCTAGTCTCTATCAGTGGCCCAATTTCCACTTTGTTTGGGCTCAATAAGAAGATAGGAATTCGTTTACACAGTAGCTTGCAAAATTTAGGGGGTTTCAACAAGCAGATCTTCGTTTTCTAAGATTAGATTTTTGATCTGTGTTGTTCTGCCACTGATGAATGTAAATAAATACCCAAATCTGTGAGCTATAGCCCACATGCAGCTAACAGTAGGGAAAAAAAGAGAGCTCTTGAGGAGTGAACTTCAGGAAAAATTTATTACAAAAGAAGCCAGTTTCTAAGTAAAGCACCACAATTAAAAAGAGGAAGTTAGACTTTATATTTTTTTTTATCTGGCATTACTTTATATAATTGATTCAGGTTTAGCTGTGGCTGAAATTGTTTTGACATGGGCTTGTAATGGTTTAATAAGCAGATCAGTACATCTCAGCTTGTTGAATTAACTTGTGGTTGGCTTAAATGGGCAGGGCAAAGGGCAAGGAAAAAGCAAAATTATCTGTTTTACCACAACATTCTTCCCTGAACCATGACTTCAAACCCATAAATGGATATTGATTTTCAGTCCTGTTTCCATTGCTTGTTCAAAAAAGATTTAATAATAATAATAATTAAATCAAAATACAGCTTGAGAAAAATTGAGGGTTTTTTTAATCATAGAATTGATTTGATTGAAAAAGACCTCTGAGACCATTGATTCCAGCTATTTTGATTCAGTTACAGCTCAAGTATCTCAGTTCTGACTCTTTACTGCAATGGAACATACAAATGATATATAAACATATTATAACATGCATATATATCTATGTATGCAAAACATACAGTGCAAGAACTTTTTTTGCCAGTGCCAAGGAACTTCCAAAGGAAACACCTTTGATTTCCCAGCTAATCATTGCCTATAAGGAACAACTTGCTGCTGGAAATGATGGTGCTTGGAGCTGGGAGCATGCTGGAGAACAGACCTTCTGGAGGGACACCCCTGAGGCTGAAGTGTAGCCATGACACCAGGCATCACTGCTCAGCCCCTCCAGCCCACTGTGCGCTGTGGGAGCTCCTCCAGGGCTGCTCCTGCCACAGCCCTGGGGGAAAGCCAGAGCTCCTGCCTGGCAGTGTACTTGTAAACCTACTAGAGTTCAGAAATGTTTCAATAAAACAAAGCAGCTGGTTCTCTTTTAAAAGTTACTTGCTGCATTTAAAACAAACAAACAAACAAAAACAGTGAAGGGTGAACAAATTTCAGAAAGCCTTTGACTGTCTGTCTTAGGCATTCTTGCTGCAAGGGAGGTGATGCTTTCCTCATGTGTGCTAGCAAATGTTTGCAGGGCAGTGTTCAGGCAGAGACAGTTTTTAGCCAAAACTCAGACAGCTGAAGGTATTCTAAGGAGGGTCATTTCTATTTGGAAATAAAAACTGGAAATTTCTTGGGAAATTGATGCCAAAGAGAAGACTAAGGATTAGGTAAATTTGAGGCGATGGTCATGAATACAGATAGGTTACAAAGGGTTAAGATGAAACACACAAGTAATTTCCTTATGGCGCAAGCGTACACTGCAAACCAAGAAAATTCAGAGTAAAGAATAAACTTGCCAGAAAACAACCTAAACAAAACATGGTGCCATATGGAAACTTACAGCAAAGGCTCATAATTAATCTTACCTCTGTCCTTGTAGTGGGACTTGGCACTCCCTGTGCTTATGAATTATAAATGCAGCAATGTTTGCTACTAATCAATGCCTTTGGTCAAAGAAAAATCAATTTAGTTGTTAATCAAAACAGACTGCCCCTCTCCTTCTTTCTGTCCTGTATGTATAATGCTAAGATAAGGTAGTTTAACCACTCATTTGGAGATTTTAGTGTGCTATAAAAATCCAGATTAAAACAAAAATTCCAAACTCTGAAGATAAAATGAATCTGTTAGAGGAGCTACTAGGTATTCCAGCCAGCAATGCTGATCTCTCATGTGGCATTGACATGTGTGGAAGTGTTAAGCCAGCAGCTGCCTTTTCACCCAGCCTGCTAGCTCTTTTTTCTTCCCTAAATAATTTTTCCTATCTTCTTGTCCAGTCCAAACACCCAGTCTGACTTCCTCACCTCGAAAACAAAAAATAAAAAAACCCCAAACTATAAGACCCAATCCATTTCCTTGAGTAGCTCACTGCATGGCTGCATGGATAACTCTGGGGGGAAAGCAGAATAATAGGACTTAGTAAGTTGTCACTGACACTGTAAGGAGCTGCTCTTCAAGTCACTCTGTCATTGTAATGGCTCTTCTCAGCACTGCAGCTAAAAGCAAACATTAGAGGCTTTTAAGGCTGGAGAGTTACCAGAATTTCCCTGTTCCTTGGTAATATTTGCCGTGACTTGTATTAAATACGGGAGCAGATCATATCGTGCTGTGTCTACCTAAGCGTTTGTTTGATTCTCTTCCTCTTCATGAGCTATCAAATGAGCCTTGAGAAGCTGTAGATGAGGAATACCTGGGGTAATGATTTTGGAAAACATCATTAAACTCCAATCACCCCCAGTATTGATAGAACCCTATGATAGTTGCTGTAAAGCTGAAGGTGGACAGGCCCTTTCCTCCCAAGAACACCTTATTTGCTTCTCAGTCCTGTAGCTCCTGCCTTGAGAGCTGTGCTGAGCACACTAACCCCCAGGGGACGAGAGGTGCACCATGGATCATGCTCAGCTGTGCAGAGGGCAGAGTGTCCTCTTTTCCTCACAGCTGACCTGCCTTACAGCACTCCAAAGGTGATAAAACACCTATCTGTTGCCTCATGTTGGAGACATTCAAAGCTGGCACAGGTATTGGTGTAAGAAAGATAAGGATTTAGAGAGCTGTATGAAACTGCAAGTGTAGGAAGGCAGAAGGACTTGAAGCTGCTCTGGTCCTTTCTGGCAATACTTGATTCATGTGGTGTGTGGCAAATTCTCCATAAATGCATTGTATTGTAGTGGAATCTCACCAAAAATTCTACTTCTTACCTAAGCCCTTTAGTTCTCTTTAAATTTATAACTTCCTTCCTTAAAGCTTGCATCTGATCCTGATGCAGGGGTAATTTATGTACCATGAATATTTGCTACACTTAAGATTTCAATGATCCGTGAACTACAGAGACCATTTCTTCTGGAACGCCTTTAGCTTATATTTTAAGCTAATATTTTATTGCAATATGGAGATCGTCACCAAAAGCAAGTTTATGCCTGTCTTGGACCTTGAAAAAAAATCTATAATGAAAATAACCCTTTTATGACCTTTTCCCATACTACTGGCACCTGTGCAAAAAAATAAAGGAATTAAATTCCTTATTAGTGAGGGTTATTGAACCACAGTTGTCTTTTGTATAGAGAGGTATATGGAAATTATGTTCTAGGTCTTAAACCTGGAAGCAATATTATTGATTCTGGCCAACAGCAGCATGAACATTATTTCTTTTGTCTATATCTTGCTTGTGCTAACCACAGTTCCACTAGAGGCAAATAAAAATTCAGTATTTTTCTCAAAGCATCTGATACCTTTTATTTTAAGGAAACTTTTCTCAGTAGCAATGTGTAAAGAAGAGCTCAATCAGTCACATCTTATAATTTTACAATACTAGCACTAATTAAACGTATGTATATATATATATCCAAGCATTCAAAGGATGATAGAAGATGACTGCTTTTAAATTGACAAATTTCTGTCATAGTTTTGAAATTCTAATGCATTCAGCTATATCAAAGCATGAACATAACCCAGCTTTTGCAAGGTACTGAATGTTGAAACACCTATTTCTATTACATCTTTTAAGGTGCCTTGTTGGAAACAAACAGGCTCTGGGGCATTTCCATTGAGGAATTAAATGCTGTTGTTCCCGTGTTAGTTAAAAAGTAACAGGAGATTATCAGTACCCAGGCTCACATTTCTATTGTTCTGAATCTATCTTATTCATAACCTACATTACGGTTAAAAGGCCCAGACAGTGGAATTATATATTATGGAAATAGACATGTTAAGCATTTTTTCCGTGTGTTTTAGCAGTAATGACTCAGAGCTAAACTGGTGTCTCTAAATGTCTCCCTCTTGTATGTTATAAACTGTGCCCTGCAGTTCTGTTGTGTTAAAGAGAGGCCACCTTTCTGGCCTCTCTTTTCTGCAGAAGGTGTTCATCTCACAGATATCCCTGTCGCTGGCACAGGTGGGATGTCACCTGCCTTGGGAGTTCTGAAAGTGGAAGTGCAGTGAGAAAGCAGTTGTCATTGCAGGGAGGGATATTGTGGACTCTCACATCTTTGTGTCACTGGGGTAGCCAAGTAGTGGATGAGCAGCACCTGACACTTGGGCTTGTCTTGCAATCCAGGTAAGCAGCAGCTCTGCAGGGGTTTGATCTGTAGAGACATGTTCAGCAAAACTGAGTTTCACCACAGACTTGTCCCCAGTTAGTATTATTTTTTTTTTTCTTCAAACTAGATGTCTGACCTTTGCTAATAGCTGCAGATTAAATGGTTTCCTAAAGTTTTACCGAAAAATAATTGTACAGGGACTAAGTAAAGCACAAGTGTCTTTGAACTAGTATTGCACAGTCTACTTAAAGGTTCTTATTTTAAGAGTCAACATGCATTGAGAGTCTTAGTGCAAGAGATTAGATCCTGAGCATAATTGCTGTATGATTTAGCTTTCATCATCTTGAAAGCTATGACCCACTTTCAGAGCATATGCCTATGCTGCATTCAGAGCCATAAGTGCAATGCAGATGCACTGAACTGACCTTGAATAGAAGTGCTGAAGTGCCAAAAACAGCTGAGGTGCCTGTAATCACCCAGCAACAGCAGCAGCCATCCTAGGCCAAATGACTTTGATCCTTGGGTGGGTCTGAACTGCAAATTTTCTTGCCATGCTCCTTTCTTTTCTTTTCCACGGAGAAGATTTTGGTTTTGATGAATCAACACTCTCATGAGAGGTTTCTTTCCAAATATTCTTCAGACTGAAGCTAAACAGTCTCAAACGCTGTCATTCAATGTGGAAACGCAGTGTCAGGATGCCAACGACTGCCTATGCTTTAAGGGAAGATGTTAAGTTGTCGCTACAACCTTAGGGTAGGACATTCTAGATTTGGATTCTGCCACTTATTCTGTGTCTTTGGGCAAGTAATTTCAGGTCAGAGGGAACAAAATACAGAAATTATTGCCTAATTCCTGTTTAAGGCCTCCTACTGCAATATCTTGGTCTTGCTCTTCCACATTCCTGTCTATTAAATTTCCACCCTGACTCTGTCGCTATCAAGAACTCATGTATTATGGTGTGAGGCAAATGGCAAAAGGTAGATGAATTTCTAAGACAGATAAAAATAGTAACCAAAATGAGGACAAGAGTAACCTAAGTCTGCACAACATGGGGTGAAGGCTGCACTTTGCCATGCCTGGTGCAATTCTCAGTCAGCTTAAGGATCCCAGCTCTGATGCACCTTGAGCACACAAGAGAACTGTATCAGTGCACATCTGCTGTCTTAATGCTCTTATTATTTAGTGATTACTGGACCACAGAAAGGGGACTTTCCATCCCTTCTCTTCCCACTGCTGTCTGTCCACCTGTATAATTAATATAAATCTTAGGGTACAATGCATTGTCCCAAGCTGACAATTTCTTCAAGTTTCTCTTATCTCCTATTCCCTGATTATATTTTTGCTGATAACTTTATAGTATTCTCATTGTTATTTGTTTTCTTATATGTAGTCAAAATAGATTCTTGGTTACTACAGTGGGGATGGACACATAAACTCAACCAATAGATATTGAGGCTTTACTTCCCTTAGCTTTCTGGTACATTTTTGCTCTTTCCCCTCCACTTCCCTCCCCCTAGCATTTTTTAATCAGTAGGTCCAATTTCATAACATGGTATTTATTATTATAAAGTTGCCTCCAAAATCTCCTTAAATTGTATCCATCTCAGCAGTTGGTTTGCACTTTCTTGGTGCTATTAGCTCTCATTGATTCCCCAGAGGTTTCAGTCAAATGTTCATGTAATTGCAAGGAAGAATAGTATATCAAATTCTTTGCATACCTAATGAAGATTTTATAGGAAATCTAAAAATAAAAATATTTGTATTAATAGTGGCACCATCTATTGTTTGTCCAATGCTTTCCATGATGAGGTTCTGCTCCCTATGCTTATAACTTTGCCAAAAGTTAACAATAGGGAATAAAAGATTCCCTGCTGGGCATCTGCTCATTTAGCTGAAATTTAAGTGCATAAATAAAGCAGTTCAGTCCCTTCCAAGAATGTGGCTAGAAAATATGTGTTATTTTATGATGCTAATTTCTGTCTTTCATTTGGAAACTCCAGTTGGTCCCTATGCTCATAGGAGGGACATGAAACTAACTGTAGATGAGTTTTGTATACTTTGTATCTCCAGAAAAATGAACCCAAATATGGCCAGGTTGTAGACCTTTTAGGGCAGAAAAAAATCAGCTAGCATGCTCCGCAAATCTCTGCTGCAGCTGTGTGCTAAATACCTTGAAAAGTCTGTCTGAGCTGGACACCATTCCTTCTGGACTGTGTAATTGCAGCTCTGGGCTGTCATGGTGTTGGGTTCTGTTTTTCCTGGCCTCCTAATGGCCCTCTTTTTCTGACAGGTGGTAGTAAGAAGAGATAAGTTTGATTTAAATATAGGGAAAAATCAGAACTAGAGCTTGGGCACATGGGAGCAATTTTAGACAAGGATAGAGCAAGGGCAGAATGGGATAATGAGGGGAAATTTGGGCTGGGTGAGAAAATGTGGGAGGCTGGGACTGGGAATGAGAAGCCAGGAATGGGAAAAGATGAGTCTGGATGGGCTGGGAGCAAAAGAGGTCAAATTTGAGAAGGACTGGGAGGGAAACGTGGCTACTTATACTGGATCCCTGCAAAGCTGAAGGGAAATTCATGAGGGGTCCATGGACATTGATTAATCCATAGACAGATTTGACCCTTGCCTGTTCTCCCAGGGACAGGGCCACTGAGAAGGCAAGCATTTGCAAAACACTTTTCAATGTCCTACAATCCTCTGGTACTTGCTGAGCCAGTCAGCTCAGGCCCTGATGCTGACCATCCTGCTGAAGGCAAAATCAGGGGGTGGGGAATCCATATTTTCAGGTGTTTTTTAAAAAGGAAGAAGAGACTGAAAATTTTCTCTGCATTCCTTCCTTCTCCCCATAGCATTATTTCAGAAGAACATGCAGGTTTGTTTTAAAAACCAGATATTCAAAAAGTAGGAACTTCTGGAATTCATGGAATCTCTATGACTTTAATTTAGCTGTTGGCTCAGGATTTGCATTGCAGTCTCTGTTCATAAAAAAAGAATTAATAGGTACCATGGAAAGCTTTGGTTGCCTCAGGGTCACTGACCATGATCTGACTATGTTTAATATGGGCAAGAGCTGCACACAGGCCACCAGTAGCGTATGTGTACTGGTTATCCTGAAAATTAAATTCCCGACACAGGATAAATTCAGAAAGAAGTGTATGGGAAATGAAATAGAAAAATAAAAATGGAAATTTATTTTGGAGATGTTTATTCAGCTAGAAAAGTGTCACATTTTCCCCTTTGTCAATGAAGGACTAAACATCAGTTATGATTCAGTGGCAGAAGGAAATCAGTTGTTGAAAAGACAACTTCTATAGTGAAAAAAAGAACAATCCATAAAAGTAAGAAGTCATCATGTGATGAAAACAAGTAAATAAAAATCTGCAAATGACAGCCAAGGATAATATGAAATCATTCAATTACCAGGAATAATGAAAATGGTTTGGCCACATCAATAGAATAAGCAGAAAAAAACAGTATCAGTGATGCACAACAGAAATATTTCAGAAATATATTCTTCAGAATAGAACTGGGTGTGCTTATATTCTGGCAGAATCATACATGACTTTCAACACATCAGCAGTTTAAGATGTTCAGAAAACACCTTGGAATCAGAAATTTCCGGAAGACTGGGAAAATACTGAGTCTGTGCCAGAATTCAGAGGGTGTGACGAGCCACTAATTATAGGCTTGTTAGCTTACATCAGTTGTAGGCAAAATGACAGAAAAATGACATGGGGCTTCAAAGGAACTGACATATACAAATATAATTATTGCCATCAATCTGGTTTAGTGAAAATGAGTTATTATAAAGCAAGCCTGATTTCATGCTTGAGGAATTTATATAGTTAGCTGATAAAAGTACTGTAATATGTTTAGATTTATTAAGGCTTTTGACTTAACACTGGGTGGTGTTCTGTTAAAAACATGAGTGCTGGCCAATTTTTGGTTTTATTGCAGATATGTTGCAAATATGAGGTACACCTGGTAATTAGGATTTAAATACATGCTTGTCTTGAAATCAGTCTTCTTCACTTCTCTGGTTAAATATCTATGACCTGACAAATGTCAGATAATTTGGAGATGCTGTCTGTGAATGAAAGATGCAGTGTTGCTGTGAATAAGTGTCTAGGATATTTACCTCCAACAGAGCACAGGAAAGACATTTGGAGTTTCATATGAATGTGAGTATCCCAAATCCTAGCTGTAACAAACCGCAGTATCCAAAATTAGGCACACTTGGCATAAACATCCACACAAAGGCAGTTTAAGGAGGTCCTACAGGCATTCAGAAGTTTACTTTGAACAAGCCAAACTCACTCAAGGACTGGACCAAAAGCTCCCCATGCTCCAGTGTTGGTGGGCAGTGCTTGCTGAGAGGGATGTGGAACCCTGTGACTTGTCCTGTAAGAGATACTGCTGCAGAAGGACTCACTGACCTGAAGAACAAAGACATGGCCATTGATGAAAAATGTGAGGATTTTGCTGCTGGTTTGTGTGAACTTGAACTGTGTTGCATATACAAAAAGCAAGGCAATTTATAAGATCAGGATAAGACTTCTGAAATTGTTTATGAAGCATTCCTCATTTTTGTGGCCTGTAATAATAGAGTATGATATCCTATCAGAGCACAAGATATTATAGTAACATTGTAGAAGCTTCTACAATATAGAAGCATTATAATAGCAATCATCCTAACAATTTCTGAGCTTAATATCTTGGAAAAAAACAATTGTTTCTTTGCAAGGACGGAGAATCAAGAAATTTTTTTTTTTGTGAAAAAAAAACCCAAAGCAAACCAAAATAAACACCACCCAACCAGTAAAGCACTGGTCTCAGCATCTAGTTCCTATTTCCATTCTTTTTCTATAAAAATAATCTCTACCCCCTACCCCTACCTGTCATGGAAAGCCTTGAATGGGTGCTTTCCCTGACTAGCACTTTACTTCTTACTTTTATTTTTCTTCAGAGTACTAAGAACATTTGTTCTACTTTGTTAGCTATTTTTATTATTTCTAAACAGCTGTCTAGGCTCTCATGAATCAGATAAAGGATATATCTGTGCCCAAATATATGCCCAAATGAGTTCAGGGAAAGGCAGCAAGATCCCTGAAAGGTGGTGTGTTTTTTTTGGTTTTTTTTTTTTTTTGTTTTTTTTTTTTTTTTTTTTTTTTTTTTGTTTTTTTTTTGTGTGTGTGTGTGTGTGTGTGTGTGTGTGTGTGTGTGTGTTTTGTTTGTTTGTTTGTTGGGTTTTTTTCAGGGAATTCTGCTATTTCTCTTTCATTTGTTAGAATCACTGAAGACCAGTAATCTGCATTATTGCTTGGGTGTTGTAGTAATAGCAGTGTTTTCAGTGCCATAGGCAACACATGGAAAAAACATCCCTGCTTTAACTGCTACATGTAATGCAGGGTGTACAGGCTGCTCTGTGTTTTGCATATTAACAGAGATCTACAGATCACACATGGGGGGATGGGTGAAGAATTGTTTTTCCTTCCCCTTCTCTCTACATACATTTCACTTAGCTCTGCCATTTCAATGTTCAGCTCTTATAGTTAAAAATAGAGTGTGAGACATTAAGAAAGCACTTGAAGGCACTTGAAGATAAAGGAGATGGCTCAAACAAAACTGGGATACAACAGAAAAAGACATTCATGTCGGTGTCCTTAAATGGGTGCACATTGAGAATGTAGGATGTCCCTTACAGACAGATTCTGCAGGAAGGTGAGCACCCTTCACTCCCATCAGCTTCTGCAGCATGGGAGGATCTTCTGGCATCTCCCAGGAGCCAAACCACTGGGAGAAAGCAGCCAGAGCACCACCCATACCTGAGCAGTTTCCTGGCCTTTACTACATGCAGGCTATGAAAGTCTGCAGCTAACAGGGTTGCCTTTATTTTTCCATGTCCAAGAGCAGGCTGTAACTCCACCTGCCAGTGAGAAGGAAAGTTATTCTGCTGGCTGTGCATTGCCCAGTCTGACAGTGTGTGTTTGGAAAGAGAAGGAGGTAAAGGGAGGGGTGTTGTCTGCCCAGCACTGCAAGAACCTAGACTTATCTCATGTGAACCATTTTTGAGCTCTTTTGCAGACAGTCTTGCTAGGAACTCTGCATACTATTTCTTCTTCTAAAGAGGAACCTATTATTTCCATTGAGATCCTTGATATTATGCCTCTTACTTCATGGTATGCACTCAGTCTCCAAACATGCAGGCCTTTATATATTAAATATGATTTGATTCTTATAATGCAAGAGATTCTGGTCAGTAATTGTCTTCCTGCACTTTTAAAATATCAATAAGAGGAACTTCCCCTAAACAACAATCCATCACTTAGTGTCATCTTTGGCAAAGATTGAGATGCTCTCATACAATGTGATTTGAAAAGTGACAGGGACAAGGGACAAGTTACATGGAATTTGGAGGGAGGCTGCAGTGGAAAGTGCTACCTCTCTAGCATGGTTCATCTGAGCGCTGGTCCTGCCTGTGGTTCCCACCCAGCTCCTGCTGTGTCTGGTCACTCAGTCGTACCTAGCACAAGATTTTGGAGTGGTGGAAGGTTCACATCCCCATACTGTGATTGCAAGTTCCAGACTTCACTGGAAGGCACCAAGGGTCTGCTGTGTGAGGATTCTGCTCAACTCACAGATGCTGCAAGCTTGTGATGCAGTGCTGGGAAGTGCTCCCTGCTGCAGGTGTAGCAGCAAAGTCACACCTAGGAGAGCTGTCTCACTTCCTCAGGTCCCCTCTTCTGCATTTCCACAGTACCCCATCTCAGCCCACGCTGGGCCCCAGTGATCCAGCTCACAAGCTGGGAACTAGTGTCCAGTGACTACAGGTTGGAGGCTTTGTTATGTGCTGGAAGAAATTAAGACTGCTCTAAACTAAGTGCTGTGTTCTGTAACTGTGAATAGAATGCCTCTAAAATATTGCTTACAAACTTACTTGGTATAGAGTTATTATAGTTATTTTAGATGTGTTAGAGGGTTCTGATGAAACAGGATAACTTACTGTTTTTCTGTCAAAGAAACCGGGAAATTATGTATTTCCTCCTAGCTATGCAAAATTATTTTTTTGGGGAAGTTTAATATGAATTGCCAAATGCCTTGATCTTTATGGAAGGGATGAGAATGTAAATTGCAATTAAATGGTAAACTTTGATCTTGATTCTTTGCCACTGATTTTCAAGACCTGTAGCAAAGTACTTGCAGCCTAGAAAATGTGGGTTTAAGTTACTTTTGATCCCCTGCAAGACAGTATCAGCTGCTCTGGCATCATATATGAAATAGAGAAGAATCAAGGCTGCTCCAAGACACACATTTTCCCTGTAGCCATTCAGCCACACTTCCTGAAATACAAAGTATACTGAGTATTCCCCCCTAGGCCAGCACTTCCCATGGACATATGGCAAGGCAACATTCCCATATGGGCCAAAATCTATCTATAAAACATATACAGCTTCACTTCCATGGAAAGTGATTTAAACCAAGTGATTAAACCTGAGAGCACATGACTTACTCTTCATAAAATATTGCATCTTGCCATCCTTACTGATGTTTGGGGGCTATTAGGACAACCAAGGAGGAGGTTACTCTTTGCTAATAAAAGTCTTATTTGGATGGTGCTGTTATTGTGAATAACTCTTGTTTCAGTGGCCCTGGACACATATTTGGAAAACAAAGATACCTCTTAGGGGTGCAACACTTTCTGGACAGAGAGATGCTGGTGGTCACAATGGATCCATATCTGTGCACATCATCAAAGCGTATCTGGCTACTAACATGTATTTGGATACAATTCCCCATTCAAGAACTGCAGACATGGTGTATCTTTTTTCCCTAGTGGCAGGTACCCTCTTTTCAATGTCACCTCGAAATTTATTGCTGTCAGTTGACTGGTGTCAGCAACATGGCCGGAATGAGTGAAGACGAGGCCTAAACACAGTGTTGGTCAATTAAAATCACTTACCTGACCTAAGTCAGCTGAGTGGTTTGCAACTACCAGGTTTGTGTTGGTTCACAGCTCTTACTGAGTTCCCAAGCCTCTCAAGAACTTGTTCATACCAGAGAGATGATCTGTGTGGTTTGCAGGGAATATATTTGGGCTTGCATGTAGGGTTGAGCTGTTCTTTCATTTCCACTGCTGCTTTTGGCCTTTAGACCTTCACTTTCTCCTTCTACATCACAATGGTTTACCAGGCAGTAGTTCTCTTTGGTCCCAGTGTTTTTGCTGTTCTTTAAAGGGATATGAAGCATTCTACCTGCTGTCTTTCCCATAATCATTAACATGGGTCTTACAAAGTCTTTGCCTTGTGTGCTCCACCTGAAACCCTGAATTCAGCTGGTTGGCTGATGTCTTCTATCTCCTTGCATTTTCTGGATTTTGCAATAGACTGAGGACTCGCTATTTCTATTTTTGTTTCATGTGTCTGTGATAGTAGTCTGATGTGGGTAGGAAATCAGGTTTGCGTAGTTCTTTTGCAACAGATGCACAAACTGTTTTATTTCAACAGCATACAATGGAGATATTGTGAGGCTGCCAGCAATGTGTCTCCACAGATGTTGTCTCATTACCATTGACAGTAACCAATTGCCTTCCTTATTTTTGTTAGAAGACAGGTTATATCTCACTTTGATGATTTCCTCCCCTACCAGATGCTGTTTCAAATTTTCATGAAGGCAAATTCCTGGAAGACAATCCTTTCCCAGCTTTGGTATGTCTTTCTTTTGCTCTCCATAGTTCAAACACCTATCAGCTCTTCCTGTTTCAAGAGCAAGGCTCCCGTCGAAGTTACAATCCCCTGAACCTCTGCTGAAGTTGATACAAGGTAAGAATGGCTATAGTTATCACTGTATCATATTGCAAATTGCAAGGTTGTCTGAAAAACTTGAAAGAAACTCTGCCAGTTTACAACAAATAATGTGAGCTAAACTAGTATTTCAAGTATGGACATGTAAATGCATTGTCTTTAACTCTTTAGTCATTTCCAGCATTTCACTAAGTTTTATTTTGGCTTTAGTTTGCATTTAGGTCTATTTTTGTGATCTCTCATGAGAACTGAGCTTGCAGTCACAATCTCTTGCAGGTTCTGTCTTCTTGCATCAGTGTCTGTACAAAGCATCACTACCATGACAGTGGCAGTGAACCTTGCCAATTTGTCCAGTGTACGTGGTGGTGTTTGAGATCCATCCTGTGGCAATGGAGTTCCCAGCCATCACTCAGGGTGTGTTTTGAGTCTGCCCTCCTGCTAGGTCTCAGGACACAGCGAGGAAGATGATTTCCTGAGCTCCCAATGCTTGTCACAATCAGTGGCAGGCACCAAGAAGCTCTTCTTTTTCTGTTGTGATTAAACAATTCTGTTCCCTTATATAGTGAGCTTGCTTGAGTCTATGTAAGGATGAACCTCATTTGTCTTCTGAGCAGTGACTATCCTGCTTATCTTCTTTCTGAGCATCTGCTTTATATATAAGCTCCCCTTGATCTCTTGTCTCCTATTGTCCTAGGGTAACTTTATGATGCCTGTATCCCCAATCGTCTGTTCTGTTTGTGCTGTACATTGAGTCCTGTGCCTTTAAGACTGGTTCTAAGAGCAAGGAGAAGCGCGGAGTTTGTTTTGAGAAAACTGCCCGACTCCTCCACATTCTTCTGCAGACAGCGTGTTCGGCGGAGGCTTGGAGAGACGGCAGGACAGAGATCTTTTTCTTTGCTTTTAGTTAGTTTCAGCTAGCTAGGGCAGAGAAGTTCCCTGGACTGTTTTTTTTCCTTTTTCTTGGAACTGTTTAAACCTGCTCTGGACTGAAAACCCAGGGGAGCACTGGGGGCTGCACCTGCGGCCCACCGGGGCCTGGAGCTCGGCATTTTCCAGCAGCGCCGGAGGGACTGGGACTGAGGAGAGGCACTGAGAGAGAGAGCCGAGCTACCCCCACGGCAAGGACTTTCTCAATTTGCCATCTCACTTCAGAAGGAGAGGTTTTATTGTTTCATACTGTTCATTCTTTATACTTGTATGCACTTCATTTGTTTAGTAAAATAGTTTTTTCCACTTTTCTCCAAAGAGGGTTTTGGGTTTTTTTTTCCGGACCGGTGGGAGGGAGGGATCCTATATAGGGGTTTTCTCCCAAATTTGTCCCAAACCAGGACATACTTCTAACTGGCGCCCAACGTGGGGCTCGAGAGAGTGGAAAAAACTTGTATTGATTATTATTAACTGCATTTTTTGGTTGTCCTTTGGGTGGGGATTAAACAATCAGTAGCCATGTTGCTTCTTGAATTCCTAATGTCTCTTAGAATGGAGTCTTTTCTGCATTTCTGTTCCCTAGGCTTTTTTGAGGTCTTAATACCTTTCTGGTCCCTAGGTTTGTTTTCTTACCCAGAAATAGCTCCAATATTGTCCCTAACATACAGCTTTTACATTAGGGATGCACAAATTAGAATAGCTATTTTGCTGGGTTCGGTGATTATGGTTTACAAGAAGCTTATAAAGATACTGGAGTTTGTTCTGGGTATGTTCAGTTTATGGTTTTTTCGTCCTACCCTGCGTCCTAGTTCCAGCAGCATGTTTTGGGGATTTATCAACAATTGCACCCAGTTTGTTAGAGGAGGAGTAGGGGATGAGGCTCTTCAGCCTCTTCTTTCCTTCTTCTCTTTTGAGTCAGTTACATCACTTTTGGAGAAGGTTCAGCGTCTCCTGAACGTTAAAGACCCCACCTCCCTGGTATTTCACCTGGTGACTTTCCTCTATATAGTTTATAGCTTTTCTAGAATAAGTCACACACTGCTAAACCCTGTAGGGCAGCAGACAGAAGCAAGGGAGCAGGGAGATAAATCAGTCATTCAGGCTGCAGCTAAACCAGACAGTGAGGCTAAGACACCAGCAGTTGCTGCAGTAAAGAAGGGAAAGAAGCACACGGACAAAACCGATCGACCAGTAGATGATGATTCAGGTGAAGGATCCTCAATGCCTCCTGACACCAAGTCAGGAGTCAAACCACCTGACACACAATCAGAAGCTGAAGCAACTGATGATACACAGTCAGAAACCGAACCAACTGATAGAAAATCGGAAGCCCAACCAGCTGCTACAAGATCAGGAGCCCAACCAACTGCTACAACATCAGGAGCCCGACCAACTGCTACAAGATCAGGAGCCCGACCAACTGCTGCAAGAGCAGGAGATACTATTGAGTCCTTTTCCCTGAAGGACCTTCGTGGCCTAAGAAAGGATTATACTCGACGACCTGATGAATCTATAATTAGTTGGTTAGTCCGCCTCTGGGATGCTGCAGGCGAGGCTACAATACTGGATGGCACTGAAGCGAGACATCTTGGGTCCCTATCACATGATCCAGTTATTGACCAAGAAATGATGAGGGAGGCTAGTCCTTGCAGTCTCTGGGAACGGGTCCTGGGAAGTGTGGCACAAAGATATCTGTGTGCCGACGATCTCTATATGCAGCAAACCCAGTGGAAAACCATTGAACAAGGGATCCAGCGCTTGAGGGAAATGGCAGTGGCGGAGATTGTCTTTTCAGATGACATAAACACTAGGAACCCCGACTTGGTACCATGTACACTTGTGATGTGGCGAAAACTTGTACGACTTGGGCCACAAGAATACTCCTCTGCTTTAGCAATAATGAAGCGGGATGAGACAGAGGAGACTGTGCTTGATATGGCGAAGAAGCTCCGAACATATGCAGATGCCGTGCATGGTCCAACACATGCAAGAATTGCAGCTCTGGAAACGCGTATGAGGAAATTAGAAGACAAGATAGAGGAGAATCACAAAGAACTCAAGCAGGACATTCTCCAGATCTCTGCAGTACAAGTTAGGGGCTCTGGCACCACACGCAAACGTTCCCTAGATAGAGAGGGAAAAGGCATCCCACGGGCTAAGCTGTGGTCCTTCCTGCGTGATTGTGGAGAAAACATGAAAAGATGGGATGGAGAATCTACTGATGCTATGACGCAACGGCTGCATGAATTGTTGGATGGCAAGACTGTGAGAGGAAATTCTAGCAAGAAGGAAGCAGCTCCGGTTACCCAGGGAAATAAAGATAATCAGGCTTAGAGGGGCCCTGCCTCTAGCCAGGTAGAGGCTAGGGAAAACCGTGTTTTTTGGACTGTGTGGATTCGTTGGCCTGGCACGTCAGAACCACAAAAATATGAGGCCTTAGTTGACACTGGTGCACAGTGCACATTACTCCCATCAAGACATGTGGGGGAAGAATCTGTTTCCATTGCTGGGGTGACAGGGGGTTCACAAGATTTTACTTTGGTGGAAGCTGATGTGAGCCTGACTGGAAATGAGTGGAAGAGACACCCTATTGTGACTGGCCCAGAAGCTCCATGCATTTTGGGCATAGACTTCCTCCGAAATGGGTATTTCAAAGACCCAAAGGGATTTAGGTGGGCATTCGGGATAGCAGCTGTGGAGACAGAGGGTGTTAAGCAGTTGAATACCTTGCCTGGACTATCAGAGAACCCATCTGCTGTAGGTCTTCTGAAGGTGGAAGAGCAACAAGTGCCAATTGCCACTTCAATAGTGCATCGCCGACAGTACAGAACAACTCGAGATGCTGTGATCCCCCTCCACGAGATGATTCGTGAGCTGGAGAGCCAAGGGGTGGTCAGCAAAACCCACTCACCCTTCAATAGCCCCATCTGGCCTGTGCGCAAGTCTGACGGAGGATGGAGATTGACTGTGGACTACCGCGCCTTGAACGAAGTGACTCCACCATTGAGCGCTGCTGTGCCGGACATGCTGGAACTCCAGTACGAGCTGGAGTCCAAGGCAGCAAAGTGGTACGCCACAATTGACATTGCTAATGCCTTTTTCTCCATTCCTCTGGCTGCAGAATGCAGGCCTCAGTTTGCTTTCACCTGGAGGGGCGTGCAGTACACCTGGAACCGACTGCCCCAGGGGTGGAAACACAGCCCCACCATCTGCCATGGACTGATCCAGGCTGCACTGGAAAAGGGTGAGGCTCCGGAACATTTACAGTACATCGATGACATCATTGTGTGGGGAAACACAGCAATGGAAGTGTTTGAGAAGGGAGAGAAGATCATCCAGATTCTCCTGAAGGCTGGCTTTGCTATCAAGAAGAGCAAAGTTAAGGGACCCGCTCGAGAGATCCAGTTTCTGGGAGTAAAGTGGCACGATGGAAGGCGTCAGATTCCCACTGAAGTCATCAACAAGATCACAGCAATGTGTCCACCGACCAGTAAGAAGGAGACACAAGCTTTCCTAGGTGCCATAGGTTTCTGGAGGATGCACATTCCTGAGTACAGCCAGATTGTGAGCCCTCTCTACCTGGTCACCCGCAAGAAGAACGATTTCCACTGGGGCCCTGAACAGCAACAAGCCTTTGCCCAGATCAAGCAGGAGATCGCTCATGCAGTAGCCCTTGGCCCAGTGAGGACGGGACCAGATGTGAAGAACGTGCTCTACTCAGCAGCCGGGAACAATGGCCTGTCCTGGAGCCTTTGGCAGAAGGTGCCTGGGGAGACTCGGGGCCGACCACTGGGATTCTGGAGCCGAAGCTACAGAGGGTCCAAAGCCAACTACACTCCAACAGAAAAGGAAATCTTGGCCGCCTATGAAGGAGTTCAAGCCGCCTCAGAAGTAGTAGGCACTGAAACACAACTCCTGCTGGCACCCCGACTACCAGTGCTGGGATGGATGTTCAAAGCAGAAGTTCCCTCTACCCACCATGCCACCAATGCCACATGGAGCAAATGGATTGCCCTCATCACTCAGCGCGCCCGCATTGGAAACCCAAATCGCCCTGGGATTTTGGAAATAATTACAAACTGGCCGGAAGGTGAAAACTTTGATCTCATGGATGAAGAAGAGCAGGAACAAGTGACACGTGCTGAAGAAGCTCCACCATACAACCAACTGCCAGCAGAAGAAACACGCTATGCGCTTTTCACTGACGGTTCCTGCCGCGTCGTAGGGATGAACCGGAAGTGGAAAGCAGCTGTATGGAGCCCCACACGACAGGTTGCACAAGCCACTGAAGGAGAAGGTGGGTCAAGCCAACTCGCTGAGCTCAAAGCTGTTCAACTGGCCCTGGACATTGCTGAAAGAGAGAAGTGGCCAAAGCTCTACCTCTACACTGATTCGTGGATGGTGGCCAGTGCTCTGTGGGGCTGGCTGGAGAAGTGGAAAAAGGCCAACTGGCAGCGTAGGGGAAAACCAATCTGGGCTGCAGATGAGTGGAAGGACATTGCCACTCGGGTAGAGAAGCTACCTGTCAAAGTCCGTCATGTAGATGCCCATGTCCCCAAGAGTCGGGCTAATGAGGAGCACCGAAACAACGAGCAGGTAGATCAAGCTGCAAAGATAGAGGTGTCAAAGATAGACTTAGACTGGCAACACAAAGGAGAGTTGTTTCTAGCTCGATGGGCCCATGATGCCTCAGGCCATCAGGGCAGAGATGCCACCTATAAGTGGGCCCGAGACCGAGGGGTGGATCTAACTATGGACAGTATTTCTCAGGTTATCCATGACTGTGAGACGTGTGCTGCCATCAAGCAGGCCAAGCGGGTGAAGCCCCTGTGGTATGGCGGGCGATGGTCCAAGTATAAGTACGGGGAAGCCTGGCAGATTGACTACATCACCCTTCCCCAAACCCGCCAAGGCAAGCGCTACGTGCTCACAATGGTAGAGGCCACCACAGGATGGCTGGAGACCTACCCTGTGCCCCATGCTACTGCCCGGAACACCATCCTGGGCCTTGAAAAACAAGTTCTTTGGAGGCATGGTACCCCTGAGAGGATTGAGTCAGACAATGGAACTCATTTCAAGAACAGCCTCATCAACAACTGGGCTAGGGAACATGGCATTGAGTGGGTGTACCATATCCCCTATCATGCACCAGCTTCAGGGAAAGTAGAAAGATACAATGGACTGCTAAAAACCACCCTGAAAGCACTGGGTGGGGGATCATTCAAAAACTGGGAGCAGCATCTAGCAAAGGCCACCTGGTTAGTTAACACCCGAGGTTCCACCAACAGAGCAGGCCCTGCCCAATCTGAGTCCCTACATACAGTAGATGGAGAGAAAGTCCCAGTAGTACATGTAAGAGGTTTATTAGGGAAGACAGTTTGGATCAATTCTGCTTCAAGTACAGAGGACCCCATCCGTGGGATTGTCTTTGCTCAGGGGCCAGGCTGCACATGGTGGGTAATGCAGAAAGATGGAACCACACGATGTGTACCCCAGGGAGATTTGATTGTTGGGTGAGAACCGTGTGTAATTATCGCTGTGTGCTGAATGGTACTGCCACTGTATGTAGCTGTATATTGCATATTGTTTTTATATAGATGTATGTGTGTGTAGAGCTGGAATATATATTAGTTTTAGTAAATTGACGATATGGGGATACAAGGGGTGGAATGTCCTAGGGTAACTTTATGATGCCTGTATCCCCAATCGTCTGTTCTGTTTGTGCTGTACATTGAGTCCTGTGCCTTTAAGACTGGTTCTAAGAGCAAG